>NC_139164.1:15892322-16471322 GCF_964270905.1 Leucopleurus acutus | reverse complement strand
AATTTATAATTTCATGACTTCTTCTGAAATATACTTGCTTTTAATTCTTTGTTTTCCAGAAAAACCTTTCCTCTCATGCTGGGAGCTACAAGTTGATAAAGTATACCTTTGTAAACAAAAAGGAAACATTTATCTTTTTATCTCTGAGTGATCCTTCCAGAATTAGGCTTCTCCAGCTGGCTCCCCTGTGGAACTGATGGCTTATTAGGACCAGATTACAAGTAGTTATGGTAGTTTTTGTTTTACTTTGTTCTCTCTTGTTGTTTTTAAATTAATTATACTTCACGCCCCTCTCTGCTTCACTGTGACTTTATTAATGTCACTAGCCGGATTACTTATATCCTGTCTGTTTTACAAGATTGTTGTCTCTTATGTGGCCCAAAGTGTAGCCAGGTCTCTGACAAAATTAATGATGGCTAAGTCCTGAGGCTGTGGCTCATATATGTAACTCTACATAGAATAACTGTAATAGTGCATCTCTAGGTATACGAACAAGCAACGAAGGAAAACATTTTCTGGATCATAGCAGACTAGTAAGACAGGCCATCGAGAGAATTTTAGATTATCAGTAGACCCTGATTCAAAAATCAATACCTTGAGTGACCTCTCAACAGTATTGAATAAAACATAATGCTTAACTTTTTTTTTTTCCAGTTGACAATTAGAACGAATACAAGAGTATGAAAAGAGAGAAAAGAGGAGGGTGAAAGAGGTAGATAGAATGAGGTTTGCTTCATATGTCAGGTGTGGAAACACATAAATTGCCTACTTTTAAACTTTTACATTTAAAAGACACATAAACATATGTATATATGTTTATATACATCACTTGTCCTTAAAAAGAAAAGAGAAGAAAAGAAAAGTGATCATGTTTGGCTGAAATAGAAACCAAGAAACAAAACTACAACATCCCCACAAATCAAAAAGTTTCATAGACAATTCAATTTCCCAATTTTCTATTCAGAAATCCAGCCACACAGTGTGATTTGTTTTGCTAGTCATCAGTCTCGGATTATTGTTTTAGATGATTTCTAACCACATTTCAAGCAAGTTATTGAGAAATAAAATATTGCCTGCCATATCAGTAAACAAAGGATGCCACAGTCCTCAGTGACTGCAGCCACCTCTGACATTGAGTGGTGAGCCCTGAGGGAACTCAGGAAGGAAACAAAGAATACCTGCCAAGTAGCAGTCATCAGACTGCAGCCACTCCCCACAGTGAGCCCTGAGGAAACTCAGGACATGAAAACACAGGATCCTGGCCCCAGATAACGGAAGTGCATATCAAATGAATGATTTCAGTGAGCCCACAGTCTTGCAACTTCTCATACATAAAAAAGTGCTATATTCCTTAACTTGAGATATCTAGTTTTCTTCTATTAAGGGTAATCTTTTGTTCCTACTACCTGCACTTTGTTGCAAAACTCTTATATATCCTGGCTTCTCCCTTGCCTCCTCAGAGCAGTTTTCTCCAGGTTACTTGAGATGCTGCCTCCTGGGCTTGAAGTCCTTAGTATGTCTTCCAAATAAAATATAACTCTCAACTTTTAGGTTGTACGTTTATTTTTTATTTTGTGGCCAGGCTGAGCGGCTTGCAAGATCTCAGTTCCCTGACCAGGGATTGAACCTGGGGTGATGGCAGTGAAAGCACTGTGTCCTAACCCCTGGACCACCAGGGGACTCCCTAGGTTGTATGGTTATATTTTAGTCAACAATGTAATCACCAGATAATATAAATTTTTGTTGTTGTTGTTATCAGATACCTGCTGCAGTGGCAGCATAAAGACTAGTTCACAAACAAGCAACATTTTCTTGTTAAGCTACTGAAACCAATGTCTTTGAAACAAGGCCAAAGCAAGGATTCACATTATATCCACTAATAATTACTTCAGTACTGCTTTCAAAGTTGAAAGATAAAACAGGATAAGTGCAAATATAGGGCCAAAATAGGGAAAGTATCTGTGAAATCTATTTCAGCTAAAGGATGCTATCTTTCATGTATAAAGCACTAGACAAAATGAAAAGAAAAGAAAAAAAGTCCTCAGCAGAAAACTGAGAAATACTCATAAGCGTTGACCAATTATTGGAGTATTAAATAAATTATTTCAAAAAATTAGAAGCTGAATGAAAGTAGTTTCTGATCTTAATAAAGTCAGAAAAAAATAATGTGTGCAAAGTACAATGGAACACTTCCATGGAATATCTTTAACAAATTTTCCTTAAAGTAGTTTTTGGTCAAACAGCTGCTTGGTTCGCTTGAGAACTGAAGCTATAACTGACCTTGACAGAAACAGAAGGGAGATATGAAACAGAGGGGAGATCAAAAGTGTCCTTCATTTTATAGAAAAGCACAAGCTAAGACAAACAACATCTGAGCTGATTAGAGGGATTAAAAAGAGTAGGTCATACTTGTGCATCAGAAGTTAAATGAAGGGAGTGAGGCCACCTGTATGTTTCAAGGTAGAAAGGAGGACTGCATTGTAATCAGTTTCCTTTTTACATATTTTAGACCTGGCTAGCAGAGGTATGCCTTTTTAATACCATAAGTTCCAACTGATATGAGAAAATGCTTTGGGCTATGCCCACTTTTTAGGCAATCTCCTATATTTTGGAAATGTCAAAACGGTAAACTAAAAGAAAGTGTTTGAGGCTAGAGAAGAAAACAAGCAGCATTATTTTATCGTTGTAAACTAAATATAGTGGATCTGTATTAGTAAGTTTCTCTTTTTCCGGTAGTTTCTTTTCTGCCCTACCCGCCCCCTCCCCCCCACCCCCAACCCCAGATTAATTAGGAAGCCACTGGAAAGGAGACAGCAATGAAATCGATCATGTTTAAGGGAATCTATGCGGTTTACTTGATTAAAGTCTTGGAACAATGAAATAACTGAGCATTGATTTGTATCTAACACATTCAAAGAATATTTCATTTCAGTTCTTTAAATCCAGGCCATAAGTATTTTAAGAATCCAGCAGGATTTAAAAAGCAAACAAACAAAGGAGCAAATAAATAAACAGAACTTAAAGGCATTTGACTCTAAAGTTCCAAAGGAAATTAGCTATTTATAAAAAATTTTAAAACCCATAAATTTAGTATTATTCTATTTAATCTTTTCATTTACTTCATAAGTGTCCTTTGATGCACAAATATTTTAACACTGGCTGCTGTGTACTTTATGTACTTTTTCTTTTGTTGTGTCTTATGTATCATTAGGCTTTAAAACAAACAAACAAACAAAGCTCACAGACAAATTGCAAAGGAAATGGACACATAAGTGGATTTAGATTAGTAAACTCCAACTTGTTTAAGATTTGCAGGGGAGTTATCTTTTAACTCCATATATTCATATTTTGATGGGAAGGTCCTGATACATTTAGAGGAAATAAATGGAGTAGCATCCATGTAAGTTTCCTTGTATCCACACCTTAATTTGAAGATGTTCTAATTTTGGGGGCTGGGGGGTGGAGTAGGAGATGGGGGGTGGCGAGGAAGGAAATATATAATTATTAATGTAAAAATTTGTGGGTTTTATTGTGTAAACACTGTTGAGCTGTGTTTCCATTCACCATAGAAATTAAAATGAGAGCTACACAGGGGGTATTAAACTCATGAGAATAAAGTGCATATCGGTACTACCCCAAGTACAGATGATTTCACTGGAATAATCTCAGTTATCATTTTCAGTTCTCATCATTTTTATTCTAATTTGAGAAGGAAGTCTATATGAAATTACTTGAATCTAATATCTCTTGAGCATTTTTATATTCTAGAACAGTAATCCCGCCAAAAGATAAAATGAGTTTGTTTGTTTGTTTTGTGAACTTTGTTCTTAGTAAATCCTGTTTGGATTTAATATTGGCAGGACCATATCACTTCCTACCACTTAGCTTCTGGGTCTGATTGAGGAAAACATATTTAACTGTTGAGACATAGTCAGGAATGAATAGGAAAGGTGGTAGTCATTTAACACAATAGTGCCTTAAACTTTTCTTTAATGAATATGGGGAATGCGGGTGGTATCCCAGCTACCCAAGAGTTCAGGGGAGCATGTTTTCACTCTCTGGCATAAAGACACAATATTGTAAGGACTGTTAAATATTGTACCTGGGCATAGCGAGTGAGTATCAGCCTTGCTTCTGAGATCAAAATGAGGTGAAACATTAAAAATGCACTCAAAGAAACAAACATGATATCATATTACCGAGGTGGACCATGCCTCTCTCTCTCCATCCCCTTTCCTCCATTCTTGCATGAAAAATCATTACTTTAGAGACTCTTGTTTTTTTTTTTTTTTTTTAAAGTGGATTACCAGTTCTCTTTCCTTCTCCAAGCTTGGAGCTATTTTCACTCCTTTTGTTAATTGAAGCATTGAGGAAATATTTCAAGAACCTAATACATGCCGGGCCCTGTTCTAGGAGCTGGAGGTCTAAAAGCACTGAAATCTCTTTTTTAAAATTTAAATATTCTTGCCACCGTTCCTCCAAAAAACTCTTCCCCAACCCTTTATGTAATTATATTCATACCTGTGAGGTCCTATTTTTCTTCTTTTTCATTGTGGTTAAATATACATAACATTCATTTTAATCATTTAAATGGTACAATTCAGTACTTAAGTACATTCATAATGCTGTGCAACTGTCACCTGTATCTAGTTCCAGAATATTTCATCACTCCAGAAGGAAACCCTGCACCTGGTAAGAGTTACTCTCCATGCCCGTTCCCTCTTATTGAGTCCTGGGCAACCATCACTAATTTGGTTCCTGTCTCTGCATTTGCCTCCTCTGGGGATTTCATATAAATGGAATATTCCAGTATCTGGCCTCTGGTGTCTGCCTTTTTTCACAAAGGTTGATGTTTTCAAGGTTCCTCCACATTGCAGAATGTATCCCTCTTTGCTTTTTAATTTCAATTTTGAAATGGTATATATTCTTTTCTCACATGTTAAACAATTTCCAACTTTACAAAATCTGCTTTTGAGTATGAGTGCAATTTAAACATTTGATTCTGTAGTAAGATGCCTGTTTCAAATTGGACCAGGTAACAATATTTTCACATTTTATTTTGATCTTGAATACTAAACTTTGATGACAGGATACAGATTATGGGATTTAGATATGTCCTTTGGTTAAGTTAATTTTTGTTTGGAGTTTCTATTATTCATTGTATCAGATGTCTTATTGCTTAAATCACATTTGGTTATGCAGATTTTTTGCATGTAATGCAGGGATCATTTAAGTTTTATTTTCTTAGGAATTTTGGCATCACTCTTTGGCAGTCTCAGTGAGATTTTTTTTTATTTTAATTTTTCATAGGTTATGTCCTGTGCAGTCTATAATTTTTACTCCCATTTTCCAAATACAGTTTTAAAACTTGTGTCGGGGAAGATTTCTCCTATTTTATTACATGCAAATATTTTATCAAAACTCCCAATTTTGCCTTGAGGATTTATTTGGAGCAGGTATTCACTTATTTCACTTTGTAAAGTATGACTTTTAAATTTTGTCCTAGGTTTGACCTAGAATATAAAAGACGACGACAAATTGATAGCTATAATTTAGAAACTTAGATTTCTAAAACATTGTTCTTTTTTGTTTTGTTTAGTTTTGATCATCCGTTATGTAAAAGTGCAGCAGAGAATGACAAGTATACTTCTGTATAGCCTACCCTCTCAAACCACCCCCCACCCCCCCCACCCCCCCACCCCCGCCAAAACAAAAACCCAGTCCCTTTTAAGTGTTACATTAACACGACGGAACTGCTTGGGTTCCAAGGTCATTTGTTTTTCTTCAATGGAACATTTTTTATATTTAATTGTTTCTAAGATTGCCTATTAAATAGGTTTTAGTATATATTAGCATTCCGATCATCGTCAGCATAGATAATAGAATTCCGAGTTACTTGCCACTGGAATACTGATATAGAATTTTCAATTGTACTTTGTAGAAGTGAAGAAACAAGGATCATGATTAGCGTGAATTCAGTATCCTGTGTGTTCTAATGGCTAACAGGTTCAGGTTGTCTTTAAGCTTTGTGTTTAAGATAATACTCACTTACGTTCATAACGATAAAAAATTCATTAGTATCTCTGCTGCACCTTCATCCTTTGCATTAAGGGGATAATAAAATAGCTTTATAATGACAAAGTTTGTATTTTAAAGCAGGTGTTTTAGCACCTTCAGCGGTTTTGATTAGATATAAACAAAGCAGAAAGCAGAGCGTTACAATCGTATTAAATAGTTTCCCTTGAGAATAGGTAGGTTGGCTGGGCGGGCTTTGGCTGAGGGCCGGGGGCGGTATTGAGGGGAGGTGTTGGGGGCGGAGAGGTACGTATTTCACTGCAAAAGCTGTAGTCAGTCAGTCCCTAGTAGAAATAACCCTTGAATAGCAAGATAATTTTCGTAATACTTGCACCTTCGAATTTTGATTCCTCACCCTTTTTAAACGGTGCAATCATACGCTTGTGCCATGTTCAGAACTGTGAACGGTGAGGATTACAGCCCAGCGGTACAGCAACGAAATATCCTCGACTTTGGGAAAGCACATTCCCTACTGTGGACGGACAACGGTAGCTCGAATGATCGGTGTGAAACCGGAGGAAATTGTAGAGAGAGCGGCCAGGACCGCGTCAAGCGACCCATGAACGCTTTCATTGTGTGGTCTCGTGATCAAAGGCGAAAGGTGGCTCTAGAGAATCCCCAAATGCAAAACTCAGAGATCAGTAAGCGCCTGGGATACGACTGGAAAATGCTTACAGAAGCCGAAAAGCAGCCATTCTTCGAGGAGGCACAGAGACTACGAGCCATGCACCGAGACAAATACCCGGGCTATAAATATCGACCTCGTCGGAAGGCCAAAGAGGCCACAGAAATCGCTTCCCGCAGACTCTTCAGTACTGTGCAGCCGAATGCACATAGAGGAGACGTTGTACCCCTTCCCATCCAAGGACGGTTGCGCCAAGGCCACACGTTCACGAATGGAAAGCCGGTTAAGGCACTCACAGCCCACGAACATAAGCAGCTCACTCCTGCCACAGGAGCATCGCAGCAGCTGGACAAGCCTGCGCCACAATAGGGTAACACAGGCTACGCAGACCTGCGGACGTCCCCTTTTACTATAGTTCAGAGCCCGAACTTTCTCACGTTTATTTTCGATGCTGGTTTCCTTACTCTCGCTATCAAAGGCCCTATTCATCTCAATTTTACTATTATTTCACCTGTGACTTAATTTCAAAATAAGTCACATAAACATGTTTAACATATAAAGAATTAGGACCTTACAATATGACTGAACCTTTGTTTATGACTGCTTGAAAGAATACTAACTATTAAGAAAGTATCTTAACAGCACTGAAACTGCTTGAATTCAAAGGCCATCTGTTTTTCCTATCGGTGGAAATATTTTCATATCTAATTTTAGTTGTTCCCGAGATTGGCCATTAGATAGGTGTTCGTATATGATAGTAGTCCGGTAATCGTCAGCATAGACAATAGAATTCTCACTCTTCATTTTAAATACTGTAACTCAAAACTATAGTGCTTCGAGAAACACTCACGGATTTATGGTATAGGGAAAAAATGTCGCACTTCGATGGAAATCTTCCTAACTCCTAAACCACTCCCTAATTAGTGAATACATATGTACATTCTATCTTCTTTGACAGTTTATGTTGGGTCCTATTCCCGTTGTGGAAAAACCAGTTTTGCTGCCATTTGCAACTCAATTCCTTCAGTCCGCACCAACTCTGCACGCTTCGACCTCTATTTTGAACCAATTATAACGTCTATCGGGTAAAAAGAAATCTTTAATTAGCTCCTATGGGACTCACGGTTTCGCCTCTTTTCCGAAGTTTTTCTTTTAACAATGGCAAGGTACTTGTTTCTATTGCCGCTTAACTATTACGTTCCTGCAAGGAAGAGAGAGGGAGAGAGCGAGGGAAGGAGGGAGAGAGAAGGAGAGGGAGAGAGAGAGAGGGAGGGAGAGGGGGGAGAAAGAGGGGGAGAGAGAGAGGTATCATGTCGAGGATATGAACCATTCAGATTATGGCGGTGAGGTGGGCGATGGGAGGAGGGAGCCCCCGTCTGGTTAACCTGATGAGATGTCAGTGAAAATATAAGTCAAAGGCATTATAAAATTTGCATACAGGCTAAAGTAGAAAACCTGGCAGTTTGCAAAGAAAAGCATCACTTTTTGGAATAAAAATAAGCCGATGGTCAATACGTATCACATCATATGATATATATCAAAGTCAACTTTCCAATACATATATTCCAAACCTTTAAAAAATACCTCAAACAATAAAACTCAAAACACGAAAATAGTATGTATTAGAATGAAATGTCAGGTTTTTGAAAGAAAGTTCAGGGTAAAAAGGGAGTTATCTTCAAAGACTGACTTGTTCCAGAAACAGTATTTCTTAATCGGAGATTCATGCAGCCCAAATGAGAACTGTACGTTGTAATAACCTTTTAAACAACTGCCTAAACTACCTTGTATTTTAAAATATTTTACATACATTTTTACGTATTTGTGCTTTATGTTTAACACCTCTCTTTCCACGTGTTCAGAAATAACCTCCACTATGACCTTCATCAAAATAGGTTATTTTTCTCTTTCTTGAACCTCAAATAAATGAAAATATAAAATATTATGTCTAGTTTCTTTTGTTTAATATAATGTCAGTCACATTCAGTTGGTTTGCTTTAGAAATTACTGTGTATATTTCATTTTATTTTATTTTTATGGACATGTAATGTCCATAAAAACTTCTGGTTTTAGTCATTACAGATATGACATCCTTAGTACATTTGTATACATGTCCATGAGAGAGTATTTACATGAATATCTTCCGAGAATATACCTAGGAAATAAACGGATGCTTTTGCATATTTTTTGCAAGTGTTTGTTTTAGCAAGTATTGATAAGAAGTATTCTTATATTTATAATGAATATTTGCCATATTTTAAAATGCCAACATTTAAAAAAACATTTAATGGTATGAAGTAATAGCATGGCCTCCAGATGCAACCTGGATCTGACTCCTTTCTTTGCCATTTACCAGACCTGACATTGAACTATTTCCTTTACATGTCTGGCCCTCAGTTTCTTCACCTTTAGGTAGCAGTAATAATAAAAATTAATGGTAATAATAAGAATAATAAACAAAAATAAAAGAACAGCTACAAAAACAAAGCCAACCCCATTGGGCTGCAGGGAAGACTCTATAAGTGAAGGTGTATGCTGGTTCAGTGAGTAAAAGTATATAAAGTATTAAAAACAAAACTAAAGATTATTAAAAAACTAGTTGGTAATGATAATAATGATAACAAAATAACAAGAACAAAACACACCCGCTGAGATACTATGAAGACTAAATAAGTGAAGGTATATAGTATGCTGGGAGTGAAAATACACATAGTTCTTAGAACAGAGGTAAGCACTGGTAACAAACTAACAACTGATGATAGTAATAATAACAAAATATCAGTGACAACCTACCTCAGTGGGATACAGAGAGGACTAAATTACTTAAAGATGTATAGGCTTCAAGGAGTAAATGTATTTCAAGTACTTAGAACAGATGTAGGCATTGGCAAAGAACTAAATAGTAAAAATAATAACCAAAAATAAAAAGAACAAAAAATCTCCTACTTCACTGAGGTGCTGTGAAGACTGAAGAAACTAAGGGGCATAAAGATGTAGAGTAAATATATTTAACATACTTAGAGGTCGACATTATTAGAGTACTATTAATAGTAATGGTGACGATGACAGTGATAATGATAATAATAATGATAACAACAACAAAACCTCCTCACTGGGATGCTATGAGACTAAATAAGTAAAGGTATATAAGATTCAAGGAGTAAATATGCAAAGTACTTAGAACAGAGGATGGCATTAGTAAAGAAGTAATTAGTAATAATTGCAAAAATTAATAATAACAAAAAACAACCAAACCTACTTCAGTGGGACGCTGGGAAAACTAAATACATTAAAGTATATATGATTCAAAGCTAGAGGCTAGAGGCTCAGATTTTTAAAGAACTAACTAATAGTAATACTTAAAAAACAATGATACCACTGGGATGCTGTGAAGATTAAATAAGTTCAGGTGTACAGGGTGCGATGAGTAAAGGTACACAATGTACTAAGAACGGAGGTCAGCATTGGTAGAGAACTAACCAATAATAACAATAGCAATAGTAATAATAATAATAGCACTAAGATAACAACAGAACATACTTCAGTGGTATGCTGTGAACACTAAAGAAATTAAGATGAGTAGGATTCAATGCATAAATGTATATAAAGTAGTAAGAACAGAGGTCAAGATTAGCAAAGGCTAAGTTGTAATGAAATCATGATGATGATAAACAAAGAAAACCTACTACATGGGTGCTGTGAAGTCTACGTGAGTGTGTAGAGGAGTCAATGAATGTGTATTGAAGTACGTAGAACAGAGCTTGGCATTAATAAAACACTAACTAGTAACAACAACAATAATAATAATACATAATGAAAACAAACAAAAATATATCATTGGGATACTATGAAAGATTTAGTAAGTTAAGGCATATAGGGACTGAATGAATAAACGTGTCTAAAGAACTTAGAAAAGAGGATGGCATTAGTAAAAAGACAAACAAGTAATAATAATAAGGACTATTAATAATAAAAATACAAATAACATAATACCTACCTCACTCATTGAATATGTTAAAGTGTATAGGACTGAATGAGTTAATATATCAAACTACTTAGAAAAGAGGTCAGCATTAGTAAAGAACTAACTAGTAATAGTAAACAATAATAATAATATAACCAAAAACAAAACAAAACAAAACCTACCTATCTGGGATGCTGTGGAGACTAAATTAGTTAAGGTGTGTAGGATTCAATAGGTAAATGTACCCAAAGGGCTTACAACAGAGTCTGGCATTAGTAAAGAACAAAGTGGTAATAACGACAACAACAACAACAATTATAACAACAAAACATACCTCAATGGTATTTTGTAAAGATTAAAGACTATAGCATTCCAGGATTATAGAATTTGATAAATGTATTGAAGTAGTTAAAGACAAGCATTAATTAAAAAAAAACTAACTAAATTAATGCATATAGAAATGAATGAATAAGTATTTATAAAGTACTAGAACAGATGTCAATTTTCTAAAGAGCTAACATATATATATATATATATATATATATATATATATATATAAAAATAATAAAATAACAACATCAAGGCTTCCCTGGTGGCGCAGTGGTTGGGAGTCCGCCTGCCGATGCAGCGGACGTGGGTTCGTGCCCCGGTCCGGGAGGATCCCACGTGCCATGGAGCGGCTGGGCCCGTGGGCCATGGCCGCTGAGCCTGCGTGTCCAGAGCCTGTGCATCCGGAGCCTGTGCTCCACAACGGGAGAGGCCGCAGCAGTGAGAGGCCCGCATACCGCAAAAAAAAAAACAAAAAAAAAACAACATCAAAACCTACCTCACTGGCATACTGTAAAGACTAAATAAGTTAAGGTTTATAGGATTCAAACCGTAAATATATGAAAGTAATAAAGAACTAACTATAAAGAATAATAACAAATTATTACTGATAACAATAAAATAACAATAAAACCTACTGTGTGAGATCTGTGACAACTAAGTAAGGTGTATAGGGCTGAATGAGTAAATGTATGCACAGCACTTTCAACAGAGGTCAGCACTAATAAAAACCAACTGGCAATAAAAATAATAAAACAAAAATAATAAAAAACAACAAACTCTACTTCACTGGGATGCTGTGAAGAGTATATAAGCTAAGGTGTATAAGAGTGATTGAATGAGTCCATCTATATAAGTACTTAGAACAGAGGTTGGCATCAGTAAAGAACTGACTGGTAATATTAGTTTTCATTATTAATAAGAAGAAAGAAGAACAATAGCAAAACCTTCCTAACTGGAATCTGTGAAAACAAAATATTTTAAAGTGTATAGGAGTCAATGAATAAATGTATACTAAGTACTTAGAATAGAGATCAGCATTAATAAAGAATTCCCCAGTAACAATAATAATAATATAACAACAACAAAACCTACCTCAGTGGGATACTTTGAAGATTAAAAAGTTTACGTGGATAAGGGCTCAATGAGTAAGTGCATGTAACATACATAGAAGTCGTCTACCTTACTAAGGAACTAACTAGTAATAATGATTGCGATTAATAATATGAAAAAACAAAAAGGAAACTACCTTAACCCTAGGCCGTGAAGACTAAATAAATTAAAGTACCTAAATTCAATGAGTAAATTTACATAAAGTACATAGAACAGAGATCGACATTATTAAAAATAACTAGTAATAATAACAATAATAGTGATAAATAAAAACAAACAAAACCTACGTCACTGGGATACTGTAAAGTCTAAATAAGTTAAGGTGTATAATTCAATGATTAAATTGTTTATAGCATATCAAGTCAGAGTTCAGGTTTACTAAAGGACTAACTGGTAATAATTTTAATGAAAATGGTATAATAATAATAACAAAAGGAAGAAAAAAACCACATCACTGGGATGCTCCAGAGGCTAAATAAGTTAAGGTATATGAGGATTTAATGAGGAAGTGTATATAAAGTGATTAGATGGAGGCTGGCGTTATCAAAGAACAAGCTAGTATTAATAATAATAAAATGACAACAACAAAAACAAAAGAAAAACTTACCTCTCTGGGATAGTGTAAAGGCTACATAACTTAAGGTGTACAAAGGTTCAAACAGTAAATTATATAAAGTACCTAGGACAAGGTCGACATTTACAAGAACTAAGTATTAATATTGATAATTGTAAGAAAGACAGTGGAGGTGGGTCTCCAAGATGGTGGAGGAGTGAGATGTGGAGATCACCTTCCTCCCCACAAATACATCAAAACTACATCTACACGGGGAACAACTCCTACAGAACACCTACTGGACGCTGGCAGAAGACCTCAGACTTCCCAAAAGGCAAGAAACTCCCCATGTACTTGGGTAGGGCAAAAGAAAAAAGGAAAAACAGAGAAAAAAGAATAGGGATGGGACCTACGCCACGGGGAGGGAGCAGTGAAGGAGGAAAAGTTTCCACACACTAGGAAGCCCTTCACTGGCGGAGTTGGGGGAAGCTTCGGAACCTCGGAGGAGAATACAACAACAGGGCTGTAGAGGGCAAAGTGGAGAGATTCCGGCACAGAGGATTGGTGCCGACCAGCACTCACCAGCCTGAGAGGCTTGTCTGCTCACCCACCAGGGTGGATGGTGGCTGGGAGCTGAGGCTCGGGCTTTAGAGGTCAGATCCCAGGCAGAGGACTGGGGTTGGCTGCGTGAACACAGCCTGAAGGGAGATAGTGCATCACAGCTAGCCATGAGGGAGTCTGGGAAAAAGTCTGGATCTAAGAGTCCAGCCCTAAGGGCCAAGAGACCATTGTTTCAAGGTGTGCGAGGAGAGGGGATTCCTTCCCTGCCTGCCCACAGAAGGCAGAGCACTGCCTAAACCAGCTCGAGAGACGGGTGCGTGCTGCGGCTATCAGCGCGGACGCCAGAGACGGGCATGAGACACTAAGGTTGCTGCTGCAGCCACCAAGAAGCCTGTGTCCTAGTACAGGTCACTATCCACACCTCCTCTCCCGGGAGCATGTGCAGACCACCACTGCCAGGGTCCCGTGATCCAGAGACAACTTCCCCGGGAGAACACACGGCGTGCCTCAGGCTGGTGCAAAGACACCACAACCTCCACTGCCGCAGGCTCGTCCCGCATTCCAATTATGTCTACTCTACCCCACCCTCCCCCCAGCCTGAATGAGCCAGAGCCCCCTAATCAGCCACCGCTTTAACTCCATCCTTTCTGGATAGGAACAGAAGCCTGAGGGCAACCTACACACAGAAGTGGGGCCAAATCCAAAGCTGAACCCCAGGAGCTGTGCGAACAAAGAAGAGAAAGGGAAATCTCTCCAGGCAGCCTCAGGAGCAGCGGACTAAATCCCCACAATCAACTTGAGGTACCCTGCATCTGTGGAATATCTGAAGAGACAAAAAATCATCCCAAATTGAGGAGGTGGACTTTAGGAACAACGGTAGACTTGGGGTTTGCTGTCTGCAACTGACTTGTTCCTGATTTTTATGTTTAACTTAGTATAGATTTTAGTGCTTGTTATCATTGGTGAATTTGTTTTGTTGCTCTCTCCTTCTTCTTTTAATTACTCTTTAATTTTAATATTTTAATTATTTAATTTATTTATTTATTATCATTTTTTCTTTCCTTTTTTCCCACTTTTCCTCTGAGCCGTGAGGCTGACAGCGTCTTGGGGCTCTGGCCAGGTGTCAGGCCTGAGCCTCTGAAGTGGGAGAGCTGAGTTCAGGACATTGGACCACCAGAGACTTCCCAGCCCTAAATAATATCAATTGGCAAGAGCTCTCCCACAGATCTCCATCTCAACGTTAAGACCCAGCTCCACCCAATGGCCAAAAAGCTCCAGTGATGGATGCCCCATGACAAACAACTAGCAAGACAGGAACACAACCCCAGTCATTAGCAGAGAGCCTGCCTAAAATCATACTAAGTTCACAGACACCCTAAAACACGCCACAGGATGCAGCCCTACCCACAAGAAAGACAAGATCCAGCCCCACCCACCTGAACACAGGCACCAGTCCCCTCCACCAAAACGCCTACACAAGCCACTGAAACAAACTTACCCACAGGGACAGACACCAAAAACAACGGGAACGACGAACCTGCAGCCTGCGGAAAGGAGACCCCATATTCTCCATAGTTCTCTCACTATGGAGAAGAGTATGGAGGTTCCTTAAAAAACTACAAATAGAACTACCATATGACCCAGCAATCCCACTGCTGGGCATATACCCTGAGAAATCCATAACTCAAAAAGAGTCATGTACCACAATGTTCATCGCAGCACTATTTATAATAGCCAGGACATGGAAGAAACCTAAGTTTTCATCAACAGGAATGGGTAAAGAAGATGCAGCACTTATATATAATGGAATATTACTCAGCCATAAAACGAAACGAAATTGAGTTATTTGTAGTGGGGTAGATAGAGCTATAGTCTGTCATACAGAGTGAAGTAATTCAGAAAGAGAAAACATTACCATATGCTAACACGTATATATGGAATCTTAAAAAAAAAAAGTTTCTGATGAACCTAGGGGCAAGACAGAAATAAAGACACAGATGTTGATAATAGACTTGAGGACATGTTATATCACACAGGGAGAACAGCTTGGTGCTTTGTGACCAACTAGAGGGGTGGAATAGGGAGGGTGGGAGGGAGACACAAGATGGAGGGGATATGGGGATATATGTATATATATAGCTGATTCACTTTGTTAAACAGCAGAAACTAACAACATTTTAAAGCAACTATACTCCAACAAAGATATTAAAAAAGAAGAAAAGAAAAACAATGGCAAAAACCATCTACCTCAGTGGGTTGTTAGGAAGACTCAATATGTTATTAAGTTATTATTATTAATAATAAAAATAAACCATAAAAACAAAAAAAGCTACCTCACTTGGATGCTATGAAGACTACGTAAGTTCAGGTGTATAAGGATTCAGTGTGTAAATGTAAATAAATTACTTAGAGCAGTGGTCATGTATTAGTAAAGAACAAATGAGTAATAATAATACAAATAATTATAAAATAACAAAAAAATCTACCTCACTGGGATGACTGAGACTGTTAAGACTATCTATGTTTTGTTTTGTTTTTTAACATCTCTATTGGAGTATAATTGCTTTACAATGGTGGGTTACTGTCTGCTGTATAACAAAGTGAATCAGCTATACATATACATATATCCCCATATCCCCTCCTTCTTGCGTCTCCCTCCCTCCCACCCTCCCACCCTTCTAGGTGGTCACAAAGCACCGAGCTGACCTCCCTGTGCCATGTGGCTGCTTCCCACTAGCTATCTATTTTACATTTGGTCATGTATATGTGTCCATGCCACCCTCTCCCTTTGTCCCAGCTTACTCTTCCCCCCCCTTTCCGTGTCCTCAAGTCCATTCTCTACATCTGCGTCTTTATTCCTGTCCAGCCCCTAGGTTCATCAGAACCTTTTTTTTCTTTTTTAATTTCATATATATGTGTCAGCATATGGTATTTGTTTTTCCCTTTCTGACTTACTTCACTCTGTATGACAGATTCTATGTCCATCCACTTCACTACAAATAACTCAGTTTTGTTTCTTTTTATGGCTGAGCAATATTCCATTGTATACATGGGCCACATCTTCTTTATCCATTAGAACCCCTAATTCCCAAAGCAATCTTGAGAAAGAAAAATGGAGCTGGAGGAATCAGGCTCCCTGACATCAGACTACACTAAAAAGACTAACTATGTTAAGGCATATAAAGATTCAATGAGTAAGTGTACTTAATGTACTTAGAAGAGTGGTTGATATTAGGAAAGAATTTACTAGTAATAATAATTATTAATAATACTAAAAATGCAACAACAAATCTTACTTGGGATGCTGATAAGACTAAATATGTGAAGGTATATAAGGATCCAAATAGTAAGTGTATATAAACCACTTGTGTATAAAGTACAGAAGCAGACATTACTAAGGAGTGATTAGCAGTAAAATAACAAGAACAGCATAACCTAGCTTTCTGGGAGGCTGTGAAGTGTAAATATGTGAAGGGTGTGTTTCGCCAAAAGTTTTACTTTCGTTTTAGCCTCAAAGGATTTGTTAACAAAAAACACTACTCATCACACAAATGAACAGTTTTAGCTCAATTTTAATAAGAAATCATCAAAAAAAGAAAGAAATATAAATGAGAGAGAGAAGTTAAATCATTTACATCACCAAATTGGGCTGACATCTACATCTAGTCTCAAACAGTGCTGGTAAGTCCCAGAAACAGCAATCTGGAGTCCCAACTGGGAAAGGTCCCAAGCAGCGTGTTCACTCCATGGGTGAGACTTCAAATTGCAGTTTAGGGGAGTCCCCCTTATAATACCAGGTTGCAAACTGATATCATCAGTTTACATGCAAATATGCAGCTCTGGGTCTCTTCAAGAATGCTGTTTGCGGGCTTCCCTGGTGGCGCAGTGGTTGAGAGTCCGCCTGCTGATGCAGGGGACACAGGTTCGTGCCCTGGTCCGGGAGGATCCCACATGCTGCAGAGCGAAAAAAAAAAAAAAAAAGAATGCTGTTTGCTTTACCTTGTGACTCACAATATTTTCCAGACCCTGGGGAACTGGCCAGGTTCTCAGGGCTCAAGAAATTCCAAGACGCACTCCCTTTCTTTATCTTAAGTGCTGCCAGACTTGCTTTGGGGGCTTATGAGCAAGGATGTAGTCCAGGCAATATCACACATTGGTCAGAGGCCTAGTATTGCCTGCAAAGCCTGAACAAGATTATTTCCATTTTAACTTTCTTAACAGTGCATAGGATTGAATGAGTAAACATAACAAAGTACTTAAAAAGGAGGTCAGCACTAGTAATGAATTAACTGGAAATAATAATAATAATCCCAATAATAATGTCAACTTAATAAAAGTGCAGAACATGAGAGTTGTGAGTCAAGTTTTATTTGGGGCAAAATGAGGACTCTGGCCTGGGAGACAGCATTTCAGATAATTCTAAGAAACTTCTACAAAGAGATGGGGGGAAGGTCAGTATATATGTGATTTTGGTGTAGGGAGTACATGCAATCAAGCACTTTTTTTTTTTTTTTTTTTTGCAGAAGGCTTCTGCTAGTCACGAGGAACAGTTGTCACCATGAAGAATTTTAGTGTTTTTCTAGATACGAGGAGATACAAGAATTGGGCTCATTAAATCAGCTCCTGAAAATATCTAACTATCTGAAGACCAGTTCTACCTGTTTTTTCCAGAGCACAGAGGGCCTCATTTCAGCTCTCCACCCTGAACTCCTTTCAGGGGGTGGGGAAGGTCAGCAGTTGCAGAGCACATGATTCAATCCTTGTAGAGGTAGATGGCAAGTGCCAGGTTTTAGCTGACGGGGTCCCCTCATGGTCATAAATACAACCATGCTTTGAGAGACATTTCATGACCATATTGTCCCACAGTGATAGGAAGCCTCATTCCTAGCAAAGATTTTGCTGATAGGCCAACCAATGTGCTATTACTGGACTAGGTCTTTTAATAGTAACTAAGGACTCTGGACCACCTGTCTTACTAGTCTGTTATGCTCCAGGAAAATTCCCTCTTGTTGTATCTTCCCCTATCTAGAATCACAGTATTAACAATCATTGATCTCATATAAAACTAATTTGTTGCCCCAATAAAGATGTTAAAAAAAAAAAAAAAAAACTAATTTGTTGGAAGCCATCCTGGAGTCCCTGCGCCATGACAAAGTCATGATGCAATCAAAGGCAGGACTGCAAAGCAGTACTGTGCCAGGACGGTAGACTACATCTCTATTGATTTGTTTGGTTGTGTTAAGCTTATATATGGAAACAGCACAAGGGGGATTTGTGCCCAGGGTTAGGAAAATGAGAAAAACTACTACTCCCCCTACTATTATTATCACAAAATGGAAAGTACCTATTCCAGCCCCAGGAAACTTGGAATGCTATACACAATCTGGAAATATAAGGATGTTCCTATGGAAAACACCCGCAATTGAACAACTGTGGCCCTACGAAGGGGTTGTTGATGACTTTGGTTTCATATGGGTCCACTATAAAGAAAGGTTAATATCCGGATGATAAACAGGAGTGTAGGAGGTATTGTGAGTGCTACGAGTGAAGTCAGGAACACAGGAACTGTAGGATATATTGTAAATATTTTTAAGGTACTATTTAAAAAACTTGCCCATGCAGAAAGAACACGAAGATTGCCCTTCTGTAATAAAGACTTACATAATAGCTTGGTTTAACTACTAGAAAATAACCTGCAACTAATGAGAACTTGGGGAAATATCTTGATAGCACATCTAGGAACTATAGACAATTCTAAGGTAATCTTTTGAGGAAATCTTGTGGTCAAGGGTTTGAGGCCTAAGGCTAGACTATATTATGATAATTATGTTTTGATTATGTAAACCAAAAATATATAAGCTTGCTGAATAACAATAAAGTATGCTATTATCTGCCTGACTCCAGAGACAGTGTCAGTCTCCTTCTTTCTCCGTCGCTGAGGCTGTTCCTCCCTCAGGTACTCCTGGACTCGTTGGAGCTGGACTCCAACACATATTTTTGTCACAGGCTCAGTCACACACTTAGTAATGCAAAAAACAACAATCTTATAAAACAGGCAAAATACAAATAAGATGGGTAGCAGCATTATTAAAGTTACAAGTGAGAATTAAGCCAAGAACTTCCATTAGATGTAGCCCAGTATATCCTCAGGTCATCTGACTTAGTCTGTTCTGTTCCAGACCTTATCTTTCAGGGAAATGACACATTGGCACTGTCCATAAGGCTCCCAGCCCAATTTCCTACTGTTAGTAGGCTGGTTATCCTTAGTATAATTTCATTGTTCCTAAGATAAGGGTGGGGGAGGGCTTAAAACTCAAATGACTATAGCCTGGTGTTAACCACATAAATCCATCCCCTAATTGTGGGAGGTTTTATTCCTTGGCTGAAATTTTGCTGTTGCTCTGACTGAGCTTGAGTTACTTTAGAAGAAAAGTTCTTTTGATGGCCAGGGTCAGAGTGGGTGTTGTTAATTGGCTAGGTGAGGGGATCCCATCTAGTAACATCAAGAGTAGTCTGAACAGGCCTATTTCTTCTAAAATAAATGTCCTAAGGGCCATCTAATTAGAACCTTGGAGTGGAGAAATCCACCAAGGTAATCCAGCAGTAGTAGACACAGGTAATTGGCCACAAACCCAACAATTTGATTGATTTTTAAAACCAGCATAGAGGATCGTGTCCATGATAAGAAAACATTTGATTTACATGCAAAGGTCCAAGAAATCAAGAAAACATTATAAATGGTCATACAAGTCAGGTCCAGCATCGTGGGCTAGCTGTCTGCCTCTGATGTCATCTTCTCTTCATCCTGGAGTGAGTGTAGTTTCCTCTGTTTGAGAATCATTTTAATTCAAGTTTGAGGTCAGCAGTCCTCTCTATAGATTAGTCCCGTTCAGGGGCCCTTTGTAATTGGAAATTAATTCAAGAGTCAATTCCCTTCAGTTTCCCTGTGCATAAGATAGAAAAGAGTACCTGATAAGGGTACTTCCATCTAGGTTGGAGATAGTCCTCTAAATTATGTCTTTTCCAGTATGCATAATCCCCTGGTTGGAGGTTGTGGGGCATCTGATCTTCATCTAAAGACAGATTACTGAGATAAGTTTCAGAAACAACTTAGAGTGTCCTTTTAATAATTCAAGTAAACTTTACATCCATATAACATAACAGCAAGGAATTATCCAGGAAGTGAGTCTTAGCAAATAAAGACCTCCACTGACAAGACTGGGATTTAACATTCATTGAAACATCTTTTCTTTCTGAAGTTACCCTCATTTCTACCAAATATAACCAAATTAAGACTAACTTGTTTGCGAAAATAATTCTGGTCTCAAAACCTTGGCCTGATAATTTATATAACTATACTTGATCATATAGGCTTTTTGCTTTGCTGAAACTTTTATATGGAGTCTCAGACTGAACTGTCAGAAGACCTCTCAGGGCTAGGAAAATCACACCAAGGGATTATCACAGATTTTACCTAACAGATCTAGGTGAATTCCTCCTTTTTTAAGGTCCCACAAATACCTTGAGCTTTCTGTAACTTTTTAAATTTAAAGCTGCTGGGAACCAGAATTTACAATCTCTAGAGGGAGCAGATAGAGAAAAAAGATAAATGTTTCAATTCTGCTTACAGAGGTATAATTTACCAAATTACTGTAAGTCATAATTAGTTTAAGGGAAAAGTTTCCTTATACCTGGAAAACACAGATTTAAACCAGTAATTTTTCAGATAGAAACCATAAAAACTATAACCGTATTCACCAGTTCACTCAGTCTTCTGTAATTAACTCTTTTTGTTAACAGTTTATGAAGACATTAGGCTTCTCATTTGGATTCTATAATTTCTTACTCAGTTCAGCATTATGGTCTGAAAGTCAGAAACTTGTATTTATGCAAAAGTCCTTTTTATAAATCTTCTTGAAGAGGAAGCATTTTTGCAAAGGCATCAGAATAAAAACATAACTGTCTACAATGACAAAAGACTTAAGAAGGCACATTTAAATCTAACTGCAATGCAACTGACATAGAAACTTAGTTACTGCTGTGACATACAACATTTGTAGATAATAACTAGAATTATGACTGATAACATTTTACCAGGACATATCAGAATTTTAGCAAGTCCATATACTTTCTAGAATATCTATATTAGTAACATTTACCATACACTATAACATAAGAACATTTATTACTCATTTGACAATACTTCTCATGTAATTTAACATACCAAATGAACCTAATTAGTTTAAAATCTCTCTTTGGGGGCTTCCCTGGTGGCGCAGTGCTTGAGAGTCCTCCTGCCGTTGCAGCGGACACGGGTTTGTGCCCTGGTCCGGGAGGATCCCACATGCCGCGGAGCCTGCGCGTCTGGAGCCTGTGCTCCGCAACGGGAGAGGCCACAGCAGTGAGAGGCCCACGTACCGCAAAAATAATAATAATAACCTTTAAAACCTCTCTTTGGGATGTTTCAGGGGCCCTTTGAAGCACCCCAGAGTTAGCTAGATATCAAAAGGACTTCATCAGAATTTGGTTTGGAAAGTATTGTCAAAAGAAAAACCCCAAATCCAAAAGAGTTTAGAACACTCAGTCACAGACAATCACAGGTCACTCTGAAACAATATTCACTTAGCAAAAGTAACAATAAAAGATTTCAAAGGCAAATACAGAACAGATCACTTAAAAGGTAAAGAAACTTGAAATCTGTTCTCAAAGACAGTTCAACATTTTAAGAAATCTTGTCCTCTTAAGACAGAGAAAAATCAAATTCAAGTTTTGTGCCCACTTGATTTAAAATTTATTTTCTCAATTAAATTTATTTTAACCATAGTCAATCCTGACTGTGTACAAAATACTTTTCTTGGAGTCCACTTTCCACAAAAATTTCCTCACTTTCTGTATCCATCACTTTATTTTCCCATTCAGAAACAGCCACCTGTAAGTCAGACCTACTTCCTTTTCCCTTAATAAAATGCAATTCCATTCCTCATACCTTCTTTACTGACAACACACATCCTACTTTCCTACTGTAGACTGAAATGTTTCCTTTATTATTTCTATTAGCTTTAATTACATGTTTAAATTAAAATCCTCAGCTCTTAAAAGCTTAATTTCTTGTGAAAACTAAGAAGTTAGCAACTATGAACTGTCCTTTACATTAACATTCTGTAGATTAGTGAACATAAATGCAAGTGATATTTTCTAAAAACATTTGCTTTCTTTAGAGAATGTGGCACCAAACATATTCATTAATAGTCCTAAATACCTTTTGTTTCTCTGCAAAAGGAAGCCAATGTTCAGTAATTAATGTTTTGGTATCCTATTTTATTTGGGAATGACCTAGCTATGCAATAAGCATCCATCACTTAATTTAACACAACTCTAGGATTTCAAGTTACCAGAATCTGGAGAGACTATTTTGAATAGATATTCCTAAAGCATAATTATTCTTAATACAGTTTATCTAAAAGCTATTATCTCATTTATATTTTCTTCCCTTAAAAATTTCTTCATATCAAGTTACTTTCCTTGCTGACAAATTTATAACAGATATAACAAGATTTTATTTAGCTTATATTAAACCAAGACACAATAAAAGTATTATACTTAATGTTGATGACTCTAAAGATATGTCTGTATTAATTAGATCAATAAACAAACATTAATACTAGGTATTAATTTAATACTGACTACTTCCCAGCTCACATGAAACTGAAATTAATTCTGGCCAGTTAACTTCTGTTTATATTGTTGGTTTTTTTTTTTTTTGAGGATTTATATAAGTGCTTACTTTCCTTTAATCCAGTTAAGTAGAGCTCACTTACAAATTAATTTTTGATAATGCTGTAACAGGGAAGAACTAATTCTGATTCCATATTGAATGTGTTTCTTTTATTTTAAACTTTGCTTCCCATTGCTTTCGTTCACTAAAAGGATAATGTCTATACACAGTGGTCTGCCTTGGGGAATGCTCCCCTCTGCTGGAATGTTAAACAAAAGTACCTTATTCAGGGAAATATCCAGACCCTGTTCACCTGTGGATGGCTGCAAGAAAGAAGAAATTAACACATCCCGTCCCTGAGTCTGGTCATTCCAGGAGATATATGCAAGACTATGGTCTTTTTACTTTACTTCCTCACCTCCTCCCCCTCTCTGTTCCATAAAAGAAACTGGCATCCAAATCCGATAAGATGGCTATTTAGCGACATTAGTCAGCCATCTTCTTGGTCTGCTGGCTTTCCTAATAAAGTTACATTCCTTGCCTCAACACCTCGTCTCCCAACTTATTGACCTGTTTTGCAGTGAGCAGAGCGAGCTTGGACTCAGTAAGAATACAATCCGAAGGTAAAAACAAAGATAATGCACATATAAACATGCAGACAGACAAAATGAGAGATCACATACCCTCCTTATCTAAACTTAGTCATGAATCAGATATCATAAGACTCACTAGTTTTAAATAACAGTTAGAACAAGTTAAATTTTTTTAAGAATTTTTTTCCTTCCCCCCCCCCCCACCCCCCCCCCCCCGCCACCTCTCTCTCTCTTTTTTTTTTCTTTTTCTCAGTCTCAGGAATTTAGAGATGATCTAGATAAGAAAAGTGATCCTGAGAGCTCTGGTCGCAAGGCATAGGGAGAGAAACTCAGGTTATCCTAGTAGGACTTACTCCCTCAGGATCAGAATTCTGAAGATTTGGGGTTTTTTTCCTTCAAGCTACCATTCTCTACCACTTGGGAATTAAACAGGGGTCAGTTAACCTTCAGCTGGCATTGTACACTTAAATGGCACAATTGGTTCATATTTTCATAGATACCCCCTTTTCTTCTTTCTTTTCATTTTCTTTCTTTCTTTCTTCTTTCTTTCTCTCTTTCTTTCTTTTCTTTCTTTCTTTATTGTTTACTTGCTTGCTTTCTTGCTTTCTTTTTATTTTATGATCTTGAAAATTTGGTCAGCCGAGTAACAAGGGCGTTTGTATGTAAAGTAGACCAACCTAGATTGTGTCTTCGGACCAGAGTAGCCAAATTCTCATCTAAGCCTTCTTAAAAGGCAGAGTTAAGCAGAGTATCATTTCGGTGTTTAGAGAATGATTCAGGTGTTGAGCCAGAGCATTGCTTAAAAGTTTTCTTTTTTTTCCTTCATACCATTCATAGTAATCCAGAATAGATTCATCCAATCTTTGCTTGCACTGTTGAATCTCTGTCCAGTGTACGTTTTTTGGAAAAAGCTCTGGGATAATTTCGAGTAATTTCTGAGCTAATTCCTTGCATTCAGTGTGAGCCTCTGGAGTATGTAATTCCAAATCCATTATGCGGCAATTCCATTCTGCCTTCTCTATCCATTCCCTTTCTTTACTTTCAGAACTAATAGCTGTATTAATAGATATAGGTCTGAAAACCCGGGCTCGTAGGTCTGGATGGTTAATTCAAATTCCTTAACAATTCCCCATGGATCCTGACTTGGATCGGGAAATTCCTTAGGCAAGGATCTAAGTTCTGTTTGGGTTGAGGGTGTGTACGTAAGCACTGAGGATGATTCATCTCTCCCTGTCATAGGTTTCTCATTAAAGGGAGCTATAATCACTTCTGACTTTTTATCCTTCTTTGCTGGGGAGAGGGGAGCAGCAGGGGGTGGAAGAGCTGGAAGAGGGAAAGAGACGGCATCTGGGCCGGGCAGTTCAGACAGAAGAGGACCCATGGGAGGGCCAGAGGGAGAGACTGAGTCAGAGACAGAGGGCTGGTAACCTTCTTTAGTTCTGATATAGTTTCAAGAATTTACTCTATCATTTCCTCTTTTAGAAGCTTCTGAATACCAATCAAAGTTAGCATTCCATTCAGTCTATTTGGTCTTATGGCTGGCAATTTCTAACTGTGCGTGCAAAAATGTCAATTTTGGATTATCAAAAGAACCACAGTTTTGTCATTTTAGGTTGATATCTCCTTTAGTATAATTTCCCCAATTAAGTAGGTACTTGCAGGTATGAGTTTTTGTACATACATAAACCTGGCTGAGGTACTAGTCAGAAGCTGGCTTTCTGTCACCCTTTGTTTCTGTGTTTGAGAGGCTCTATTTCCCAGTTTAAAGTTGAATTTGTCAGGGATAAAAAAACACTAGTGAAATTGTGTGGTGGGCCAGTGTGTTCTTTGTGAGCTAAACTCCTCTAGGCATCACCCTAGAGTCGTTTCAGCCCTCTTAGGTTTCTCAGTTTCTCCCTTTGGTGTTCTAAGGTCACCACAGGTGCTTGGATCGCTGAACATAATCACTGATTATGTTCACTAATCTACAGAATGCTAATGTAAAGGACAGTTCATAATTTCTTACTTCTTAGTTTTCACAGGAAATTAAGCTTTTAATAGCTGAGGATTTTAATTTAAACACGTAATTAAAGCTAATAGAAATAATAAAGGAAACATTTCAGTCTACAGTGTTTTAATTAATGAGTGGGCTTCCCTATGGGACCACTGCACGCTATGAGGATGCTGCTTCTACCACTCCCATAAATTTCTCAGTCGCCTGAGAAAGCCATAACCACCAGAAGAAATCTTGTCCCTTTTCTTCAGAGCAAAAAAGCTCCTATGTAATATCTTCACTCTTATGCCAACAAGTTCTATTAAGGCAGTCAAATTGAGGAAAAGCACTCAGCCAAGACCACTCAGTCTCCTACAGCTGAGCAAACCCTGATATCTTTCAACCAGGCCCGGGCGCCCAGTACCTTTCACCTGGGTGGGTATTTGAAGTATCTTTCAACTGAGCCCCACCCAGAGCTTTCCACTCAGTGGGTATTCCCCTGGAGTCTTTCAACCAGGCTCCCCACCACCACCGCCTTCCCCCCCACCAACCCAGTGTCTTTCATCTGGGTAGGTATTTTCCTGGTATCTTTCAACCAGGACCCCCACCCCCAGTAACTTTCAACTGGGAGGGGACAGATACCTGCTATACACCACCAAATAAAACTCAGGATCATCAACAAATACAAGAAGTCTGAGAACAAGGAGAGACTTACCCAAATTTTTCTGGACTCTCTGAGGAGGTGGATGAGCAGAAGGGGCCTTTGTCGGTACCATGTTTCCGTTTCCTTATAGGGTTCAAGTGAAGGAGAAAAGTCCACACTGGGTCCTTTCTTCATGGTTGCCATAAAGCTGTCAACTTTAAAAGAATGCACAATGTGAGAGTTGTGAGTCAATTTTTATTTGGGGCAAAATAAGGACTATTGCTCCAGAGACAGCATTTCAGATAGTTCTGAGAAACTGCTCCAAAGAAGTAGGGTGGAAGGTCAGTATATATGTGATTTTGGTGAATAGGGAGTACATACAATCGAGCACATATTTGTTTTTGCAGAAGATTTCTGCTAGTGTCGTGAAGGTTAATGCTAGGCACAAGGAGCAGTTGTCACCATGAAGGATTTTAGTGCTTTTCTAGATATGAGGATATACAAGATTTGGGCTCATAAAATCTTCTTCTGAAAATATCTAACTATCTGAAGATTTCTTCTGCCAGTTTTCCCAGAGCACAGAGTGCCTCATTTCTGCTCTCCACCCTGAAATACTTTCAGGGGGTGTTGAAAATCAGCAGCTACAGGACCATATGACTTATTCCTTGTAGAGGTAGTTGGCAAGTGCCAATTTGTTGTTGACAATAGTAACAACAACAACAATAAGACTGACCTCACTGGGATGCTTTGAAGACTACATATGCTAAAGTGTATTAGATTCAATGACTACATGTATATAAGGTACTTAAAGGAGATGTCGGCGTTAGTAAAGGACTAGCTACTCACTGTCATTATTACCATGAGAATAATTGCTCCGTGTAGAAAACTATTTTAGTGGAAGAGTCATGTAAATATCTATCACTCATTTATTTGAATAGATATTCATTAACTATTGAACCAGTGATATGAAGTGTCACTTTATCATTCCCTCCATTTTCTGTGTGTACATAGATCTGCTTCTGGCTCTCTTAAGATACCCCCAAACTATACAGATATCTTTTAGGAGGATTCTAATGTTTTAATTAATTTAATTAATATTTTGTCTCATATTGGGTTACATTAAAAAAAAAGTATAATCTACATGACCTATCATGCACAGAGTCTTAAATTTCCAGGTTGATGAGTTTTAAGAAACACTTATACCTGAGTTATAACCCAGTTAGGTTCCCTGTGTTATTTTGCAGTCAGTTTCCCCCATCAATGGCATAATTTCTATCATGAGAGACTAGTTTTGCCTGAGCTTGATATAAACAGAACCACACAATTCGTATTTCACTGAACTTAAAGTTTGTGTGAATCTACAGCAGTTTATGAAAACTGTTGCTGATGGAAGTTTGAGTTGTTTTCAGTTTGAGGGTTTTATTAATACTTGCCGTGAAAAGTGGAGTTCAGGTCTCCAAGTAAACAGTTTACCTGGACCAACACCTTGGAGTGAAATTTCTGGGTCATGGGGGAGTGGTAGTGTTAACTTTGTAAGAACCTTCCCAAGAATTTCCAGACTGTGTGCACTATTTCATATTTCCACCAGCAATGTATGAGGTTTCAATACCTGCTCACCAGAGTGAGTGGCAAAATTTGGAATTGTTGGTCGCTTAAATTCTAACCTTAAAAGTGAGGGTGTGTAGTGATATTTAGGATAGTCATAAACTTAATGCTTTATTTTCCTCTAGGGCAAGTATTCCCTCATTGCTCTTCCTCCTTGGAATTTCTAGGTTATATTCAGTCTCCTTTTTTGTCTTGTTTTGTTTTAATCTTATTGTGGTTCTTCAAAATCTCCATGCTGATTCAAATGATCAGTAAATTCTGCTTTTTTCTTTTATTTTTTTTGATTGAGACAATGCAAAATGGGTAGATTAAGTCAGAGAGATTAACAAAATGACAGGAGTATAATGTGTAAACAAAAGGAGGAGTTCTAAGCTGCGGTTGGGTAGCATTTAAAGGTGTTCTTCATGTTTGTTCAGGAACTTTTTGTGAGACTACAGAACAATAAAATTTCTTCTTCCTTTATTGTCAAATGGAGCAAGGGATTTTTGTTCTTCATTTTCCTTAGAGTATTTCCTGTAGAAAATTTTTAATTTTTTTCTCTGTTCTGTTGAGATGTAGGTAAATTTTTAAGAGCTAAATAAGTCTCTTGGCAGCATGATGATCCAGAAAAGTCTCTCTTAATGGCCTTGGAAATGAACCTTTCAAATGAGGACATCAGTGAAAATAGTGCCTTGAAGTTCCCTTGGATGTACCCTAGGCACCTTGCTTTAAGCTATAAAAGTCTGTTTGTCATAGAGATAGGAGAAATTTCCTTTAGACAAAGGTAATTTTCTTCCCCCCGTTAACATTTGGTATGATTAAGTGTTTTGAAATGTTGAACAGAGGTTCAGTTCAAAAGCCAACACTGGACATTTAAACCCATTTCCAAACTTAGGGATTTTGTTTGCTGAAATAAAGACAGTAAAAATAAGAATATTTAGGGTTGATGTTGCATGTTATGGTATTGGGCCTAACCTGAATTCTCTTAATGTCAACCAAAAAATTTTTGACTGTGTAAGTTTGCTTCCACTTGTTGTGATGTGAAAAAGCTTCTTTTCATTAAGAAAAAAAAAGAAACATTAAAAAATACTTGAAATTGATTAATTTTTAGCATTTACTCATTATGGTAAGAAATACATTTGTTCTTGCTCCACAATGAAAATACTCTAAAGAAGATTCAGAAAAGTTTCAAATCTTGTTTAACACTAGGATATTAATCAAATTATTTCCCCCCTTAGATCTCTTTATTTCATCACATCAACATTTTGAAAAAAGAACCATTAAATTGCTTCTTAGTGGTGGCCATGTGAAACTCTGATCATAAATATGATTTAAAATGTTTTTCTCAAATTTAAGCAACCTTAGAATCTACTTAATCCTCTCATTATTTGGATTTAGTTTCAACAACCACACTAACTTGGCAAACAATAAATATGGGGTTTGTTGGGGGGACTCTCAAAGAAGGCAGCCCCTATTGATAACAAAGGCAATTTTTTCACACTTGCTTTTACCCCGAACCTGTACAGATATTTTTCAGAAGAAAAGACAGGGGTTCCCCCTCTCCACCCCCAGAGATATTTCAATTAGCATTTTATATTAAGTCCACCAAAGTGTCTCCAAGCATGAAAGTAATTTAACTTTAAGGTTATAGCTTTTATAAAATGCACCTCGCCAATGCCAAAACCATTTCTTTAGTGGATAATTACTTTCAGTCAACTGCAATTGATACACAAATTTAGTTGTGCCCTTTCTGTTCTTTGTGTAGTTACAAACACCTTGGAGACCACCTCCCACTCATGTTTGTTTCTCAATCTATCATGGAGGTGACATTGTACAAGGAGATAGTGGGTTTGGGCTTCTTTGAACTGAGCATACGGTGCCTTTCTCAGAGTAAGCTCAAAGCAAGTAAATGCAAGCTTAATCACTTGTGTGCCTCTGGATGAAATAATAATGGAAATATAGGAGGTTTGCTGAGTAAGAATTCACTAAGGTAAATGAATTAAGAATGGTAGGATAGGTCTTCCCTGGTGGGACAGTGGTTAAAAATCACCTGCCAATGCGGGGGACACGGTTTTAAGCCCTGGTCGGGGAAGATCCTACATGCCGGGGAGCAACTAAGCTCATGTGCCACACTACTGAGCCTGAGCTCTGGAGCCCAAAAGCCACAACTGCTGCAGCCTGCACGCTTAGAGCCCGTGGTCCACAACAAGAGAAACCATAACAATGAGAAGCCCATGCACCACAGTGAAGGGTAGGCCCCACTCGCTGCAACTAGAGAAAGCCCATGCGCAGCAACAAAGACCCAACTCAGCCAATAAATGAATAAAAAGACATTATTAAAAAAAAAAAGGAATGGTAGGATATACAAATCATTGTGAATTACTTGAGAAAAAAAAGAACATTTGAATTCAAATTCAAAACCAAACTCTTAGAACACAATTTCCCTGTAGGAAAATGAGGCAAATAGTGCTTACTGACATTTAGACTTTCATCCAAAGTGTAACTAAGATTTTGCTGTCCTTTTTCGATCACCCTTTTCTTTAATAAATCAGGATTTTTTTTTTTTTTTTTTTTTTACAATCCAAATCTAAGGCTTTAGTATTAATTAAAAATTGTCTTACAAGTAAGTCAATCCAATTTTCATGTAAAGTGTTGTAGTAAATGAATGATTCATTAAAAAAAATCTTTGCCTCTCAGCTGTAATTTGATGAAGGGGGAGATAATAATGTTTTTCTTATATGGATTGTTTAAGTGTTAGAATTATATTTGTAGTTAAGTAATACACTGAACCACAAAGACATTTTTCACATTCCAAATATTACATTACATATATGTTTAACATTTTTTTAAATGTGAATTTGATGTTACAGAATAAAAAGAGAATCCTTTAAAAAACTGTTCCCTAGAGATACCATTATAAAAAGTGTTCATGAACATATTACACATATATATGACCCTACTTACTGTGCGTTCTGTCCTGTAATTTGCTGCTTTTCAATTTTGATTTTTACATATACACAGACACACCATCTTTCCATAATTTGCCATAAACTTGTTAGCATCATTAATATATATTTTATTTCATTACTTTTAAACTTTTCCGTATGAAATAATTTCAAACTTTCAGAAAAGTTGTAAGACTACCGCAAACTAAAAAAAGAAGCTGTGTGCCCTTAACTAGTTTCAAAAATTGTAAACATGTCAATGCATTTGCATTAATGTTTTCTTTACATGAGTATACATATTATAAGTTTTTCCATGGAAACTTTTCATAATAAGTTGCATACATCATGATTCTTTACCTCTCAATATTTTAGTTTGCATTCAAGACAAAATGACAAAAGACCACAGTTCAGTAATTAAATTCAGCAAAGTTAACATTCAAATATCTCTAACTGCTATTCAGATGGGACTGAGGCAGGAAAGACAGGGCTGGGCCCAAGGACAGCTTCCTCATGTACAGGAATTAAGGCAGAAGGCAAAGCTACCTCCTTGCTTTGCACTTAATGAGGTCAAGATGCATGGAGGCATTGCATCTAAAACAGAAATTTTGTAGCATCTGAGCAAGAAACTCAGACCATGGAAACCATGGAACATGAACAGTAAAAACGTACAGGCTGCTGATGACCCTGTACGACCTTCCATGTGTGGCGCTCAAGCAGTAAAGGAAAACGGCTCTAAAAGTGCATGTTTGGGTGGGTTGAAGAGATAAATGCTTAGGACTGGGGATGGATGCAAGCTGGTGCAATCCAGGCCACACCTCAACCCTACCCTCAATGAATGTCCCACCCCGATCAAAAAGACCCCACCCATTCAAAGGGCTAAAAATAACATAAAAGGGGATTCAAAAACGCTCCAGGATGTCTCTCACTCCTAAGGACAATCTCACTCTTTTCTATTTCCTTTTGCTTCTGCCCTGAATAAACTGCTTCTCTGTTCTCTGCTCCTCAGCCTCAGTGGTGTGTGTGTGTGTGTGTGTGTGTGTGTGTGCGCGCGCGTGTGCGTGTGCGTGTGTGTGCGCGCGCGCGTGCGCGTTTCCCTCTGTATTCCTCACCGAAATTCTTTTTCCACGAGTTGAACGAGAACCTGAACTTTTGATAAAGCTTTCCAGTATCAGGACCAGTTAGATAAAATTTACCTCCGATAATAACATTTTTCTGGGAACAATTCCCAATTTTAATTCTCCCAGGTATTTGAGAGGGGGACATTTTTTCTTGTACCCACAGGGTCTCCATTGCCTTCAGGTCAAAACAATCCCCATGCAAAAGTGGCATATCTTGGGGAGGTTGCTTCTGAACCCCTACAAAGGGAAAACATCTAATCACTAAATATCTGCTTTTCTTGTCCTCATCCTGGGAATGGCCCTCCTATCCATGGCAGCCCCGGGACCCTATCTTTTTTCTTTGCTCAGAATGGTAAGTTGTCTTACATCACTTAAATTATTCAACCAGGAAAACAACCAAATTGCTGTATGGGAAAGGAAAAATTTCCCCTTCCCAATAGCAGATAGCCCCCCAGTTTGGGTTTGTGTGATGTTTCCTCAAGGTTAGATTCAGTTATGAATTCTTGACACAAATATTACAAAAGTGTTAATGTATCATTTGCAATCTATGTCACTTGGCCAGTCACTTAGTTAAGGGGGTGCCCACTGAGTGTTCCTCACTAAGGCTAGTATTTTTCTTTTATAACTAATAGAGTATTTGTGGTGAGATCATTTGAGTCCATTTTCACCCATGATTAGGCACTCCTTGGTGATTCATGCTTGCTCTTTGGCAAAAATAAGCAACTTCATGCATAACTTCTTGTTTCCTTTCTTTCTTACACAAAAGGTATGGATATGCTCAAACTGTTTTTCACTCTGGGTGTATCCTGGTAATAACCCTAAATCAGTTCAGAGAGTTGAGAGCCATCTTCCTCATTCTGTTTTATCACCACATGTACTTCATGGTCAATACAAATAATGCTGTATTAAATAACCATAGGAAGTTGTAGAGGTGAGTCTTCAGGGTAAATTTCCAGAAGCAGGATTGCTAAATCAAAGAGTAAATGCATATGTACTTGTATCAAGTGCTGGTAAATCCCACACCACTTTGTAGTTCCATCAGCAGAGTTTGAGACTGTTGGTTCACCCACAGCCTCACCAGATGCATATGTTGTCAGGTTTTTGAAATTCTGTCAGTAGAATAAGTGAGAAATCATATCTCAGTGTGTGTGTGTGTGTGTGTGTGTGTGTGTGTGTGTTTAATTGAAGTTCTCCTATTTCGAGTGAGGTTCCATGACCTTTTCCTATATCATGAATAACATTAACGGCCTTGTATGTATAATATGCATGTGATGTGCTCTTATTATATTTTCAAATGACAATTGAGTTATCTTAGTACTATTATTAAAATGTCCATTTTTATACCCAGAGATTTGAAATTTGCACATGTTTTGGGGTGGAGTTTTACACTTTTCATTCTGTTCCACTAAAAAATTGTTTACATCATTTTACTTTCTTTCTATTCATGTGTAACTACCAAATGTTCAGTTGTACAGTCTTTGGATTGTGCTTGAGAAGTAGTAGGACTAATTTCTTCCATCCCCTCACACTTTCTCGAAGCTTTCCTTTTTCATTTATTTTGCTGTTACTCTTACCTGTTTACTTTCTTGTCTCCTCAGAATGCTCTTCAGTGAGGTCTTCTTTTTTCTCAGTTGTGGTAAAATATACGTAAAATAAAATTATCTGTTTCAATCCTCTTTTCATTTCTTTTCTTGTTTTCATGTGAATCTTAACAAAAATATTATTAGTTAGACATTTTCAAGTGTACAGTTCAGTGGCATTAAGAACATTCACCATGTCTTACAACCATCACTACCATCCATCTCCAAAAATTTTTCATCATCCTAAACAGAAACTCTTTACTTATTAAATGAGCACACCAAGTTGTCCCCAAGTTAGCCCACTGTAACTTCTATTGTACTTTCTGTCTCTGTGATTTTGTCTATTCTATGCACCTTGTATATGTGAAATCATATAATGTTTGTCTTTTTGTGTCTGGCTTATTTCACTTAGCAAAAGGTTTGCAAGTTTCATCCATGTTATAGGCTATGTTCAATTTTTTTTATTTTGAAAGCTGAACCAATTATCCATTTTATCCATTCAAAGACACTTGGGTTGTTTCCACCTTTTGTCTATTGTGAATCATGCTGCTATGCACATGGTCACATAAGTATCTGTCTGAGTCTCTGTTTTTAATGCTTTTGGGGATACATCTAGAAGTAAGATGGCTGGATTATAATGGTTATTTCTATGGCTAACTTCTCATGGGACCACTGTGCTGTTTTCTGTAGCAGCTATACCATTTTATATTCCTAGTAGCAGTGCACAAAGTTTCCAATTTCTCCACAGTCTTCCCAGCAAATGTTATTTTCCTTTCTTAGTATTATTTTTCTTTCTTTTTAAATAATAGATATCCTAATGGCTGTATAGTGGCATCTCATCATGCTTTTGATAGGCATTTCCCCAGTGACTAGTGATTATGAGTAACTCTCCACGTAGAAGGAGAGCAGAATATTCTACCTCAAAATATATCACTTAGGCATGTGGATTATTTTGAGCTGAATGCAATCAAGACCCAGCTGACTCCAGAAAAGCTTCTTCTGTCTCCCATAACTGCCTCAAAGAATTTAGACAGAGGGTCTGGCCCAGAAATAAATAGGAGGCCTGGCCCAGAAAAAGAGTTACTATCAGAGTCAGCTTTTTTCTTATCTGGAAGACTTATCTGCCTGGTAGGCAGTTATCTCATTACAAACATCTGCTCTTCTCATCTTCCTGTGAATTGCCCTTTGTAACCCCAGATCCCTGTAACTTTCCTTATCTCAGGATGGCATTAAGGACATTCACAGTGTTGTGCAACCATAGCCTCAATTGCCTGACTGCCTTTGAGTCTATTTTTATGGGGCTCCTGTATATATGCAATTAAATTTGTTTTCCTCTGCTAACTTCTTTTATGTCCATTTAATTATTAGACCAGCCAAAGAACCTAGAAGGGAAGAAAGGAAAATTTTTCCTCCCCTACAGAACTGAAGTCATTGGTTTTAAACCTCTCTTCTTCCTCTGAGGTGTTTAAAGACACAAATTTCTTTATTAGTCTTGCTTTGCCTGCACCCCACAAATGTTGATATGTATTACGATTATGATTCAGTTAGCAATATTTTCCATATTTTCCTTGTGATTTCTTCTTTGGCTGTGGATTATTCAGAAAAGTGTTCTTAATTTTCAATATTTTGTTCAAAAAAACTTTATTGTTATTGACTTCAAGTGTGATTGTATTGTAGTCAGAAACATACTCTAAGATTTCAGTCTTTTGAAATTGACTGAGTTTTAAAAATCTTTAAATGATTGCACATATTTTGATTTCAGATTTGGTGTTTTATAAATGTCAGTTCTGTCAAGGTATGGATAATGGTGTTTAGAATTTGCTTATCTTTACCATACGATGTGCCTATATTTGACCTATCTTTTTTTCAGTTGGCAGTACTAAAACCTCCTATTGTGTGCATTTATCTATTTTTCTTATTTGGTCTGTCATTTTTTAAATACATATTTGGACACACAGGTATTAAGTATATCAGCCTTGATGGTTTTTATATCTTCCCCATGAATGGACTCTTATCTTGGAAATACTCTTTCTCCTGAATTTATTTCATCTGAAATTAACATAGCTACTGAGCCTTTTTTTGTTTGTTTGGTTTTGCCCTAATGAGGCGAAATCCATGCAAAAATCCACAGCATTTTACAATGTACATTTCATTGTCTCTTTCTAGTAGCTTCAAACATTTTCATCACCCCCTGAAGTGACCTTGTACCCATTAAGTAGTCACTGTCCATCTCTCCTCTCCCCTTGGTCCAAGCAATAACTAATCTACTTTGTTTCTATGAATTTGCCTATCTGCATATTTCATACACATAGAATCATTCAGTATGTATCCTTCTCTTTCTGGCTTTCTTTACTTAAGCATAATGTTTTTGAGGCTCATATACATTGTAGCATGTATTCAAACTTCATTTCTTTCATGGCTGAAGAATATTCCATTGTATACATCTACTATATTTTGCTCATCTATTTGTCAGTCAATTCATGTTTAGGCCCTTCCTTCCTTTTGTCTTGTGAGTACTTCTGTTGTAAACATTTGTGTACAAGTATTTGTTTGAGTGCCTGTGTTCAGATTGGGGGGGTATATACTGTTGTACAGTTGGTTTAAGGATGGCCCCCATGACACTGGTCAAATGTTGTTGACTTTTTCATAACATGGTGAGGCAGTTAGCTCAAAAGCCCACTGGTGCCAAACTCAAGTTTTAACACACCCAGGTGTTTTAAATACAGCCAAATAGTAATATTTTTTAGCAGTATTTTTTTTTCTGCTTTGCATACCTCGTGAAAGAGTGCACTGCTAATCTGTACTATCTGCTAACGATATGCTAATATAAGACAAGAGTTGGGGCTGTAAAATAGTTGTAAACCATCACTGCCCTTTGGAACTCCCTAACTCAGACTCTCTTTGCTGTGTTGTTGATATCACCTAGACACATAAACTCCCTCTGATTCCCCCTCCTACTCAGAATTCCCTCTATTGCTGGTGCCCAACACCATTGTCTCTTCAATGTCTTAAGCTGTGAGGGACTGACTTCCTGTCAAAATGCCATGTAGGACTTCCCTGGTGGTCCAGTGTTAAGACTCCATGCTCCCAATGCAGGGGCCCAGGGTTCAATCCTTGGTCTGGGAACTAGATCCCACATGCCACAACAAAGATCCCACACGGGGCAGCAGCTAAGACCCAGCGAAGCCAAATAAATAAATAAAAACATATTAAAATAAACTAACATAAAAAGGCATACTGACATTAATTGTGTTATACACATACACATTTAATTATAGGGCTTCCCTGGTGGCACAGTGGTTGGGAGTCCGCCTGCCGATGCAGGGGACACGGGTTCCCTGGTCCGGGAAGATCCCACCTGCCGCGGAGCGGCTGGGCCCGTGAGCCATGGCCGCTGAGCCTGCGCGTCTGGAGCCTGTGCTCCACAACGGGAGAGGCCACAACAGTGAGAGGTCCGTGTACCACACACACACACACACAAATGCCATGTAAATGTAGCTCCTTGTGTGCTGTCTTCAACTTGTGGTCCTATCATCCTCAAGTCCTATCCATTCCTGAACTGGTTACAGGTGGTGCAAGGATAGATGAGTTTTTGTGATTGATATGGTGTCTACACAGTCAGTGGGTGATCATTTACCATATTGGTCCTGGAGGCCTCAAGTGGTTGAGACTCAAAACTTGGAACACCTCTGCATCAACCTAAGGGGACATTGTTCTGTGCAGTATTGCACTCTGATGATCATCATGATCTCCCCCTGTACCTCACTAGCCTGGAAAAGCATTAGTGCCCATAACTGAGTGAACCCATTCCATTGGACGTGACTTCGGGCTTCAGAGCACCCATGTATTGACTGAGAAAAATGCACAACCTAAAACTTAAGAATTTTGTTTTATGCTAGGGACATATTGATCACTTAAGCTTGGGAACCAGCCTCTTAGACAGCTCGGGGGGAGTGTTCCCCTGGGCTTAAGTCCTCAGTTAGTCCCAAATAAAACATAATTCTCAGTTATTTGGTTACGCTTTTTTTTTTTTTTCGGTTGACAGTTTTGGCTACCAATGAAGGGACCCATAGCAGACTTCTCTCCTTCACTTGAACCCTACAAGAATCTGGAGCCTTGGTACCAACAGAGGCCTCTTGGGTCCACCTGCCTCCTCAGAGAGTCCAGACAAATTTGTGTGAGGCTCTCCTGCTTCTCAGATCCCCTGTTATTTGTTGATGATAGTAAGTTTTACAAGACGGTGTTAAACTCCTCCCCAGATGATTAGGTTATCCTTGAAACTGAATTTCAAGGAGAGGTACCTAGGTTATTCTCAATTGAATGACGGGAAGACTTTGCTCAGCTGAAAGAAACTGAGTACAGGTTAGACTGGGTAATCGGGTTGGAGAATGGACTGTCATTTTTTCTTGAATTGGCTAGTTTAATAGACTTTGTTGGAATGAAACTGAAGATATCTTATGACAGCTTTTAGTTCTGAAGATATCTTCTCCTGGATGGCAACAGCTTTCTCAGGCAACTGAGAAACTTGCCTGAGTGATGAAGGCAATTCCTCATACCATTCAGTCATCCCTATAGGGACCGACTCATTTTAATTAAAAACTTGCTCTGCTGGGGACATGCATTAGAACTGGCCACTCCATGGTCTGATCACCCACAGGAATCTTAGCTTACTAAAGGGAGAAACCAAGACAGGTATAAGAAGCTGAAACAACTCTGGGCTAAAACCTAGAGAAGTAAACTTCACAGACGTTAAGCTCAGTGGTCCATGACACAATCTTTAGTAGGAATTTTATCACAACAAACTGACTTCAGAACAGGGAACAAAGTTTTCAAAACAACAACAATAAGGAATGACAGATTGCCACTCTACAAATAGTAACCCAGCCAGGTATATGTACGTACAAACCTTACACTTGTAAGTATTACTTAATTGGGAATTAAAGGATTTCTCACCCTGAAAATGACTAAGATGGGGCTCTTTGATTATGTACAAAGTTAAGTAGGAGAAAGCCAACTTGATAAAACATGTTTTCAGAATTCTGATCTTAAAGAAACACAAGGGGGAAGCTTAAAGTCCCCCTTCAGTGGGGACTTGTATTTCTCTCCCTATATCCATGAAATATAAATCTACCTGATCTTCTTAGGTGGTGTGTGTGTGTGTGTGTGTGTGTGTGTGTGTGTTTAGAGCTTGGTCTCTGCCATCCAGAAGATACATATATGGTGCATATTAGACAGTCAGACAAACAGACTGGGATTCTGAGCAGTCTTTTTTCTGCCTGTGCCCACTCTCAGGGACTTTTCTATTTTTCCATCTTAACATTTGTTGCATCAGCCTGTACAGTGAAGAAGTTATTTATTTTCTTATTTTAGGAAGTAAGGTTTACGTATCTTCTTTAGGTGGCATCCTTCACACTCTCTTCTGGGGATGCCTCTTGTGTTTATTGGTTTGAGTCACTATTAAGAAATAGCTCATTGATGACCAGATGATGGAGTTTTTAAATTGGAGAAGCTTCTAGGTTGGTATATTTTTAGGATGCTGTTATTATAAACTGCTGTTTTACTGATACCTATGGTGGGCAGAGAAAATTAAAGGGTTTGGGAAGCCTTATTTTTGTCCTCTGCTTCCCCTCAATGGGTCTTATGCTAATAAAATGCTAATAAAAACATTAAAGTAATTAATGTCAATTATTCATAATAATGTTGATTAACAAGGAAAAAAGAAAAAAAAAAACTAACTGAAGGGAAAGTCTGGAGACTTTTTTGTCAGTAAAGGGAAATTATAATGGGTCTCATCCCAGGGACTTCCCTGGTGGTTCAGTGGCTCAGACTCTGCGCTCCCAATACAGGGGACCTGTGTTCAATCTCTGGTCAGGGAACTAGATCTCACATGCTGCAACCAAGAGTTCACATGTTGCAACTAAAAGATCCTGTTTGCCAGAACTAAAAAGGTCCCGCGTGCCGCAACTAAAAGGATCCCACATACTTCAACGAAGATCCCGCACGCAGTAATGAAGATCCCCTGTGCAGCAATTAAGACACGATACAGCCAAATAAATAAATACTAAAAAAGAATTAAAGGAACTCACCCCAAAAGGATAAAGAAGTCTATAAATGGTTAGTAAAATAAGGGAGAAACAAAGTGGTTAAAGCCTGGAAGAAAATTACACTGAGTTACCTGACCAACAAGTATTTGGGGCAAGAGTTAGGCCAATTAATCAAGTTAAAAGATGGGCAAAAGGTCCTGAGCCCCTTGGCTCAACCTTCAATGGGGACCCCAGAGCCTTTTGTAAAAAGTAGATAAAACTTAGTAATGAAATCTTAGTAAGGAAATCTTCTAGGACTCCTTCTAAGACCAAGACTTGTTGATTGGGTCCTAATAGAAACTAAAGTCAAATGTATAGAAGTTGATAGAATTGAGATGAAAGTTTATAAAGATTGTTTTCTTTAAATGGGCTTTATGTAAGGTGGTTACATCCATTTTGCTAAGTTATAGACTTGTTTCACTGGGGAATGTTTCCCCTGCTTGGTATTATTATCATTGACGGAAACCACCTGTCTTGGCCAGGCACAATGATAATGAGTTGCATGACTCAGGAAAGGCAGTCCCAATAAGGAATGTGGTGCTGCCGTCAAAAGCTAACTGGGAGAATTCAGGTGGGGCCAAAAGGAGGGAGGAGATGCCAGCCGATAATATATTCTACCTGCCTCCCAGAACCATTCACACTGAAATCCATCTTGGCAGAGAGATGCACACATGTGCCACCAGGAAGGACCGTGAGTCAGACCAAATATGAGCCAAACAAGATGACTAGCCAGAGACAGCCTGTATTCTAACCCATTACCGTAAAACCTAAGACTGTGAGTCACGTGGCAAAGCAGTTCTCCTGGGTTCCCTTACCTTGTTGCTCTCCACCCAGGTGCCCCTTCGCAATAAAGTCTTTTCCTTTGTCAGCACGGGTGTCTCCTCAGACAATTCATTTCCAAGTGTTAGACAAGAGCCTGCCAGCAGCCACCCCCCACTTCCTGCAACAACTGACAACCCCGGTGGGACACCTTCTCCAGTATGACTGACATCCTGAACACTCAGGGTACTTGGGGGACGCACTAGGACCCTTTCATCCCTGGTCTCCTCCTGACATGGAGGCTTAGGAACAAGAGACTTTGTTGAACTCTTATCCCTTCCCTCTCCCTTTCCTCTTTCCACACCTTCTATGTTACCATCCTTTCTTCTGTCCTGGTCCTGGATGCAAGAGTTTAGTTGAACGACCTCAATTATCTGAGGGCCAGAGCCTGATCATCTCCACTGGGTGGAGAACTCAAATTATCTGGTCTGGTTTCTGGTAGGGCCATTTTCCTGTTCTCCCTCCTGTAAGCACAGGGAAATGTCCCGTATGCTTGGGCATCTGCCAGTGGCTGGAGACATTCATAAGGCCACCCCTTTTGTCCCTCCTCCTTCCTCCTTTTCTCCCTTTGAAATCTTTGAAGACCTGAGATATTTCCATTTGTTCTGTTTGTCAGTACTCAGATCTGAAGTTTTGTATTTCTGTAGGAGGTTTTCTGAGAGACTGCCATCTTGTATTTAAGGGAGTATCTGATTAGGACGGCCGTGTCTGTGTGTGTTTTGTACTTTGCATTCTGTGTTGTGATGTGTTTTGGCCATTCTGCATTGTGAAATGGTAAATTCTTGTTCTGTTCCATTGTGGAGTTCACTTGGGAGAATTCTGTCTGACTGGAAAGATTTTACCTATAAGCATATGACAAAGAAAATAATATTTTATTATAACACAATGTGGCCACAATATTTTTAGATTCCAGAGAAAATTGCTTTAGGTGAAACTCTTGAAAATTCCAAAACTGGTTCTTTTCCCAAATACAGTTAGAAAAATCAAGCTTGATAAAACATCTTTTCAGAATTCTGACCTGGAGGGAACATGTTTTCCTTCCCTGTGCCTTGAGACCAGGGCTCTCAGGATCACTTATTTTATCTAGATCATCTCTAATTCCTGAGACTGAGGGAAAAAATGGGAAAAGGAGCCTTTTTAAATTTTACTTATTCCCACTGTTATTTATAAACTAGTGAGATTTATATTGTAATATTTGATTCATGACTAAGTTTTGAAAATGAAGCTATGAGATTTCTGATTGTGTATGTCTATATGTCTGTGTGCATTACTTTATCTATCAGTCTATAAATCTATCTCTATCTATCTATCTATCTATCTATCTATCTATCTATCTATCTATCATCTATCTCTCTTATCTTTGGATGGTATTATCAAAATTCACTCATCAATGAGCTCTACTTAATTGGCTTAAAGGAAATTAAGCACTTACATAAATTCTCAAAAATACAGAGGGTAACTGGCCAGAATTATTTTCAGGCTCATGTGAACGGGGAAATATTCACTATTAAATTAACATCTACTATTAAAGTAATTATGTCAATTTAAGTAATAACAGACATGTCTGTAGAGTCATCAACATTAACCATAGAAGTCAAATGAGATCTTCTTCTATCTACTGCAAATTTGTCAACAAGAAAAATAATTTGGTATGATGAAATATTTCATAAGTGAATTAAATACAAGTGAGATATGAGCTTTTGGATGAACTTTATCAGAAAAATTATATTTCAAGAGTGTCTAAGATTAATCTCCAGATATTTGGTGACTTGAAATTTAGAGGTGTGCTAAATCAAGTGATAGAAGTTTGTTGAATAGCTAGGTCATTCCCAAATAAAATAAGACAAAGTGACATCAATCCCTAAACAGAGAAACTAAAGGTATTTAGGCCTATTAATGTATGTGTTTGGTGACATCCTGAATGTGTTCTGTAAGAAAGCAAATGTTTTTAGAAATTATCACTGGTATTTTTGTCCACCTATCTACAGAATGTTAATGTAAAAGACAGTTCATAATTACTTACTTCTCAGTTTTCACTAGAAATTAAGGTTTTTTAAGAGTTGGGGATTCTAATTTAAACACATAATTAAAGCTAACAGATATAATAAAGGAAACATTCCATCTCCAGTAGGAAAGTAGGATGTGTGTTTTCAGAAAAGAAGGTATGAGGAATGAAATTGCATTTTATTAAGGGAAAATAAAATAAGTCTCTCTTAGAGTTGGTTGTTTCTGGATGGAAAAAAAAGAGACAGTAATATGGATACAGAAAGTGATGGAGGGTTTGTGGATGGTCAGGATCGACCAGGTGAAGATTGAAATTAGTTAAGTATGTGAATTTTGTCATTAAAAGCAAGCTGGTACAAGAATAGACTTGGTTTTCTCTCTCTATTAAGAGGACAAAATGTCCTTGGGATACTGCCTTTGATAACAGGTTGGGTGAGATTCTGTGCCTTTAAGTGATTTGTATCTGCTTTTGAGATCTCTTGTGACTTTGGTTAAGGAAGAAGTATTATATCACAGTGACCTATGACCTTATTTGAGCAAGTGTTTTGAAACCTTTTGACAAACTTCCTAAATATCAAATTTTAATTCAAATTCTTTTGACCTTCAGCTAACCTTGGCATGCTTTTAGAGGGACACTGAGGTTTCTCACAGAGAAATATTTAACTAGTATTATTTGGTATCTTAAATTACATGGAGACAATTATCACACGAGTGATAAAACCTGCTTAGAATACACTATGGATAAACATTATTAATATAGAATACTAGAAATTATATAAAGTTTCTGAAATTTGGATATGTCCTGGTATCATGTTATAATTTTAGTTATCTTAAGACATCATATGTCATAGCAACTTAATTAAGCTTCCTTGTCAAAAACAGTGTAATCAGATCTTTAACCTTGCCTTTCTAAATCTTTTTGTCATTCATAGACTGTTAAACTGATGCTTTGTAAAACTGCTTTACCTTCAAGAAGATTCATAGAAGGGACGTTCTGATAAGTGTAGGTTTCTGATAACTTTTAAATATACCACTAAACTAGGTAAGAAATTTAAAAAGTCTAATGGAAACTGTTAAAAGAAAGGATTAGTTATATAGAAGTGAGCAAACCAGTGAATTTGGTTATAATTTTTATGGATTATGTCTGTAATTTTACTAGTTTTTAACCTGTGGTTTCCACATACAAAGAAACCTTTCCTCTCAAACTAATTATGACTCACAGCAATTTGGTAAATTATACATTTGTAAGCAGAATTGAAACATTTCTCTCTCTACCTGATCCCTCCAGAGACTGGAATCTCTTAGGTTCCCAGCAGATGAATCAGATAATGTAGGAAGGCCACCTCCTAACAGGTGCAGGAATCTCAAGGTATTTTACAGACCTCAAAAAGGGAGGAATTCATCTAAACCTGTAAGGCAAAATCTGTAACAAGCCCTTGGCATGGCTTTCCTGACCCTGGGAGATATTTTATGAATTAATCAGAGTAAATTTGCAAATAATCTTGATTTGACTATATTTGGTAAAAATGAGGGCAATTTCAGAGAGAAAGAGATGTTTCAATGGATATCATATTTTAACTCTCTTTATTGAAATCTGTATTCACAAAGGCTCACTACCCAGATAGTTTCTGTCTGTTATGTTAGGTTACTAAAGGTTTTAATTGAAATCTTTTATTTATTTATTTATTTTTAACATCATTATTGGAGTATAATTGTTTCAAAATGGTGTGTGAGTTTCTGTTGTAAAACCAAGTGAATCAGCTATACATATAAATATATCCCCATATCTCCTCCTTCTTGCGTCTCCCTCCCCCACACCCTCCCTGTGCTATGCGGCTGCTTTGCACTAGCTAACTATTTTACACTTGGTGGTGTGTATATGTCCATGCCACTCTGTCACTTCATCCCAGCTTACCCTTCCCCCTCTCCATGTCCTCAAGTCCATTCTCTATGTCTGTATCTCTATTCCTGTGCTGCTCCTAGGTTCTTCAGAATCATTTGGGTTTTTTTTTTAGATTCCATACATATGTGTTAGCATAAAATATTAGTTTTCCTCTTTCCGACTTACTTCCTCTGTATGACAGTTTCTAGGTCCATCCACCTTACTACAGATAACCCAATTTCATTTCTTTTTATGGCTGAGTAATATTCCATTGTATAAATGTGCCACATCTTCTTTATCCATTCATCTGTTGATGGACACTTAGGTTGTTTCCATAACCTGGCTATTGTAAATAGAGCTGCAATGGACATTGTGGTACATGACTCTTTCTGAATTATGATTTTCTCAGGGTATATGCCCAGTAGGGTCATATGGTAGTTCTATTTTTAGTTTTCTAAGGAACCTCTATACTGTTCTCCATAGTGGCTGTATCAGTTTACATTCCTACCAACAGTGCAACAGGGTTCCCTTTTCTTCATACCCTCTCCAGCATTTATTGTTTGTACATTTTTTTTTTTTTTGAGGTACATGGGCCTCTCACTGTTGTGGCCTCTCCCTGTTGTGGAGCACAGGCTCCAGACACACAGGCTCAGCGGCCATGGCTCACAGGCCCAGCCACTCCGTGGCATGTGGGATCCTCCTGGACCGGGGCACGAACCCGTGTCCCCTGCATTGACAGGCGGACTCTCAACCACTGCACCACCAGGGAAGCCCTGTTTGTAGATTTTTTGATGATGGCCATTCTGACCTGTGTGAGATGATACCTCATTGTAGTTTTGATTTGCATTTCTCTAATGATTAGTGATGTTGAGCATTCTTTCATGTGTTTGTTGGCAATCTGTGTATCTTCTTTGGAGAAATGTCTGTTTAGGTCTTCTGTCCCTTTTTGAATTGGGTTGTTATTTTGGTATTCAGCTGCATGAGCTGCTTTTAAATTTTGGAGATTAATAATTTGTCAGTTGCTTCCTTTGCAAATTTTTTTTTCCCATTCTGAAGGTTGTATTTTCATCTTCTTTATGGTTTCCTTTGATTTGCAAAAGCTTTTAAGTTTCATTAGGTCCCTTTTGTTTATTTTTGTTTTTATTTCCATTTCTCTAGGAGGTGGGTCAAAAAGGATCTTGCTGTGATTTATGTCATAGAGTGTTCTATCTATGTTTTCCTCTAAGAGTTTTTTAGTGTCTTGCCTTATATTTAGGTCTTTAATCCATTTTGAATTTATTTTAGTGTATGGTGTTAAGAGTGCTCTAATTTCATTCCTTTACATGTAGCTGTCCAGATTTCCCCAGCACCACCTATTGAAGAGGCTGTCTTTTCTCCAGTGGATATTCTTGTCTACTTTATCAAAATAAGGTGACCATATGTGTGTAGGTTTCTATCTGGGCTTTCTATCCTGTTCCATTGATCTATATTTCTGTTTTTCTTCCAGGACCATACTGTCTTGATTACTGTAACTTTGTAGTATAGTCTGAAATCAGGGAACCTGATTCCTCCAGGTCCATTTTTCTTTCTCAAGATTGCTTTGGCTATTCAGGTCTTTTGAGTTTCCATACAAATTGTGAATTTTACTTTTCTAGTTCTGTTAAAAATGCCATTGGTTATTTGATAGGGATTGCACTGAATCTGTAGATTGCTTTGGGTAGTATAGTCATTTTCAACATGTTGATTCTTCCAATCCAAGAACATGGTATATCTCTCCATCTGTTTGTATCATCTTTAATTTCCTTCATCAGTGTCTTATAGTTTTCTGCATACAAGTCTTTTGACTCCTTATATAGGTTTATTCATAGGTATTTTGTTACTTGTGTTGCAGTGGTAAATGGGAGTGTCTCCTTAATTACTCTTTCAGATTTTCCATCATTGGTGTATAGGAATGCAAGTGATATCTGTACATTAAGTTGGTATTCTGTTTATCAAATTGATTGAATAGCTCTAGTAGTTTTCTGGTAGCATCTTTAGGATTCTCTATGTATAGTATTGTGTCATCCACAAACAGTGACTGTTTTACATCTTCTTTTCTGATTTGAACTCCTTTTATTTCTTTTTCTTCTCTGATTGCTGTGGCTAAAACTTTCAAAACTATGTTGAATAATAGTGGTGATAGTGGGCAAACTTGTCTTGTTCCTGATCTTAGTGGAAATGGTTTCAGTTTTTCCACCCTTGAAAATGATGTTGTCTCTGCATTCATCATACATGGCCTTTATTGTGTTTAGGCAAGTTCCCTCTGTGCCTATTGTCTGGAGACTTTTTATAGTAAATGGGTGTTGAATTTTGTGGAAAGTTTTTCTGCATGTATTGAGATTATCATATGGTTTTTATCCTTCAGTTTGTTAATATGGTGTATCACATTGATTGATTTGCATATATTGAATATCCTTGCATTCCTGTGATAAAACCCACTTGATCATGGTTTATGATCCTTTTAATGTGTTGCTGGAATGTGTTTGTTATTATTTTATTGAGGATTTTTGCATCTAAGTTCATGAGTGTTATTGGCCTATAATTTTCTTTTATTGTGACATCATTTTCTGATCTTGGGATCAGGGTGATGGTGGCCTTTAGAATCCATTTGGGAGTGTTCCTCTATCTGCTATATTTTGGAAGATTTTGGGAAGGATAATTGTTAACTCTTCTCTAAATGTTTGATAGAATTTGTGGGTGAAGACATCTGTTCCTGGGCTTTTATTTGTTAGAAGATTTTTAATTACAGTTTCAATTTCAGATATCGGTCTCTTTATATTTCTATTTCTTCCTGGTTCAGTCTCAGAAGGTTGTGCTTTTCTAAGATTTTGTCCATTTCTTCCAAGTTGTCAAATTTCTTGACATATATTTTCTTATAGTAATTTCTCATGATCATTTTGATTTCTGCCATGTCAGTTGTTACTTCTCCTTTTTCATTTCTAAGTTTATTGATTTGAGTCTTCCCCCTTTTTTTTCTTGATGATTCTGACTAATGGTTTATCAATTTTGTTTATAATCTCAAAGAACCAGATTTTAGTCCTATTGATTTTTGCTATCGTTTACTTCATTTCTTTTTCATTCATTTCTGATTGATCTTTATGATTTTTTTCTGTTAAGTTTGGGTTTTTTTCTGTTCTTCTTTCTCTAATTGCTTTAGTTGTAAGGTTAAGTTTTTTTTATTTGAAATGTTTCCCCTTGTGTTTTGAAGTGGGACTGTAATGCTATACATCTCCCTCTTAGAATTGTTTTTGTTGCATGCCATAGGTGTTTAGTGTCCTGTTTTCATTGTCATTTGTTTCTAGGTATTTTTGATTTCCTCTTTGATTTATTCAGTGATCTCTTGGTTATTTAGTAGTTTGTCATTTAACCTCCATGTGTTTGTATTTTTCAGATTTTTTTCCTTTAGTTGATATCTAGTCTCATAGCTTTGTGGTCGGAAAAGATACTTGATACAATTTCAATTTTCGTAAATTTACTAAGGCTTGATTTGTGACCCAAGGTATGATCTATCCAGGAGAATGTTCCATGAGCACTTGAGAAAAATGTGTATTCTGTTGTTTTTGGATGGAGTGTTCTACAAATATCAATTTAGTCCATCTTGGGTTTCCCTCGTGGCGCAGTGGTTGAGAGTCCGCCTGCCGATGCAGGGGACACAGGTTCGTGCCCTGGTCCAGGAAGATCCCACATGCCATGGAGTGGCTGGACCCGTGAGCCGTGGCCGCTGAGGCTGCGCGTCCGGAGCCTGTGCTCCACAGAGGGAGAGGCCACAACAGTGAGAGGCCCGTGTACCACAAAATAAACAATTTAGTCCATCTTGTTTAATGTATCATATAAAACTTGTGTTTCCTTATTTATTTTTATTTTGGATGATCTGTCCATTGGTGAAAGGGGGTGTTAAAATTTTCCATTATTACTGAAACAGTCCATTCCCCATTTTATGGCTGTTAGCATTTGCCTTAAGTATAGAAGTTCTCCTTTTTTGGGTGCATAAATATTTACAATTGTTATATCGTCTTCTTGGACTGATCCCTTGATCAATATGTAGTGTCCTTCTTTGTCTCTTGTAACATTTTTTTAAAGTCTATTTTGTCTGATATGAGAATTGTTACTTCAGCTTTCTTTTGATTTCCTTTTGCATGGAATATCATTTTCCATCCCTTCACTTTCAGTCTTTATGTGTCCTTGCTCTGAAGTGGGTCTCTTGTCAACAGCATATTTACAGGTCTTGATTTGGTATCATTCAGCTCCTCTGTGTCTTTTGGTTGGAGGGTTTAATCTATTTACATTTAAGGTCATTATAGATCAGTATGTTCCCATTTTCCTTTTCTTAATTGTTTTGGATTTGTTATTTGAGATCTTTTCCTTCCCTTGTGTTTCCTTCCTAGAGGACTTCTCTTAGCATTTGTCGTAAAGCTGGTTTAGTGTTGCTGTATTCTCTCAGCTTTTGCTGTCTATAACGGATTTAATTAACCCATCTAATCTGAATGAAATACTTTCTGGGTAGAGTAATCTTGGTTGTAGTCTTTTCCCTTTCATCACTTTAAATATATCCTGCCACACTCTACTGGCTTGCAGAGTTTCAGCTGAGAAATCAACTGTTAACTTTATGGAGATTCCCTTACATGTTGTTTGTTGCTTTTCCCTTGCTGCTTTTAATATTTATTCTTTGTATTTAATTTTTGATAGTTTGATTCATATATGTCTTGGCCTGTTTCTCCTTGTATTTATCCTGTATGGGATACCTGTATGGTATACCTGTATGGATATCCTGTATGGGATACTGCACTACCTATACTTTGATGATTTCCTTTCCAATATTATGGGAATTTTCAACTATAATATATTCAAATATTGTCACAGACTCTTTCTTTTTCTCTTCTTCTGGGACCACTACAGTTTGAATGTTGGTGCATTTAATGTTGTCCCAGTGGTTTCTCTGACTGTCCTCAATTCTCTTCATTCTTTTTTCTTTATACTTCTTTGCAGTAGTTATTTCCACTATTTTATTTTCCAGGTCTTATCCGTTCTTCTGCCTCAGTTATTCTGCTATTGATTCCTTCTAGAGAATGTTTAATTTCATTTATTATGTTTTTCATCATTGTTTGTTTGCTCTTTAGTTCGTCTACATCCTTGATACATGTTTCCTGTATTTTCTGCATTCTATTGCCAAGATTTTTTATCATCTTTACTATCATTATTCTATTTTTTTCAGGTAGACTGCCTATTTCCTCTTCATTTGTTTGGTCTGGTGAGTTTTTACTTTGCTCCTTCATCTGCTGTGTATTCCTCTCTTCTCATTTTGCTTAACTTGCTGTGTTTGTTGTCTCCAGTTTGTAGGCTGCAGGTTTGTAGTTCCCGTTGTGTTTTGTGTCTTCCCCCAGTGGCTAAGGATGGATCAGTGGGTTGTATAGGCTTTCTGGTAGAGGGGAGTGGTGTTTGTGTTCTGCTGGATGAGGCTGGATCTTTTCTTTTTTGTGGGCAGAACTGGGTCGGTGGTGTGAATGGGGTGTCTGTGACCTTGCTATGTTTTTAAGCAGTCTCTCTGCTAATAGGTGGGGTTGTGTTCCTGACTTGCCTGTTGTTTGTCACAGGATGTCCAGTACTGTACCTTGTTGGTGATTGAGTGGAGCTGGGTCTTAACTTTCAGATGGAGATCTCTGGGAGAAATTTAGCCATTTGATATTACCAGAGGCCTGAGGTCTCTTGTGGACAAATAACCTAACCTCAGCTCTCCCAACTTAGAGCCTCAGGCCCTACATCTGGCCGGAGCACAAGATTCTGTGAAACACATGTCTCAGAAGGAAAAGGAAATGAAAAAAGGAAAGAAAGAAAAATAAAATATTTTATTTATATAAAAATATAAATATTTTATTTATATAAATATACGATGCAGGGGACACGGGTTCATGCCCCTGTCCAGGAAGATCACACATGCCACAGAGTGGCTGGGCCCATGAGTCATGGCCGCTGAGCCTGTGCGTCCAGAGCCTGTGCTTTGTGACAGGAGAGGCCACAGCAGTGAGGGGCCCATGTACCAAAAAAAAAAAAATATATATATATATATATATATATATACACACACACATATAAATTATACATAAATATATAAATATTATTTAAATATAAATATTTATATAAAAATAAAATATTTTTAAAAATATTTTAAAAATATTTTTTAAAAGAAAAAATAAAAAACATTATTAAAATATAAACATAAAATAGTAATTAAAAAAAGAAAGAAATAAGGAAAGAAATAAAGACAGACAGAAAGAAAGAAAGAAAGAAGTGAGCAACAAAACCAATAAACAATTCACCAATGAAACAAACACTAAAACCTATACAAAAATAATAAATAAACAAGAAACAAAAATATGGACAGACAAAACCCTAAGACAAATGGTAAAAACAAAACTATACAGACAAAATTACAAAAAGGAGCATACACATAGACACTCAAAAAAGAGAAAAAGAAATATATATATATATATAAGACAGGTAATTGTTTTAAGATGGCAGAGTAGAAGGACGTGCACTCACTCCTTCTTGCAAGAGTACCAGAATAACAACTAATGGCTGAACAATCATCTATAGGAAGACACTGGAACTCATCAAAAGAGATACCCTACATCCAAAGAAAAAAGGAGAAGCCACATGGGATGGTAGGAGGGACACAATCACAATAAAATCAAATCCCATAACTTCTGAGTGCATGACTCACAAACTGGAGGACACTTATACCACAGAAGCCCACCCACTGGAGTGAAGGTTCTAGGCCCCACATCAAGCCTCCCAACCTGGTGCTCTGGCAATGGGAGGAGGAATTTCTAGAGAATCAGACTTTGAAGTTTAGTGAGTTTTGATTCCAGGACTTTCCAGGAGGAAACAGAGACTCCAATCTTGGAGGGCACACACAAAGTAGTATGTGTATCAGGACCCAGGGGAAGGAGCAGTGACCCCAGGGGAGATGCAGACCTACCTGCTGGCATTGGATGGTCCCCTGCAGAGGCAGGGGGTGGATGTGGATCACAGTGGGGACAGGGATTCTGTTAGTGGAGGTTCTGGGGAGTGCTGCTTGGCATGAGTCCTCCCAGAGTCTGCCATTAGCTGCACCAAAGAGCCCAGGTAGGCTCCAGTGTTGGGTGTCTTCAGGCCAAACAACCAACAGTGAGGGAACCCAGCCAGACTCATCAGCAGACAAGCAGATGAAAGTTTTACTGAGCTCTGCCTACAAGAGCAACAACCACCTCTATCCACCACCAGTCCCTCTCATCAGGAAGCTTGCACAAAGCTGTTAGATAGCCTCATCAACAAGAGAAAAGAAAACAGAAGCAAGAAGAACTACAGTCCTGCAACCTGTGGAACAACAATCACATTTACAGAAAGATAGACAAGAAGAAAAGGCAGAGGGTTATGTACCAGATGAAGGAAAAAGATAAAACCCCAGAAAAACAACTAAATTAAGTGGAGATAGGAAACCTCCCAGATAAAAGAATTCAAAATAATGATAGTGAAGGTTGTCAGAACCTCAGAAAAAGAATGGAGGCAAAGATTGAGAAGATGCAAGAAATGTTTCACAAAGACCTAGAGGAACTAAACAACAAAAAACCAGAGATGAACAATACAATAACTTAAATGAAAAATACACTAGAAGGATTCAATAGCAGAAGAAATGAGGTAGAAGAACCAATAAGTGACCTGGAAGACAGAATGGTGGAATATACTGCTGTGGATCAGAATAAAGGAAAAAATAATGAAAGAAATGAAGACAGCCTAAGGACCTCTGGGATGACATTAAATGAAAAAACATTCTCAGTTTAGGGTTCTCAAAAGGAGAAGAGAGAGAGAAAGGACCTGAGAAAATATTTGAAGAGATTAAAGTCAAAAACTTCCCTAATATGGGAAAAAAATAGTCACCCAAGTCCAGGAAGTGCAGAGAGTCCCATACAGGATAAACCTAAGGAGAAACACACCAAGACACACAGTAATCAAACTGGGAAAAATTAAAGACAAAGAATAATTATTGAAAGCAACAAGAGAAAAACTACAAATAACCTACAAGGGAACTCCCATAAGGTTAACAGCTGATTTCTCAGCAGAAACACTAAAAGCCAGAAAGGAGTGGCATGATATACTTAAAGTGATGAAAGAGAAGAACCCACAAACAGGATTTCTCTATCTGGCAGGCATCTTATTCAGATTCAACAGAGAAAAAAAAGCTTTATAGCAAGTAAACCTAAGACTATACAGCACCATGAAACAAGGTTTACAAGAAATGCTAAAGGAAATTCTCTAAGTGGAAAACATAAGAGAAGAAAATTACCTACAAAAACAAATCCAAAACAATTAAGAAAACCCTAATGGGAATATACATATCGATAATTACTTTAATGTGAATGGATTAAATGTTCCAAACAAAAGACACAGTCTTGCTGAATGGATACAAAAAACAAGACCCATATAAGTGCTCTCTACAAGAGACACACTTCAAACCTGAGGACACATTTAGACTGAAAGTGCAAGAATGGAAAAAGATATTCCATGCAAATGGAAATCAAAAGACAGCTGGAGTAGCAATACTCATATCAGATGAAATAGAATTTAAAATAAAGAATGTTACAAGAGACAAGGAAGGACATTACATAATTATCAAGGGATCAATCCAAGAAGAAGATGTAACAATTATAAATATATATGCACCCAACAGAGGAGCACCTCAATACATAAGGCAACTGCTAACAGCTATAAAAGAGGAAATTGGCAGTAACACAATAATAATGGGGTACTTTAACACCTCACACCAATGGACAGGAAATCCAAACAGAAAATTAATAAAGAAACCCAAGGTTTAAATGACACAATAGACCAGATAGATTTAGTTGATATTTATAGGACATTCCATCCAAAACAGAAGATTACACTTTCTTCTCAAGTGTGCACAGAACATTCTCCAGGATAGATCACATCTTGGGTCACAAATCAAGCCTCAGTAAATTTAAGAACATTGAAATCATATCAAGCATCTTTTCTGACCACAGTGCTATGAGATTAGAAATCAATTCAGGGGAAAAACAACCATTAAAAACACAAACATATGGAAGCTAAACAATATGTTATTAAATAAACAAGAGATAAGTGAAGAAATCAAAGAGGAACTCAAAAAATACCTACAGACAAATTACAATGAAAACACAACGATCCAAAACCTATGGGATGCAGGAAAAGCAGTTCTAAGAGGGAAGATTATAGCAAAACAAGCCTACCTCAAGAAACAAGAAAAATCCCAATCTAAGCATACACCTAAAGGAACTAGTGAAAGAAGAACAAAGAAAACACAAACTTAGCAGAAGGAAAGGAATCAGAGTAGATCAGAGCAGAAATAAATTAAATGGAAACAAAGAAAACAATAGGAAAGATCAATAAAGCTAAAAGCTGGTTCTTTGAGAAGATAAACAATATTGATAAACTGTTAGCCAGACTCAGCAAGAAAAATAGGGAGAGGACTCAAATCAATAAAATTAGAAATGAAAAAGGAGAAGTTACAACAGACATGACAGAAATACAAAGCATCCTAAGAGATTACTACAAGAAAGTCTACGCCAATAGAATGGACAACCTGGAAGAAATGGACACATTCTTAGAAAGGGATAACCTTCCAAGACTGAACCAGGAAGAAATAGAAAATATGAACAGACCAATCACAAGTAAAGAAATTGAAACTGTGTTTAAAAATCTTCCAACAAACAAAATTCCAGGGCCAGGTCTATCCAACAGTAAGAGAAAAGCTAACACGCATCCTTCTCAAACTCTACCAAAAAATTGCTGAGGAAGAAACACTCCAAAACTCATTCTATGAGGCCACCATCACCCTGACTTGAAAACCAGACAAAGATAGTACAAAAAAAAAAGAATATCACAGACCAATATCAGTGATGAACATAAATGCAAAAATCCTCAACAACACATTAAAAGGATCATACACTATGATCAGGTGGAATTTATCCCAGTATTCTTCAATATAGGGAAATCAATCAATGTGATACACCATATTAACAAACTGAAGAATAAAAAACATATGATCATCTCAATAGAGGCAGAAAAAGCTTTGACAAATTTCAACACCAATTTATGATTAAAAACTCTCTGGAAAGTGGGCATAGAGGGGACCTACCTCCACATAATAAAGGCCATATACAACAAATCCACAGTAAACATCTTTTTTTTTTTTTTTTGCGGTATGCAGACCTCTCACTGCCACAGCCTCTCCCGATGTGGAGCTCAGGCTCCGGACGTGCAGGCTCAGCAGCCATGGCTCACGGGCCCAGCTGCTCCGCGGCATGTGGGATCCTCCCAGACCGGGGCACGAACCCATGTCCCCTGCATTGGCAGGTGGACTGTCAACCACTGTGCCAACAGGGAAGCCCAAACATCATTCTTAATGGTGAAAAACTGAAAGCCTTTCCTCTAACATCAGGAACAAGACAAGGATGTCCACTCTCACCACTATTATTCAACATAGTTTTGGAAATCCTTGCCATGGCAATCAAAGAAGAAAAAGAAATAAAAGGAATAGAAATTGGAAAATAAGAATTAAAACTGTCACTGTTTGCAGATGACATGATACTACACATAGAGAATCCTAAAGATGCCACCAGAAAACTACTACGGCTAATCAATGAATTAGGTAAAGATGTAGGATACAAAATTAATGCATAGAAATCTCTTGCATTCCTATACAAAAATGATGAAAAATTTGAAAGAGAAATTTAGGAAACACCCCCACTTACCATTGCAACAAAATGAAAAAGAAATATAGAAATAAACCTACCTAAGGAGACAAAAGACCTGTAAGCAGAAAAGTATAAGACACTGATGAAAGAAATTAAAGACGATACAAACAGATGGAAAGCTATACCATGTTCTTGGATTGGAAGAATCAATATTGTGAAAATGTCTATACTACCTAAAGCAATCTATAGATTCAATGCAATTCCTATCAATGGCCTTTCTTTACAGAACTAGAACAAAAAATCTTTAACTTTGAATGGAGAACAAAGGACCCAGAAGAGCCAAAGCATTCTTGAGGGAAGAAAAAAGGAGGTGGGGTAATCAGACTCCCTGAGTTCAGACTATACTACATAGCTATGGTAATCAAGACAATATTGTACTGGCACAAAAACAGAAATATTTATCAATGGAACAGGATACAAAACCCAGAGATAAACCCACACACCTTTGGTCAACTAATCTATGACAAAGGAGACAAGGATATACAATGGGGAAAAGACAGCCTCTTGAATAAGTGGTGCTGTGAAAACTGGAGAGCTACATGTAAAAGAATGAAATTAGAACACTCCTTAACACCACATAGAAAATAAAAATCAAAATGTATTAGAGACGTAAATGTAAGACTCAACACTATAAAACTCTTAGAGGAAAACATAGGAAGAACACTCTTTGACATAAATCACAGCAAGATCTTTTTTGGTCCACTTCCTAGAATAATGGAAAAAAAAAAGTGAACAAATGGGACCTAACGATACATAAATCTTTTGCACAGCAAAGGAAACCATAAACAAGATGAAAAGACAACCCTCAGAATGGGAGAAAATATTTGCAAACGAATCAATGGACAAAGGATTAATCTCCAAAATATATAAACAGCTCATGCAGCTCAATATTAAGAAAAAAACAACCCAGTGAAAGATGGGCAGAAGACCTAAAACTTCATTACTCCAATGAAGACATACAGATGACCAAGAAGCACATGAAAAGCTGCTCAACATCATTAATTATTAGAGAAATGCCAATCAAAACTACAGTTAGGTATCACCTCACACCTGTTAGATTGGGCATCATCAGAAAATCTACAAACAACAAATGCTGGAGAGGGTGTGGAGAAAAGGAAACACTCTTTTACTGTTGGCGGGAATGTAAATTGATACAGCCACTATGGAGCACAGTATAGATGTTTGTTAAAAATCTAAAAGTAGAATTACCATATGACCCAGCAATTCCACTACTGGGCACATACCCAGAGAAAACCATAATTCAAAAAGACACATGCACCCCAATGTTCATTGCATCAGTATTTACAATAGCCAGGTCATAGAATCAACCTAAATGCCCATTGACAGATGAATGGATAAAGAAGATGTGGCACATTTATACAGAGGACTTTTACTCAGCCATAAAAAAGAATGAAATATGGTCATTTGTAGAGTCATGGATGGATCTAGAGACTGTCGTACAGATTGACATGTCAGAAAGAGAAAAACAAATATCGTATATTAACACATATATGTAGAACCTAGAAAAATGGTAGAGATGAACCTCTTTGCAGGGCAGAAGTAGAGACACAGATGTAGAGGATAAACATATGGACACCAATGGGGGAAAGTGACAGGGGATTGTTGGTGGTGTGATGAAATGGAGATTGGGATTGACATATACACACTAATATGTATAAAATGGGTAACTAATAAGAACCTGCTGTATAAAAAAAATAAATTAAATAAAAATTAAAAAAAAACAGAAAGAAAGAGAGTAACACAATCAATATACAAATCTACTAATGGTAATAAGCTCTAAATACTAAACTAAGATAAACATAAAACCAGAAACAAATTAGATGCAGAAAGCAAACTCCAAGTCTACAGTTGCTCCCAAAGTCTACCACCTCAATTTTGGGATGATTTGTTGTTTATTCAGGTATTCCACAAATGCAGGGTACATCAAGTTGATTGTGGAGTTTTAATCTGCTGCTACTGAGGTTGTTTGGAAATTTTCCCTTTTTCTTCTTTTTTTGCACAGCTCCTGGGATTCAGCTTTGGCTTTAGATTTGACCCTGCCTCTGCCTGTAGGTCACTTGAGGATGTCTCTTCCCTGCCCAGAGAGGATAGGGTTAAAAGCAGCTGATTAGGGGGCTCTGGCTCACTCAGGCAGGGGGAGGGAGAGATACTGAATGAGGGTCCAGCCTGCAGAGGCAGAAGCTGGCATCATGTTGCAACAGCCTGAGGCATGCTGTGTGTTCTCCCTGGGAAATTGTCCTTGGATCACGGGACCCTGGCAGTGGTGGGCTGCACAGGTTCCCAGGATGGCAGGTGTGGATAGTGACCTGTGCTTGTACACAGGATTCTGGGTGGCTACAGCAGCAGCCTTAGCGTTTCATGCCTGTCTCTGGGGTCTGCGCTGTTAGCTGCGGCTTGCGCCCATCTCTGGAGCTCATTTAGGTGGTTGTCTGAATCTCCGCTCTTCACGCACCCCAAAACAATGGTCTCTTGCCTCTTAGGCAGTTCCAGATTTTTCCCCAGACTCCCTGTCAGCTAGCTGGGGTGCACTAGCCCCCTTCAGGCCGTGTTCACACAGCCAACACCAGTCCTCTCCCTGGGATCTGACCTCCGAAGCCTGAGCCTCAGTTCCCAGCCCCCAACCGCCCCTCTCTGGCAGGTGAGCAGACAAGGCTTCTCAGGCTAGTGAGTGCCTGTTGGCAGTGATCTGCTGTGTGGGAATCTCTCTGCATTGCCCTTTACACCCCTGTTGCTTTCCTCTGTGGCTCTGAAGCATCCCCCCTGCCACCCCCATCTCCCCCAGTGAAGGGGATTCCTAGTGTGTGGAAACTTTTCCTCCTTCACAGCTCCCTCTCCCTGGTGCAGGTCCCATCCTTATTCTTTTGTCTCTGTTGTTTTCTTTTTTCTTTGCCCTACCCAGGTATGTGGATAGTTTCTTGCCTTTAGGGAAGTCTGAGGTCTTCTGACAGCATTCAGTAGGTGTTCTGTAGGAGTTTTTCCACATGTAGATGTATTTTTGTTGTATTTGTGGGGAGGAAGGTGATCTCCAAGTTTTACTCCTCTACCATCTTGAAGGTCCCCTCTATCTAACTGAATATTAAGCAGACACTCTAAGTTTGTTTCTGAAGCTTAACTCAGTAATCTGTCTTTGGATGAAGATCAGATGCTCCATGATCTGCAACCAGGAGTTTAACATCAGGCTATGGTCATTTACATCTAAAGGCTCCCTTATGTTAGGGACAATTAAACTATACTAGGGATAACCAGCCTAGGGACACTAGGAAATTGGTCTGGGTGCTTTATGGACAGTGCCAATATATAATATTCCTTAAAGATAAGGATTGGTACAGAACACACTAAGTCAGACGTCCTGGGAATATACCAAACTGCACCTAGTGTAAGTTCTTGACTTAAATTCTTGCCTATGATTTTACTAACAGTGTTAGCCACATTATTTTTTTCTATTGTCTGTTTTATAAAACTGTTGTTGCTTTCATTTCCAAATGTGTGACTGAGCCTGTGATAAAATGATCATATAAAGTTCCACATGAGATCAATGATTGTAATAGTGTAACTAGATATGGGAAGAAGCAACCAGCGGAAATAATTTATTGGACCATGAGAGGCTATTAAGACAGGTGGTCCAGAGACTTTTGGCTATTGTTAACAAGGTCTAGTGCAGTAGTAGCTCACTGAGTGGCCTATCAATGAAATCTTCACCAGACCTGGGAATGAGGATTCCTAGCATTGTAGGATGAAATGGTCATGAAATTCCTCCCAAACCATAGTCAAATTTATCACCAAGAAACCTTATGGCTTCAAGCTATCCTCTTGTAACTATTCAATTTTTAGACAAATGAAATGGCTTTAGATCAGATATTAGCAGAAAAAAGGACACAGGTAGTGGCCAATAGCTCCTGTTATGTATATGTCAATACCACATCAGAAGTTAATACCTACTTAGATAAAAGTAGACAACTGTTTACCTGGACAATTCTCCCCAAGGTGCAATGTCCAGACTGGGTTTCAAGCTTATTCTCCTGAATTCCTCAGGGAATGAGATTTATTTTGTCTATTAAAATTCCAGTTGTCATTTTTCCATCTCCTTCTGTTTGTGTCTGTTACATCAAAATGTCAGGCCAAAGGACTGAGATCCTAATCATACTAGACTCAAATCCAAGATGTCGACCTCAGAAATATTTCTGATTTAGTGTCTATTCCCCAAATTGAGAGAGGACTATGTCCCATTTCAGCAGGAAGTGGCCAGAGCCACCTTTGCCCCCTTCCCTGAAAGATTGGGGTGTATCAGAGGAAAGGAGAGATTGAAGCTGAGGAGGACTTTGTGGGGCTCCCAGGTACAAATCACTTCTGTGTCACCTGTTTCTCTTCTGTAGGATTTAGGCTTCGTTCAGCTTCCTTGACCTTCCCTAGTTCCAAAGGGCAGATGCAAGTAGTTGCTAATCATGGAAGGAAGGGAATACAGAAACGGGGGAGGAGACAATAAGATGTGGTACAGCCTTGGGGCAGGGTCCTGGTTCCTCCTTTAGGAGTGTGCATGACAATATCTTTCAGTTCTTCTGCAGAACAGGAACCCCCCAACCTAACTTCAGGCTGAGTACAAGATTCCTGGAGTACCACCCTGATAACCCGCCATCAACACATCAGAAGAAAATCACACACCCTGCAGCCCTCACCCCAAGTTTTTCCTTCCTTTTCTGAGCCCAGTGCTGACCATCCTGTTAGGTCCCCTGTTTAGCCCCTGTCTGTTTCAACTGCACATAAGTTTTATCTATGACACGATCCAACACATTCAGTCTAAACTGTTGTTACTACAAGGGTGGAAACTGGTTTTGGTCGTGGAATACCTTGATTTAGATCAGATGGAGAGAGACTTCTACTCTACTAGATAGGACAGCACACATACCCAGAAGGAAATAGGTACAGAAGGAAGAGCCCTCCGCCCCAATTCCCAAGAAGTATCCTGAGTATGTAGTCTCTTGTGTGTGTGGGGGGGAGTTGTTAGGGAACTATTGACTGGAACTGCTCGCCTTGGCCATGTACAAAAATAACTGCTTGCCTGAGTTGTCTCACAACAGGAGATCCTGATAAGGAACATGGTGCTGCCACCAGAAACTAACAGGAGGGAATTTGAGTGGGACAAAAAGGAGGGAGGAGATGACAGTCCATAATGTATCCTATCAGGCTCCAGAACCCTTTGCACTAGAATCCATCTTGGTTGAGAGATGCACGTGCATGCCACCAGGAAGGACCCTGAGTCAGACAAAATATGGGTCAAGAAAGATGATTGGCTAGAGATAAACATAAACTAACCCCATTACCATGAAACCTGAGACTGTGAGCCACATGGCAGAGCAGTTCTCCTGGGTTCATGTACCCTGCTGCTCTCTGCCCAGGTGCCCCTTCCCAATAAAATATTTTGCTTTGTCAGAATGTGTGTCTCCTCAGACAATTCATTTCCAAACGTCACAGAAGAGCCCACTCTTGGACCCTGGAATGTGTCCCCCTTCCTGCAACAGTATTATAAGACAAGACATTAGCTCTGCCCCTCAAGAAATATTAAGTAAACATACTAAAGGAAAACAACAGTGTTACCTGAGTCCATACAATATAAAGTAAAACTGAGAGCTAATATTCAGGGGCTAGTAAAAATAATGATACAGATTTTGCTCTGGGGCTAACCTCTGCAATCAGAAAAGTGAATGCCTTATGCAAGTCTTTGAAGGTATGATAAATTGAACTTTAAAATTCTAGAGCATAAAACTCTTGAATTTCAGTATAATTGGAAATCTTATTATTGGTATAAAAATGAAAATTAAAAAATTTAGTTGGGCAAATCAATCTTGTGTTATCATTTAGGCAACAGACCAAACCTTTGGAGTATTAAAGGCAATGGCCTTTGTCTTGTAAATCTCGACAAATCAGAAATGTAATACCTAAGTGACTTAAGACTGCACCAAATTAGCTCAATCAGGTAAAACCTGAAACCAAGGAAAAAAAAAAGGAGAGGGAGGGGTCTTTCAATTTCAAACCACAGGAAAGTCTCCCTCACCCAAAATCTAATTTAGCACCTCCTTAAATTGTTTATCAGGGACAAGCACAAATCTTAAAAGTCTTTTCCACAAGTAGTAAAATCTTGGTCATCTGAGCAAGCAAATTTTACTTATTCCAACTGTTATTTATAAACTAATAAGTGTGTATTGTAATACCTGATTCATAAGTAGGTTATTAAAGTGAACTATGAGATCTCTGGTTTTGTCTATGTGTCTGTGTATGCAGTATACATATGTGATGTCTCTACCACTGGAAATTATTATCAAAATTAAATTTACAAAAGAGCTCTATTTAATTGACATACATGTAAGTACTTACAAATGAAATATTTATAAATATGAAAGAAACTGGCTAGAGTATATTTCAGGTTCCTATGATCTAAGATATATTTAATATTAAATTAATGTCTGGAATTAAAGCTAGCCCAAGCTTGCTGGTTTAATCAATAAACACCTGTCTAACATTTATTATACTTTTATTGAAGGTCAATAAGTTTGTTATTTCTGTTGCAGCATTTGTCAGCAAGGAAAAATATAATACTTGGTATGATTTCTGTAAGTTATAAAATAAAGGTAAATAAGAAAAGAGTTTTTAGGCAAACTCTTTTAGGAATAATAATGTTTTGGGTATGTTCTATGTAAAATAGTTTCTCCAGATTTTTGGTAACTTGAGTTTTGCCAAGTTAAGTTAAATGATGGGAAACCATTGAATATCCAGGTCATTTCAAGTATGATAAAATACTGGAAAATTAACTGCTAAATTTGCCTACTTCTATATCCATATAAGGGGGAAACTAATGATGTTTGGGCTAATTAGAGACATGTCTTGTGCAATAGGGAAAGAAATACGTTTCTAGAGGTTATGGAATATTCCAGTCAGGAAATGCTGGTATGACCAACAGTTCACAATTACTTGCTGCTTGTTGGTTTGCACTAGAGGTTAAAATTATAATATGTAATTAAAGCTACCAAAAATAATAAGGGAAACATTTCAGTATGCAAGGGAGGTAGGATGTGTGTTTTCAGCAAAAGAAGGTATGAGGGATGAAAATACATTTTGTTAAGGGGAAAGAGTGATTTTGGTCCTAAAGCTGGTTGTTTCTGGATGGAAAAATAAAGGACAAACTAGTATGAATACAGAAAGTCCTGGAAGGTTTGTAAAATAGAAGCCCTGAAAGTTTTTTGTACATAGGCTGAGATTAGGTGAATTTTGATTAGGTAAGTAGATTTTGTCATTAAAAGTAGGCTCGTCCAAGATTCGATTTGGTTCTTCTCTGTAAAGAGAATAAAATTTTCTTAGAATGTTGATTTTGATAACAGATTGTGTGAGTTTCTTTGCCTTTAAGTGAGCTTTATATGTTCTTTAAATATTTTGTCACCGTGGTGAAGTGAGTAAGTATTGTCTTACAGTGACATATGATCATATTTGACTGTTTTGAAACCTTTTTGATGTTTTGGATAAAATTCCCAAATATCAAACTTTAACTGAAGTTCTTTTGAATTCTGCTGTGATTCAAAGAAATCCTGAGGTATCTCAGAGAGGAATGTGAAACTAATTTATTTTTTCTGAAATATACTGGCTTTTATTCCTTTATTTTCCAGAAAAACCTTTCCTCTTGAGGCAGGAGATAGATGGGCTCCAGGCTGGACATTTGCTACCAGATTCCTGTTTACAGGCTTATTTCATATGTTAAATTACTGGAGAAGCAATGTCAAGTGATTGAAGGTAAATCTTTTTAAGTTTTATGGTATGGGTAAATGTGATTAATAGATATTCCAAAATTTATATGGAATTCCTAAAAATTTAACATGTCCTGGTATAATATTATGTCATAATTCTAGCTATTATATTAATATGTTGTATGTCACTAAAATACTGGTTTCTTGTCAATTGCATTGTAATCAGATATTTAACCATGTCATTTTAAGTCTTGTTGTTTATAGACAATCATTATTTTACTTTAATGCTTTTATAAAATGAAGATCTTCAAGAAGATTCATAAAAAAGTACTTTTTGATAAATGTAAGTTTCTGATAACTTTTAGGTCATATCTCTGAACTGGGTAAGAAATTACAAAACTCTATTGGAAGACCTTAGGACTTCATCCAAATCAACAGAAATTAATTACCTGGGACAGAATGAACTGATAAATATGATTTATACATTTATAATTTTTTTCTGAAATATACTGACTTTTATTCCTTTGTTTTCCAGGAAATCCTTTTCTCTTGGGGCAGAAGATAGATGGGCTCCAGGCTGGACATTTCCTACCAGCTTTCTGTTTACATTTCCTGAGGCAGGAGGCAAGTGGGTCCCAGGCCCAATTTTATATTTATAAGCAGCCTCCTGACTGCACTTCGAGATCTGCACTTTGAGATAGAAATAACAATAGGAACAGGGTAAATAGCTGGACTTTGGACAACTCTAAGATAACTTTTTTTTTTTTTTGCTGTACGCAGACCTCTCACTGTTGTGGCCACTCCCGCTGCAGAGCATAGGCTCCGGACGTGCAGACTCAGTGGCCATGGCTCACGGGCCTAGCCGGTCCTCGGCATGTGGGATCCTCCTAGACCGGGGCACGAACCTGTGTCCCCTGCATCGGCAGGCAGACTCTCAACCACTGCACCACCAGCCCTAAGATCACATTTTTGACAGGAAGAGAAAGGGGCTAAACCCTGTTTAGAAGATCAAGAGGTCACATATTTCCTATCCTTGGGGAAAGGGAGACACTTCACATGTGCAGAAAAGTTCCTTGGAGTCAAAAATGCAGGGGACACCAGACCAGAATAAGTCAAGCCAACCCCCCACCCCAGATGCCCTTGTGTTAAAATCCATCTTTGCTGAGGTGTGTGTGTGCAAATAGGGGAGGGCCCTGAGACAAATTATCCATGGGGTCAAAACAAGACAATTGGCAAGAAGACCCAGAAGATTGCCCCCTTATAAAGGATTTAAACTTCCCAAAGGCATGACTCTCTCACTGAGTTTGCCCGTGTGTCTTTCTGCATGTACTCTGCTTTTCTAATAAATGCTTTGATTTCCTCTCTACCTTCAGTCTCCTTGTCAGAACTTTCTTTGCAAGGCAGACAAGGGCTGGGGGTTTAGACTCTAGCCACTTGCCCTTGTGGTCTAGTGGTTGGAATTCATGGTTTGCACCCAGGCAACCATGGTTTGATTCCTGGTCAAGGAACTAAGGTCTCACTTCCAGCTGCTGCTCACTGCAAGTTACTGCTCACTGCTGCATACGTCCAAAATCAGAAATCTCTCTGACACTAACTAGGACCTATTACAATTTTATAAAGTATGCCCTTGTAAACAAAGAAGGAACATTTAATTTTTTTCCTCTACCTGATCTCTCCAGAATTTGGCTTCTTTGTCTGGTCCCCATATGGAATTGATGGCTTTTTGGGAGCAGATTACAAGTCATTATACCTACCATTGTTTTAATTTGTTCTCTCTTGTTGTTTTCAAATTATTTATGCCTCATATCCCTCTCTGCTGCACTGTGACTTCATTAACCTTAATAGCTGTACTATTTATATCCTGTCTGTTTTACAAGACTGTTGCCACTTACATTGCCCAAAATGTAACCAGGTCTCTGAAAAACTTAATGATGACTAAGTCTTGAGACAGTTGATCATACATACCTCTATAATAGTGCAACTCTAGGTATTGGAGGAAGCAACACAGGAAAATATTTTCTGGATCATAGTAGGCTAGTAAGACAGGCCACCCAGAGAATTTTAGGTTATCAACAGTGTCTGATGCAAAAATTGACAGCTTGAGGGACCTATCAACAGAATATTTACATGATCTAGGAACGAGCCTTCCTAGAAGCATGGGACAAAAATTTGCCATGAAATGCCTCCCAGGCATTGGTTAAATTTATGACCTAGAGGAAGCTTGTGGGTAAAGAATGTTACCCACCATATCAGTAAATAAAGGATGTTTCAGCCATCAAACCATCAGCCACCGCAGCCATCCTGCACTGTGCACCCTGAGTGTACTCAGGATGAAGAGAAGCAGAAAATTGGCCTTAGGTCATTATCAAGGTGCGCATCAAAGGAACGATTTTCAATAAGCCTAAACTCTTTCATCTTCCCATACACAGAAAAGTACTAAATTCCTTAACTTGAGATGTCTGATTTTCTTCAATTAACAGTAATCTTTTGATGTCCTGACTACCTGACTTTTATTGCAAAAACTTCTGTATATCCTGGCTCCTCCCTTACCTCTTTGGAATAGTCCCTGAGAACCATCTGAGAGACTATCTTCCAGACTTAAGTCCTCAGAAACTCTGCCAAATAAAACATAATTCTCAACTTTTAGGTCATGCTTTTTTTTTTTTTTTTTTGCCGTTGACAGATATCAATCTGCCTATCTGAGTCCCCTAGTGGTCAGGTCAGGACATTGTAAGACCTGTGCGATTGAACAGGAAATGAGGAGGAGTGCGTGGACTAGCCCTGACCCTGGTCTAGAGTGGAGGAATCGCCTCATCTCATGCTGCTGATTTGGATAGCTCTGGGATGATGGGAAGTCCTTGTCCCTGGTGACAGTGACAAAGAAGGAGATGGTAAGGCAGACACTGGTGCTGAGGGATGGTCTCCTAAGCACAGCTGTGGAGGTGCCTTGAAAACAACTTCTCATCTGCTTTGGGGACCACCTCATCATTGCTCTTTCCTCCAACTCTTCGGCTGAATTGCTAAAGTGTTACTTAAAATGACTAAAGACAATGGAGCTTTTATTCCTATGCTTTCCAGAACTCCAAAGGAGGTGACTATCTCATTGAATTGGTGTTCAAAACTCTTTCCAGGTTGCCACCCAGAGAGGAAGTAGGACCTTAATCTCCTGGGGTAAACAAGTCTAATGCTAGAATCCTGCAGAAGAGGAAAAGAAAAAGGCTTTACAATTCTACCATGACAGTAATGAAGATAATCTACCCTCCTCTTTTCTAGTGACCATCTGAAAAGTAATAAAGGCGAAGAAAGGAGAAAGGAAGGTCAACAAGGAGGGGCCCATTTTCATTTGAAGGAGGAGCTATGTCTTCTCACTCTCAGGCCCAGACTGTTCTTAAGGATGAAACATATTTAAGATAATTTATAAGTCAAAAGAGAGTAACTATGGTTCAGGCATCCAAAATGGAGCCTGGTGGACCCCAACAGCCATTTTCAAAACAGCACCTCCTACACAGCTGCTGGCTGCAACCTAGTGTTTTAAAGTCCCCCTCCCTGTTCAAAACTATATGACTTCAAAGCTTCATTTTGAACCCCAGCCAATTCTTGCTTAACAAGCCCCTTCATTTCCTGCCAGTTCCAATATAAATTCTTGACAAAGTTACCTTGCAGTTTTTTACCTTTGTTAGTCTCCACCACTTTATAGTCTAGCAGAACAAAATTTGAGGTCTTCTTGGATCTGTATCTCCAGGGCTGCCATCATAACAAACCCCAAACAAAGGCCTCTTTTTTATTTATTTATTTTTTTTTTTAAGCAAGGTTCCATTCCTGGAATTCCTGGCTAACATTATTTGGTGTAGTCAATAGGATCAAGAGCAACCCTTGGTGGTTACCCAATGTTTCTTCAGATTTGGTGTAATGCACCTATGCAGACCCATTTTGTCCAGCTTGTCCCTCCAGCTGAATCAGGGCTGCTGCATGAGTAACTCCTGGATCCAAAACTCACATTTTGATTGAGGTTAAGGTCTTTGGGTGTTTCCAGATGTCGACTTTTGTCCTTTCTCCATGGGGGAAGACATTCTGCTTTACCACTTGGTAGGAGATCTGTCTTTTGTTCAAGGATTTCTGTCTCTAGCACTTGTAAGGAGATTCATATTTTGAGGGTTTTTCCTCAGTGTCCTTTGGGATTCGTTTCTCATTTTGTTTGGGTGACCTTTGGGATTTCATTTCCCAATTTGTTCTGGTGCATGATTACTCTTGAAATATGGGAAGTTCATTCTGTTGTGGGACTCGAGGGACATTGTTCCAGCTAATGATTAAGAACTCTCCAGACAATAGGGGCTTCTTAGACAATGGGTGAATTTCCAGGATGTCCGGCCCCCTTCCGAGAAGGAGGGAGATAACAAAATGTAAAAAAGGTGTCTGTCAAAGACCAATCAGGCAGCTGGGGAGAAGGAGGGAGATAACAAAATGTAAAAAAGGTGTCTGTCAAAGACCAATCAGGCAGCTGGGGACAAGTTCCCTCTCTGGTCCGAGCCTAAGCCGGGCCCAATCAGCAGGAGAACACAACCAAATCTATAATTTACATACGGGGAAGTGGAAACCTATAAAACTGACATATTCGCGCCCAAAAGGGTTCCTTCTTCGACCTCCTGCGTGAGGACCAAGGAACCCCGGTGCACCGGCCTTCAATAAACCTCTTGCGTTTTGCATCGACTTCCGACTCTTGTTGTTTCCTGGGCGAGTCGAAACTCCTAGGAGACCGCGCAGGTCTAACATTTGGGGGCTCGTCCGGGATTCCACTCGCCCCGGACCACAAGAACATCGGGAGTTGGAGGTACCAGGTAAGCTCGAGCTTGATTGTCTGTTTGTCCCTTGTTCTTTGTGGGCCATTATCGGAGGAAAGCCGTAAGAATCGGCTTATTATGAAATCTGTATCGGACCTCTGGCTAGGCAGACGTGCTAATAGCCGGCGTCCATGAGCCCTAGGGGACGCCCTGGTGGCTCATCTGGAAGGAGAGGCAAACTCTGTCTCCCCTTCACTCGGTTTCGGCAGTTCCCTTGGTGATAACTGCCATCTGAAGAAGTTTCGGTTTTGAAGCGAGCTCGCGGTGGCCCATGCGTATATGTGTTTCATGGAGTTTTAACTGTTTCTGTATTGTGGTCTATTCTTCTTCTCTGACGGACGACAATGGGACAAACTGTGACGACTCCTCTTTCCCTTACCCTAAGCCATTGGACCGAAGTTCGGGCCAGAGCCCATAATTTTTCGGTAGAGGTGAAGAAAGGAAAGTGGCAAACTTTGTGTGCCTCTGAATGGCCAACATTTCAGATAGGATGGCCCCCCGAAGGATCCTTTTTATTAGACAAGATTAAGCTGCTGAAGTCTAAGATATTTAATATAGATCCCCACGGACATCCAGACCAAGTACCATATGTCTTGGTCTGGGAAGATTTAATTCTCTCCCCACCTCCGTGGGTCCGGCCCTTTGTTTCCTCAACAGGTACGTCCGCGCACACATCAGCAGCGTCGGAGATATTAGCCTTAAAGAAAAACCCCAACACGGAAAAGCTACCTGACGCCCCGGATCCACCGAAGGCGATTTATCCTGACCCGCAGTCCGATTTGCTTCTTTTGGATTCCCCACCCCCTTATCCTCCGGCCCCAAATCCCCTACCACCTAGAGGACCCCCAGCTCCACTGCCCTCGGCACCAAGGGAACCATCCATGATGGAAGAAGAAAGGGGTCCCTCAGCGGGCACTAGGAGCCAGAGGGCTATCTCCCCGGACTCCACTGCCCTACCTCTTAGAGAGTATGGACCCCCCGACGGCCAAGGGAATAGACCTCTCCAATATTGGCCCTTTTCCTCTGCAGATCTTTATAATTGGAAAATGCATAACCCAACTTTTTCCGAAAATCCACAGGCCCTTACCGCTTTAATAGAATCTCTTGTTTTCTCCCACCAGCCCACATGGGATGATTGTCAGCATCTGCTTAAGACTCTCCTAACGACTGAGGAGAGGCAACGGGTTCTTTTAGAAGCCAGAAAAAATGTATTAGGCGCCAATGGGCAACCTACCCAGCTGCCTAACGAGATTGATGTTGGTTTCCCACTCGTCAGGCCAAACTGGGATTTCAATGCCCCGGAAGGTAGGGAGCGCCTGAAAATGTATCGCCAGGCTCTGGTGGCGGGTCTCCATGGAGCGGCCAGACGGCCCACTAATTTGGCTAAGGTAAGGGAAGTAACTCAGGGGCCCCAGGAATCGCCAACTGTGTTCCTGGAACGTTTAATGGAAGCCTTTAGACGCTTTACCCCTTATGATCCAACTTCGGAGGAACATAGGGCTACTGTAACAATGGCTTTCATTGATCAAGCGGCCCCTGATATTAGGAAGAAATTACAGAGGCTAGATGGCTTGCAGGGATTTTCGCTTCAGGAGTTAGTAAAAGAGGCAGATAAAGTATATAACAAAAGAGAAACAGAGGAAGAGAAGGAAGAAAGAAAGCAGAAAGAGCAGGCAGCCCATGAAAGAAGACGAGATAAGAGACAAGAGAGGAATTTAAGTAAGATACTGGCCACTGTGGTTGGAGGAAGAAATATAGGGGATAGAAATGGGCAGGAAGGGCGAACGGCAGACAGAAGGCGACCATTAGACAAGGACCAATGTGCCTACTGTAAAGAAAAAGGACATTGGGCGAGAGAATGCCCTAAGAAAAAGAATGGAGGAAGGCCAACCAGAAACAAAATCTTAACATTGGAAGAAGAAGACTAGGAAAGTCAGGGCTCGAACCCTCTCCCCGAGCCCCGGGTAACTCTTAAAGTGGAGGGGGAACCTGTTCAATTTTTGGTAGATACCGGAGCCCAGCACTCCGTCCTTCTCCACTCAAAAGGTCCTATCTCAGCTAAAAGGTCATGGGTACAAGGAGCCACTGGGAATAAACAATATTCATGGACCACACGAAGGACAGTAGATCTTGGGATTGGACGAGTAACCCATTCATTTTTGATTATTCCGGAATGCCCCTATCCTTTGCTGGGAAGAGATTTACTCTCCAAAGTAGGGGCTCAAATCCACTTTCAACCAGAAGGTCCCACCATAACTGATAATAAAGGAAGGTTACTTCAAATATTGACTATGAAATTAGAAGATGAATATAAATTATACGAGCAGCCTTCATCTTCACGAGTTAATGTTACAGATTGGGTAACTCGGTTCCCTCAAGCCTGGGCAGAAACTGTCGGAATGGGGATGGCCAAAAATCGGCCCCCGGTGCTAGTGGAACTCAAGGCAACTGCCACCCCAATAACGGTCCGTCAATACCCCATGAGTAGAGAAGCCAAAGATGGTATCCGTCCCCATATACAGAGGCTACTAGACTTGGGCATCTTAATAAGATGTCAATCAGCATGGAACACCCCTCTCCTGCCGGTAAAGAAACCAGGAACAAATGATTATCGGCCGGTGCAGGATCTACGAGAGGTAAACAAACGGGTGGCAGACCTCCACCCCACAGTTCCAAACCCTTACAACCTCCTGAGCACTCTTCCACCTCAACATACGTGGTATACTGTTTTGGACCTTAAAGATGCTTTTTTCTGTTTAAGACTCTCTCCCCTGAGCCAACCCTACTTTGCCTTCAAATGGAAAGATCCAACATCGGGAATGTCTGGTCAGCTGACATGGACACGGCTACCTCAGGGATTTAAGAACTCCCCGACCATCTTTGATGAAGCCCTCCATCAGGATTTGGCATTATATAGAGAATCAAATCCCCAGGTAACATTACTCCAATACGTTGATGATATTTTATTAGCTGCTGAGACCCAAGAAGATTGTATCAAGGGTACTGAAAAACTGTTAACAGAACTTGGAACCCTGGGATATAGAGCCTCAGCCAAGAAAGCACAAATATGCCAACAACAGGTCAGTTACCTGGAGTATCTATTAAAAGGGGGGCAAAGATGGCTCACGGAGAGCAGAAAGGATACGGTGGCCCAAATTCCGGCTCCCAAAAACGCCAGGCAGGTTAGAGAATTTTTGGGGACGGCCGGATTCTGTAGACTATGGATTCCAGGGTTTGCTGAGCTGGCAGCCCCATTGTACCCCCTAACCAAAAACAGCACTCCTTTCGTTTGGGGCGATAAGGAACAACGGGCTTTTGACCAAATCAAACGAGCTTTACTTTCAGCTCCAGCCCTAGGACTGCCAGATGTAACCAAACCTTTTCATTTATATGTGACCGAAAATAAGGGCATTGCAAAAGGAGTATTGACTCAGAAATTGGGTCCCTGGAATCGCCCAGTTGCTTATTTGTCAAAAAAATTGGACCCTGGCATCAGGATGGCCCACCTGTTTAAAGATAATCGCTGCAATGGCCGTTCTAGTCAAAGATACTGACAAACTAACTTTAGGACAAAATCTAACGATAACAGCTCCTCATGCCCTGGAAAATGTAGTCCGTCAACCACCGGATAGGTGGCTAACTAATGCCAGGATGACCCATTACCAAACCCTGTTGCTAAACTCAGATCGCATCAAGTTTGCTCCAGCCACAGGACTCAATCCAGCCACCTTGCTACCTGATCCTGACTTGGAAGGCTCCACCATCATACATGATTGTCAGGAAGTACTGGCCGCAGCACACGGCAGTAGGCCAGATCTGATGGACCTGCCCCTCCCTGATGCTGATTTCACCTGGTTCACGGATGGGAGCAGTTTCCTGGAGGAAGGTAAGCATCGAACTGGGGCAGACGTGGTAGACGGAAAACAAGTCATATGGGCAGCGGCGCTACCACAAGGGACCTCAGCCCAACGAGCTGAATTAATTGCCCTGACGAGGGCATTAGAGATGGCAGAGAATAAAAAAGTAAACATCTACACAGACAGTAGATATGCGTTTGCTACCGCTCATATCCACGGTGCCATTTACCAACAGAGAGGGCTACTAACTTCAGGTGGCAAAGAAATTAAAAACAAAGACGAAATCATGGCTTTGTTGACTGCACTCATGCTTCCTACTAAAGTCAGTATCATCCACTGCCCTGGACATCAAAAAGGAAATACCCCAATAATTAGGGGAAATAATATGGCTGACCAAGTGGCCCGAGAAATAGCATCGGGAGAAGTCATTCTAGGACTGTCAGATAAAGTTCCTGAAAAACCAGGCCGCAACGAAGAAATCATCCCGGCCACAACAAAAGGAACTTTGTCCCCTCAGCAAGCAGAATCCATGTTACAACAGATGCACAGATGGACACATTTGGGGACTAAAAAGATGGTAGCCTTGTTACAAAAAGCCGGGTACGAAACCCCTGGAATGACAAAATTAGCTGAACAAATTGTGCAGGAATGCGTCCCATGTCAACAGGTAAATGCTCACAAAGGGAAACTTGAAACTGGAAAGAGACTCAGGGGGGACCGCCCAGGAACTTACTGGGAGGTGGACTTTACCGAAGTGCGTCCTGGAAGGTACGGTAATAAATACCTTTTAGTTTTTGTAGACACTTTTTCAGGATGGATAGAGGCTTTCCCAACAAAGAAAGAAACAGCTGCTGTAGTAGCCAAGAAGATTTTAGAAGAAATTTTTCCTCGATTTGGAGCACCAAAGGTAATAGGGTCTGATAATGGTCCAGCCTTCATCGCCCAGGTAAGTCAGGATGTGGCCAGATATTTGGGGACTGATTGGAAATTACATTGTGCATATAGACCCCAGAGTTCAGGTCAGGTAGAAAGAATGAATAGAACTCTAAAAGAGACCTTAACCAAATTGTCCTTGGAGACTGGCGGTACAGATTGGACGGTGCTCCTTCCTTTAGCCCTGTTCCGAGTTAGGAATACACCTTCCCGGTACCATCTTACTCCTTTTGAGGTGCTATACGGGGCCCCACCTCCCCTTCTCACCTTAGGAGAAGAAATAAAACCAGACTGTCAAAATAACACTGACTTGTATGCTAGGCTATTGGGACTCCAACTGGTCCAAAAGGAGATATGGTCCCAACTCGCCGAGGCCTACCAACCGGGAACACTGGGAACACCGGGAGAAACTCATCCTTTCCAAGTCGGAGACTCCGTATACGTCCGTCGGCATCGAACCCAGACGTTGGAACCTCGATGGAAAGGACCATACACCGTCCTCCTAACCACCCCAACGGCCATAAAAGTGGACGGCATCGCTGCCTGGATCCATGCTTCACACGTGAAAGCTGCACCAGCGGCGGCATCATCAGGATGGCAGGCCCAAAGAACCGACAACCCGCTCAAACTCAAGCTTCTACGAACCTAAGACTTATAATTTTGGTTTTACTGCCTTTACTGACTGTAAATGATTTTAGCCCTCACCTGCCCCAACGTCTAACTTGGCAGGTAATTTCTCAAACTGGAGATATAACCTGGTCCATTAGCCATACTGCCTCTCCCTGGACCTGGTGGCCAGACCTTTTTCCTGATGTCTGTAAACTGGCCATAGGAGCTCCCTATTGGGATCTAGAGAGTTATGATCAGCATAATGCTCTGTCCCAACTTCTAACTAAAGCTGATTACTCTGGAGAGGGTTGTAAAAACCAGGTCCGAAGAAGTTGGCTCAGAACCCTCTCCTTCTATGTATGCCCCGGGTTCCATCGCCCCCGATCCCTGAATTATAAATGTGGGGGAACTGAAAATTTATATTGCCAAAACTGGGGATGTGAAACCACAGGAGATACTTATTGGAGACCCACCTCAACTTGGGATTTTATTACAGTAACAGCCAACTACACTCATACTTCTTATAGGGGTCCCCGACCCGTCGCCCCCGAATGTTCAGGATGGTGCCACCCCCTTAAAATTTCCTTTAGTAATCCTGGAAAAAGAGATAAAAAATGGGTAAATGGCCACTCATGGGGCATTAGATTTTACAAGAATGGATATGATTTGGGAATATTAATGACCCTTAAGCTAAAGATTGAGACTCCTGCTCCTATATCAATAGGCCCAAATCCCGTACTTGGCCCCCCTTTGCTTCCCCCGGCCCCTTCAACTACGTCAACAAAGAATGAGACTAATGAAACCTCTGGATCCAAAGAATCCACAGTTAAGCCTGGGACTCCTCAGGATAGGATGCTTTCTTTGGTGCAGGCAGCCTTTACGGTCCTTAATGCTACAAACCCGGAGGCTACAAAATCATGTTGGCTCTGTTATGCTGCCCCTCCCCCTTATTATGATGCTATAGGATATAGTTCTAATTATACTAATGTCAGCTCCCCGGACCATTGTCGATGGAAACAGAAAGGGAACAGTAAATTAACTCTGTCTTCGGTTTCTGGAAATGGTACTTGTATAGGAACACCTCCCCAGTCCCATCGACACCTTTGTAATGATTTCAGCCTCCCTTCAGGCTCGGGATATCTTGTACCTCCCCAAGATGGATGGTGGGCATGTAACACGGGGCTAACCCCTTGTGTCTCTCTAGAGGTTCTCAACAATTCAGCTGATTTTTGTGTGCTAGTGCAATTAGTTCCTAGACTTATCTATCATTCAGATTCGTCCTTCTTAGATGAATACGAGGGAAAAACAAGAAGGAAGAGAGAACCTGTAACCCTCACATTGGCTGTCCTTCTAGGACTAGGAATATCTGCCGGGATAGGAACAGGAACCACAGCCCTCATACAACAACCCCAGTATTATGCAAGTTTAAGACAGGCTGTAGACATCGACCTTCGAGCATTAGAAAGTTCCATAACTCAACTAAAGGAATCACTCACCTCACTTTCAGAAATGGTGTTGCAGAATAGAAGAGGCCTAGATTTGCTGTTTCTTAAAGAAGGGGGATTATGCGCCGCTCTAAAAGAAGAATGTTGCTTTTATATTGATCATTCAGGAACCATTACCAAAACCATGGATAAACTAAGGGAACGCTTAGATAAAAGGCAAAGGGAGAGAGAAAACGAAAAAGGATGGTTTCAATCATGGTTTGATAAGTCCCCCTGGTTTACCACCTTAATCTCTACTCTGTTGGGACCTCTTATTGTTTTATTGTTGATTTTAACTTTTGGACCATGTGTTCTAAATCGCTTGATAGCATTTATTAGAGAACGTATCAGTACTGTACAAGTTCTAATGTTAAGACAACAGTACCAAAGTTTACGAACAGAAGGTTGAGATTCCATGATTGGAATCAATAGTCACAAGAAAAAGGGGGGAATGTGGGACTCAAGGGACATTGTTCCAGCTAATGATTAAGAACTCTCCAGACAATAGGGGCTTCTTAGACAATGGGTGAATTTCCAGGATGTCCGGCCCCCTTCCGAGAAGGAGGGAGATAACAAAATGTAAAAAAGGTGTCTGTCAAAGACCAATCAGGCAGCTGGGGAGAAGGAGGGAGATAACAAAATGTAAAAAAGGTGTCTGTCAAAGACCAATCAGGCAGCTGGGGACAAGTTCCCTCTCTGGTCCGAGCCTAAGCCGGGCCCAATCAGCAGGAGAACACAACCAAATCTATAATTTACATACGGGGAAGTGGGAACCTATAAAACTGACATATTCGCGCCCAAAAGGGTTCCTTCTTCGACCTCCTGCGTGAGGACCAAGGAACCCCGGTGCACCGGCCTTCAATAAACCTCTTGCGTTTTGCATCGACTTCCGACTCTTGTTGTTTCCTGGGCGAGTCGAAACTCCTAGGAGACCGCGCAGGTTTAACACTGTAAGGGCAAAACTGCAGGATAGCCTCCTCCTAGGACTTCTGGTGAAATTCATAGTTTATGAATTATGGGCCCTAGTTCTGCGAGTATCTTGCTGGAGTGAGATTTCCTGAAATGGTCTACAATTAAATTGGCCAACCAGGGACAATTTTTAAATTCCTCCATTAGTTTATCTGAACAGTTTATCTGCAAAGAAATAGTATGTAAGGCAAGACGGAAGCCTATTTCAATTGGTATTTCGAGGCCTTGAGATGTATACGTTATTGCCTCTTTCAGAGAAACTAACTCACGAGTATCTCAAAGGATTTCCAAACTGGAAAAATCTTCTAGCTCTCCTCTCCTCTCTCTCTCTCTCTCCCTGTCCCTCTCTCTCTCCCACTGCTCATTCTTTTCCTCTAAATGTTCACTGCAATGCCTTCTCCTTGCTATCCATCTTTCTTTGAAGTTCCTTTTTATAACACTGAGATTGATTCCCCACAGAAGGTAACAATGCATCCAATGGCCTGATGAAAATGGCTATGATTATTATGGTCATTCTGAAAAACAAAAAACAGTTTTACCAAGAGTTTGACCTTAAAGAATCAGAAGTCTTTCTAGGCAAAGCTTCCATTTCTCTCCTTGTATCTTTGTAATGTAAATGTTATAACTGGTCTTTTCAGCTAACTCTTTTGTTGATAAGACTTCCCTAAGAAGGGAAGTTCCAATTCCCTAAGACTAAAAGAAAGAAAGAAAAAAAGTCTTTTAAAACACGAACAAATAAGGACTCTCTTGCCCAACCAGCCTCCTTGGAATAAATGCTGAAAGTTCAACTTCTCTGTACACCAGTGCTGAATTGAATCTCAGAGATAGAGTTTTGGGTGAAGGAGAAAATGATAGCTTTATTGTTTTACCAGGGAAAGGGGACACAGTCGGCTCCTGCCTTGAAAAACTTTGTGTCCCATCCTGGGAGGATTTGATGAGGAGTTCAATAACAATAGTTCAAGGGTGGGGTTGCTGAGAAGATTACGGTTTGTGCAGCATCTCAGGTGGTGGCACGATCTCCTAATCTTGATGAGCTTCTCTGGACCTTTTACTCTTGCCTCAGGTGGTTTCTTGGTTGCTCCTCCCTTGATTAGCAACTGTTTGAATCTGCCCTTTGAAACTCAGGGGAGGTCATGGAGGCTGGAATCTTGCCTACAAGAAATGAGAGATAAAAAAAGCCTTCTGTGCCCAGGAGACCCACAGGGTCCTTCACTCCCCCCTTTTGTTTGATACTGCTCAATCTTGAGGAGAATGGATGTTGGTCAAGAAAGGGAATAATTGTTTTGGATAGAAATGTTAATCATAAACATGGCAGAGCAACACAGTTCTAGGTAGACACAGGTTTTAATCCCCACTTTGGTGTTATCTCTCCCCAAATCTTTCAGGAATGGGGTGTCAACTGCTCTGGCTACTTCCTGTTGAAATGGAACATAGTCCTGCCTAAGTTTGAAGGAATAGAAACTGAATAATACCTGAGTCTTAAGGCCCAGATCTAAGTTTTATAAGATTAATATCTCAATTCCTTAATAATGAGCCTGAAACCCAGTTCGGACCTGATACTAAGAAGAGATATGTTGTAGCCAGTTGTTTCCAAACCATCCTCTGAAAGGGGAATGGTTTGGAAGAGGGGAAGAGCCACCAAAGCAATCCTGAAGACCCAGTTAGAATTATCAAAATAATCAACATAAGAATCCATAATTTTGTGGGGAAATGTAAAAAGTACGAGAAAGTATAAAAGAACAGAACTCTTATTTTGCTTGTTGAACAAATACTTAAAGGTCTCCCAAAGGGCAAGATATTCACTTTCACTTTGGGAGTCTGCTTGCTGGCTGTTGGCAGGCTTGGCTGTTCAGTCTCTGCTAATCTTCTTACTCTAGTGTGATGTACCCATGGTTTTACTCCAGCCAATTTTAGAGAGTCATGAATAGTTAGAAGAATGTCACAGGACCCCTTCCATTTCTCTTCAAGCTGCTGCTCAGGTCCTTGCTCTTTCCATACTTGCAGCAGCATCTGGTTTCCTACTTTGAAGGGATGCAAGGGAGCTTCCAGGTGAGGGAGAGACCTGTGGGAAATAAACCCATGCATAGCAGTTAACAGTTGACCAATCTGTTGTACATGCTGCTTAATTTTTACCTCCTGTGTTAAAAATGTTTCTCTTTCTTTACTCTCTTTGGAGCTAAGAATGGCCCACTCCTAGGGACGACCAGTATACAGAGAAGAGCAGTCGGCAAGACTTTGTTCCATTTGAGATGAGTTTCCTGGCATAGATTGGGGAGAGTTTGCCCCAGAGTGTAATTCACCTTCTTAGGTTTTCTCTGATGAAAGCAGATCCATTGTCATGTTGAATAATAGAGGGAAGGCTGTCTATTTAGGAATAACGTCCTTAAGAAGGGTTTTTGCTACTCCAGATGCTTTTTCCATTATAGATGGGAAGGCCTCTATTCAACCTCATCAAAGATAGGGTGGAAGAATTTTTAAATGCTGTGGCATCTGGGATCTGACATAGCCCAGAAAATTCAAGTTCGCAACAATACAGAAATGCACCTGAAATCACATTCACAATGGTCACCTATTTTTACCATTGTTACACTGTTTTGACTTTCAAATGTGTTCCCCTCCTCAGTGTCAAGTAGATGTGCAATGCATGTCTGAAAAACCACAAAACAGGCCTCTTAAAGTTAAGCCATGTATAAGCCAGAGTGACTTCCTCGTACCTCAATACATGCAGATATTTTTCTTTCATTTCCCCTTTTGATTACAATTCTTTCAGTAGAAGACATTGATGATCAACATATCTGTCCCTCGATGCTGTAGTGATTCAGCTGTTTGCTCTGGGTGCAGATCATGTCTGTCACTGCTAGGCCTCCTTTATACTTGCCTAGTTAATCCATATAAGGGGAAAACTCATCAGGTATGGTAAACAAGTTCAGAGGTATGTTAATAAGGGAAAGCTTAATAGGCCATACATTTGATCACTTATACCCAATTGTCACACAAGCATTGTACATGTACTTTCAGCAGTAGACCTAAAATAAACAGTGATACATCATGAGTAATTTGATAACTTCACTAGGTAATTTTTCTTTCCTCCTAAACATCAGGGCAAATATGTACTTAACACAATAACTTTCATAAATACAAACTTCAATTAACAGAACTATAACTTTATATCTGTTGAAACATAATACTATTTTTTTCTCCTAAAATGACCTTCATATCCATTGAGCACAGCCAAATTTATTTGTTTTCAAAATGTCTGGTCCTCCCCCTGTAGAGGACCAGATAGGCTCCTCCACATTGACTCTGGTGTAATTCCTCAAAAGGATCCTCAGACTAAATTTCAAAAGCCCCTCTAGAGGCCCAGAAAGCCATGCCAAAGACCTTCCATCAGACTTTGCCCTGGTGGATTTCTCTTTTACAGAATTCCTCCAAATATCAAGATTCCTACATATTCCAGGAGACTGTCTTTCTCATTCACATTATAAGGTTGCTCAGAATTCAAGAGTTTCCAATTTCCAGAGGGACCAGGCAGAGACAAAAGGAGAATATTTCAATTTTACCTACAGAGGTGGAATTTACCCAATTGCTCCAAGTCATTAGTATCTTTAAGGGAAGGGTTTCCTTCTGTCTGGAAATCCATAAATATTATTTACCAGCTCATTTAGTAACTAATCCTTTTGTTAACATATTATGAGGCCATCAGATTCTCCATTAAGATTTTTTAAATTTCTTACTAGCTCAGAATTTATTGGAGACCTGCCTTTGTCAAAAGGTCCTTTGCCTAAGTCTTCTTGAAAATGAAACACATTTGCAAAGGTATCAGAGTAGAAAAATTATCTGTAAATGACAGAAAAACTTAAAAGGGCACAGTTAAATATCTGACTGCAATGTAATTGGTAAAGAAATTTGGTTACAATAACTGGAATTATGTTTACTTTAACTTATTACCTTTAACTGAAAATACCAAATAATCGTAGTTAAATATTTCTCTCTGAGGTGCCTCAGGGGCTCTCTGAAGCATCTCAAAGTTAGCTGGAGATCAAAGGAATTTTAGAAAAAGCCAAACAATACTATTCATTTAACCAAAGTGAAGAGACTTCAACAGAAAATACGGATCACTGAAAGACAAAGGAACTCACAAGCTGTTATGAAAAGCAGTGTTCCAAGAAGAAAATTTTGAAGGGAGAAACTATATCTGGTCTTGCCCTGGCTCACTCACAGCAAAATCCATTTACCCAACTAGATTTAATCTAATCTTAGAAAATCCTGATTATGCACATACCTAAAAACTTGTGCTTTTTTACAGAGAATATCTCAGGGTGGCATCAAATACATTTAGTATCCTAAATATCTTTAGTCTTCCTGCAAAGGGAAATCAGTTTTAAGTAATTAATGTTTCAGTATCTTATTTTATTTGGAAATGTCCTACCTATTCAATGAACTTCCCTCATTTAATGAAACTCTAAATTTTTAAGTTACCAAGTAGCTGAAAAGATTATTCTTAAGCAGACATTCCTAAAACAATTATTGCTAAAGAGTTTACCCAAAATATTTTACCTCATTTGCATTACCTAACACTGATGACTCTAAAGACTCTATATTAATCAGACAAACAAGCTTAAGCCACCTTCAATAGTAGACATCAATTCAGTACTGAATATTTCAGAGATCATGTGGTCCTAAAGTTTTTGTTGGCCAGTTTTCTAGATTTAAATTTAAATTTCATTTCTAAGCACTTAACATTTAAGTCAATTAAATAGAGCTCATTTACAAGTTAACTTTTACCTAAAGACAGAGCAGAGATCTCACAGTTTTTCTGCGTGAGTTTAAAAAATATTTTCCCCCATCTTTTTCTTTAGTCTCAAGAACTAGAGATGGTCTGGATAAGATAAATGTTTTGGAGGGCCCAGGCATAGGAGAGAGAAATAACAATTCCATTTTGTGGGGGCATAGCTGAAGATACACCAGTTTTGTAAAAATAACCTGGGTGGGGGACCCAGTTACAAGACAGAACAGAGCTCTGGTCACCCATAACAAAGCTCGTTCAAAGGAGAAACCAGCATTCGGCCGCAGGCAAAGCCGGATGCAATAGGGTAGTGTACCCTGGTGTTGTCACACAGGAACCCTTTTATTCACCAAAGATGCCTCAACCAGTCAATGCAAATACTGACACACATACATCCCAACAACAAACATTGTCCCACAAACAAAAGGTAAGACAATGTGTAGCCCAAGGATTCCATTTCCACTCCCAGACAGAGGACTCAAAGTGGCTCACAAGCAGCCAGTAGAATTTTCCCACCCTACACAAGCCAGAGTGGCTCACCCTAAAACAATACACAAAAATAAACACAAATGACAGATAAGCTACAGCCACATAGACAGAAAATCACAGGAGGTATATTTTTAAAATTCCACTTTCACTCCCAGACAAAGGCTTCCAATAGATTGTCTCAGTTCTTGAAAGAGAACAAACCCAGAGTTTGGTTCTCAGAGAGTGCAGAGTGGCTAACCCAGATGGAGAAGAGAGAATTCACAGCCTTTTTATTCCTGAGAAAATACAACTCTATCTGGAGAATAGTATAGTAATTTAGGCTACCATTCGAAAACCACCTTTCCTCATTTTCAAGAATGTGCATTGGCCAGTTTATAATAGGGTCTCACTCCTTTGTTCTTAGTCTTACGTTTATAGTTATAGGTAGACCAGTCTGCCTTAATTATGCCCGGGGCCAGGGTGCTATCAGATGGAATTAAAGTAGCACTTCCTACAGTCAATCAAAAAATATTCACCCACGGACTGGAAATAGAACCAAACCCTCACCAGCAGACACAAGCTTTATGCCAGGCAAAGACAGACCCCACAAAGCTCAAAGTGGCCGCCTCCAAGTCCCACTTAGCCCATGGCCTTTGTCCAAGTATCACCTTATCATTGGGATTTCTGAAACAGAAAATTTCCAGAAGCAACCCAAAATTCTTTAGAGGGACAAGATTGAAGGAGTCTGAGAGTGCACTCCCGGGGACTTACCCAGAATCTGGCAGAGCTGTTGTGACATCAGACTGTATCATTTCTGCTTCCTCAAAATAATCCCTCAGAGTGGGAAGTCCAGGGCAATCTAGGTAGGAAGAAGAAAAGAATGTCCTCAAGGCAAAGATGTCCTCGGCAGCTGCTAGGGCAGTCCGTTTTCTGCTGTCTACTTCTGCCTCGAAGTTCTAGCTGCAGGAATGGTGGACTGGATAAGACTGGGCCTCGACTTTCCAGGCAAGGGTCCCCCATGATCTGACCTCTAAAGGAATTCTCTAACCCTCCAGTCTCTCAAAGGAGGCTGTTGTGGAGAAAACCTCGAAGCGCCCAATCAATCCAGGGAACCCTGCCCCTGGGAACGTCCCCAAGTTGGCCCCACATTGGTTGCCAAAATTAATGCTGAAAGCTCAGCCTTTCTGTACAGTGGTGCCAAATCAAATCTCAGAGGCAGAGTTCGGGGTGAAATAGAAAGGATTAGCTTTTATTGCTTTGCCAGGCAAATGGGGACACAGTTGGCTCTTGCCTTGAAAAACTTTGTGTCCCAAATTGGTAGGATTTGATGAGTTTTATGCAACAGTTCAAGGGTTGGATTTCTGAGATTATAGTGCATGCAGAGTCTCAGGTGGTCGATCTCCTAATCTTGATGAGTTTCTCTGGACCCTTTAATGTTTCAGGTGGTTTCTTGGTTGCTCCTCCCTTGATTAGCAACTGTTTGAATCTGCCCTTTGGAACTCAGGGGAGGTCATGGAGGCTGGAATCTTACAAGAAATCAGAAATAAAAAAGGCTTCGTGCCCAGGAGCCCCACAGGGTCTTCCTTGCTTTCAATAACATAAGATTATTAACTTTTAGCAAAACTAGTTACAGTAAAAGTATTATACTTAATGTTTATAACTCTAAAGACATATGTGTACTAATTAATTAAACAAACCGAGTCTGACTTTATTATCAAATATGTTCGGAGATCACAAGTATGTCAAATTCATTTGAGTTAGTTTCTATTCTATTTCTGAGAATTTATATAAACCCTTACTTTTCTTAAATCCAATTAAATCTAAATCAATTTACAAATCAATTTTGGCAGTAATACCTAAGGGCAGGAAGAAACCATGTTTAAAACACACACATGCAGACATACAGACAGACATAATTAGAAATTTCATAGTTTTTATTTAAAACTTTAGCTGTGAGTCAGGTACAATAAAAAACACACTAGATTAAAAATGAGTTGAAATAAATTAAGTTACTTGCTCAAGTGGCTAAAGTCTTTTAATTTTTGTGAAGAAGAACTTTAAAATCTGTCTTTTCCCTTGACAAATGATTCTGAAACTGAGGAGGACCCTGCGGGGCTCCTGGGCACGGAATAATTTTTTGTCCCCCATTTCTTGGAGGAACAACCCCAGCCTCCACGACCCTCCCTGAGTTCCAAAGAGCAGATTCAAACCGTTGCTAATTAAGTGAGGAGCTGCCAAGAAACGACCTAAGGCAAGATTAAAGTGTCCAGAGAAACTCAAAAATATTAGGAGATCAGGGAGGGAGATGCAAGAGGGAGGAGATATGGGGATATATGTATATGTATAGTTGATTCACTTTGTTATAAAGCAGAAAGTAACACACCTTTGTAAAGCAATTATACTCCAATAAAGATGTTAAAAAAAAATATTAGGAGATCAACCACCTGAGAACCCGCACACACTGTAATCTCAGCAACCTCACCCTTGAACTATTGCTATAAAACTCCTCACCATATCCTCCCAGGTTGGGACACATAGTTTTTCCAGGTGGGAACCCAGTGTGTTCCGCTTTGCCTGGGAAAGCAATAAAGCTATTCTTTTCTACTGCACACAAAACTTGTCTCCAAGGTTTGATTTGACACCAGTGTACAGAAAAGCTGAGATTTGGCATCGTTATCTCTGTTACAAAATTTGTCAGCAAGAAAATTAACTTGATATGAATAAATTTTCATAAATAATAAAATAGATATAAATAATAGTTTTTTGTCAACTCTTTAAGAAAAATTATGTTTTATGTGATATCTATTAAAAATAGTTTCCCCAAATATTTTGGTAACTTAAAACCTTACAGCTTTCCTAAGTTAAATTAAATGATGGGAATTCATTGATGGTCTAGATTATTTTCATGTAAGATAAAGCACTGAAACAGTAATTACTTAACTAGTCTAAGTTTACCTATTTTTTAGCTCTTATTACAGAGAGGCTAAATATGTTTGGCTCTATTAGTAAATATATTTTGTTTATTTTGTAAATAAATTTACAATTGTATAAACAGTTATCTAGTTTTACTAAAAAAAGTTTCATAAGATTAAGAATTCTAATTAATATATGTGGTTAATGGTGCCAAGTATGATAATTGAATAGGATATTTTTTGGGAGTAAGAAAATGTATAAGGTAAGGAGATGAACCTGTTAAAGAAAAAGAAAGTGATTCCATCCCAAAGCTGGTGATTTCTAATAGGAAAACAAACAATCTGACAAACAAACAAAAAATAAAGGGGCAAACTAAAATGGAAACAGAGAGTTTTAAAAGGTTTGTGAAGAAAAGGAAATCTTTAGAAAGAAATTTTATGTGTGGTCATGTTATTCAAAACCTGGGTTCACCTCTTGCTGGGTGTTGAGTCAATAGACACAACCAAGACAAAAATTGGGAGAAGGAAGGATTTATTCCTTGTAGCAAGTAAGGAGAATACTGGGGCACTGTCCCAAAGCATTGTCTCCCAAAACAACATAACTGGGGAATTTTTAAGCTAAGGGTACATGCATATTCATGAGGGGGCTTGAGCAGATTGGAATTCAGCATAGAATTTGGGGAAAGGTCCAACTTGAACAGAGTCCAAGTTGATTGAAGCCAGGTGGGTTCATTCCATCCTCCACCTGGGAAGGAGCCTTAGTTCCTGCTGAAGATATATTGTGTATATCCCTCGAGGACCCAGAACACTGCCTCAAGGCTGCACTATTATTTCTTGACTGTTCTTCTCTAGTTTCTGCATTCACTCCCTTAAGATCATTAATTACTGAGACCTGCTCAAGAGCAAGCTTTGCAGCCAGGTTTAGATCACAAAATGGCTTAGGCCAAATTGGGTTCTTTAAATTTCAACAAAGCCATTCTTTGTTCCCTTTCTCTCAGTATCCCCTACTCTAAATGCTTATAGTCAGTACTGGATAAGAATTAGAATAAATTTAATTAAGTAATTGAGTCTAATGTCAAAAATAAACTGGAATTTGGTTTTCTCTCTGTTAAAAGGACCATTTTTTTTTCTGTTTATCTGCTGTTGATAATAAGTGATTATAAAAGTGTCTTTACCTCTAAGTAATCTATATAGAAAAAAAATTAGCTAAGATCTATGTCTTGTCAAAATAGTTGCTTATGTTCTATTGTTTTTATCAGATCTATGATTACTTACGTAAAACTAGTCTTCTCAATATTAAAAGAGCTAACTTTTGTTCAAAATTATATACCCCTCTATAATTAAAGTTTTATTTCTTATTTGGCTAAATGAATAACTAAGCAGTTGACTAAGTGTTCTTGATATTTTGGACAAACTTCCCCCAAATTAAATTCTAAATGAAACCTTTTTAGTTAGAAGTAACTTGGAGTAAGTAAACAGGATCCTGTGTTTTCCTATCATTCTGTCAACAGGAAAAAAAAAAAGGCACAACCTAAAAGTTGAGAGTTATGTTTTATTCAGTATACATTCTGAGGACTTCAAGCCAGAGACACAGCATCTCAGATAATGCTAAGAAACTTTTGAGGAGACAAGGTGGGAGGGATGGAGGAAGCCAGGATATATAGGAGTTTTTGCAACAAAAGAGATAGTCAGGAAATCAAAAGACTACTGTTAATAAAAGAAAAGCAGATATCTCAAGTTAAGGAATTTAGTGCTTTTCTATGTACAGGAAGATTCATGGTGGGCATCCTGTTTCTATCCTGAGTTTCCTTAAGATTCACCATTGCTGTGACTGTAATGTGGTGGCTTGACGGCTACAATGTCATTTGTTTACTAATATGGCAGGCAATATTATAGTTCACACCTCTCTCCTTACAAAAAGAGAGGTTTTAAATTAATTAGGCACATTTGATATATTAAATTACATGAGAGGTATTATCAAATAAGAAATAATATTAAGGCTTCTTTATTTTGTGCTGTATAGGTATTTGTTATAAGTGTTCAAGAAAGTGTATGAAATTTCTGGAAATCTTACATGTCCCAATGTAAAATGTTGTCTGACATCAATTGAAGCTCATACTAAGGGACTGAACCTGAGTATTAGGGAAATGCCTCAGATGACTTTCTTGTAAAGGCATAAACAACAATAGAATCTGCACGTGCTGATGAAGCCCATTCTGTTTCTGGAAAAAACAAACAAACAAACAAAACATTTTTAAAAACAAAAAAAAAAAAACAACAAAAACCCCTGATCTCTTATCACCAGACTTTTGCAATTCTTTTCTTTTTTTTTTTTTTAACTCTATTGGGGTATAATTGATTTATAATGTGTTAGTTTCAGGTGTACCACAAAGTGAATTTGTTATACAAATACATATATTCACTCTATTTTTAGATTATTTTCCCATATAGACCATAGAGAGTATTGAGTAGAGTTCCCTGTGCTATACAGCAGCTTCTTGTTAGTTATCTATAGTATATATAGTAGTGTGGATGTGTCGATCCCAATCTTCCAATTTATCCCTCTAACCCCCTTATTCCTGGAAACCATAAGTTTATTTTTTACATCTGTAACTCTATTTCAGGTTTGTAGATAAATTTATTTGTAATTTTTTTAGACTCCCCATATAAGTGATATGATATGATATTTGCCTCTCTCTGTCTGACTTCACTCAGTATGGCACTCTCTAGGCCCATCCATGTTGCAGCAAATGGCATTATTTAGGGTTTTTGATGGCTGAGTAACATTCCATTGTATATATGTGTCACATCTTCTTTATCCATTCCTCTGTTGCTGTACATTTAGGTTGCTTCCATGTCCTGGCTATTGTAAATAGTGCTGTAATGAATATTTAGGTGCAAGTATCTTTTCAAATTATGGTTTTCTCTGGTTATATGCCCAAGTGTGGGATTTCTGGATCATATGGTAGCACTATTGTCAGTTTTTTTAATTAACCATCCTACTGTTCTCCATAGTGGCTATACAAGTTTGCATTCCCACAAACAGTGTAGGGGGGGTTCCCTTTTCTCCACATCCTCTTCAGCATTTCTTGTTTGTGGATTTTTTGACGATGGCCATTCTGACCAGTGTGAGGTGACACCTCATTGTAGTTTTGGTTTGCATTTCTCTAATAATTAGTGATGTTGACCATCTTTTCATGTGCTTTTAAACCATGTGTATATCTTCTTTGGAGTAATGTCTATTTAGATCTTCCACCTGGTTTTTGATTGGGTGTTTGGTTTTTCATTTGCTATTGAGCTGCATGAGGTCTTTGTATATTTTGGAGATTAATCACTTGTTGGTTGTTTAGTTTGCAAATACTTTCTTAAATTCTGAGTGTTTTCTTTTTGTTTTTTTGATATCCTTTACTGTGCAGAAACTTTTATGTTTAATTAGGTCCTATTTGTTTAGTTTTGTTTCTATTTTCATTACTCTAGGAGGTGGATAGAAAAAGATCTTGCTGCAAATCATGTTAGAGAGTGTTCTGCCTATATTTTCCTCTAAAATTTTTATAGTATCTGGACTTACATTTAGGTCTTTAATCCATTTTGAGTTTACCTTTGTGTATGGTGTTATGGAGTGTTCTAATTTTATTATTTTAAATGTAGGTGTCCAGTTTTCCCAGCAACAATTATCAAAAAGACTCCCTTTTCTCCATTGTACATTCTGTTCTCCTTTGTCATAGATTAGGTGGCCATAGGCTTGTGGGTTTAACCTCTGGGCTTTCTATCCTGTTCCGTTGATCTATATATTTGTTTTTGTGCCAATACCATACTGTTTTGATTACTGTAGCTTTATAGTACAGTCTGAAGCCAGGGAAACTGATTCCTCCACCTCCATTTTTCTTTCTCAAGATTGCTTTGGTTACTCATGGTATTTTGTGATTCCATACAAATTGTAAAATTTTTTGTTTTAATTCTGGAAAAAATGCCCTTGGTAATTTGATAGAGATTGCATTCAATCTGTAGATTGCCTTGGGTAGCATAGCCATTTTCACAATATTGATTCTTCCAATTCAAGATCATGATATACCTCTCCATCTCTTTGCATCATCTTTGACTTTTTCCATCAGCATCTTATAGATTTCTGAGTACAGGTATTTTGACTCCTGAGGTAGGTTTATTACTTGGTATTTTGTTATTTTTTAATGCAATATTAAATGGAAATGTTTCCTTAATCTCTCTTTCTGGTCTTTCATTGTTAATGTATAGGAATTCAAGAGGTTTCTGTGTACTAATTTGGTACACTGCCACTTTACCAAATTCATTGATGAGCTCTAGTAGATTTCTGGTTACGTCTTTAAAATTTTCTTAGTATAGTATCATGTCATCTGCAAACGGTGACAGTTTCACTTCTTCTTTTCCAATTTGGCTTTCTTTTATTTATTTTTCTTCTCTGATAACTGTGACTAGGATTTCCAAAACTATGTGGAATAAAAATGTTGAGAGTGAATGTCCTTGTCTTCTTCCTGATCTTAGAGGAAATGCTTTCACTTTTACACCATTGAGAATGATGTGAACTGGCGGTTTGTTGTATATGGCCTTTATTACAGTGAGGTAAGTTCCCTCTAAGCCCACTTTCTGAAGAATTGTTTGTTTGTTTTTTAATCATTAATGGATGATTAAGTTTGTCAAAAGCTTTTTCTGCCTCTAGTGAGATGATCATCTTGTTTTTATTCTGCAATTTGTCAATGTGGTATATCACAGTGGTTTATTTGCATATATTGAAGAATCCTTGCAACCCTGGGATAAATCTCACTTGATCAGGGTGTATGATCCTTTTAATGTGTTGTAGGATTCAGTTTGCTAGTATTTTGTTGAGGATTTTTGTGTCTATGTTCATCAGTGATATTGATCTGTAATTTTGTTTTTTTGTGATATCTTCATCTGGTTTTTAGTAGCAGTGTGGTTGTGGCTTGGGTGTGTCCCTTCCTCTGCACATTTTTGTAAGAGTTTAATAACTGTAAGTGTTAACTCTTCTCTAAACGTTTGATAGAATTCACCTGTGAAGCCGTCTAGTCCTGGAATTTGTTTGTTGAAAGATTTTAATTACATTTTCAATTTCATTACTTGTGATTGGTCTGTTTATATTTTTTACTTCTTCCTGGTTCAGTGTTGGGAGATTGTACCTTTCTTCGAATTTGTCCATGTCTTCCAGGTGTCCATTATATTGGCAAACATTTTCTTATAGTAGTTTCTTGTGATCCTTTGTAGTTTTGTTGTGTCTACTATAATTTCTTCTTCATTTATAATATTCTTATTTCTAAGAATATTCTTGATTTGAGTCCTCCCTAGTATTCATGATTTGAGTATTCTAATATTTCTTCATTTCTAATATTCTTTTTTTTTTTTTTTTTTGTGGTACACGGACCTCTCACTTTTGTGGCCTCTCCCACTGCAGAGCACAGGCTCTGGACACGCAGGCTCAGCAGCCATAGCTCACAGGTCCAGCCGCTCCGCAGCATGTGGGATCTTCCCGGACTGGGGCACGAACCCGTGTTCCCTGCATCGGCAGGCAGACTCTCAACTACTGCGCCACCAGGGAAGCCCTAAAAATATATTTTAAAAATTAAATAAATAAATAAAATAAAATAAATTAAAACAACAAAACAATTCCCTTTGGCTTTCTCTGTCAGTGTCCTTGTCCCCATGGTTAAACACAGGCAAACCCCATGTCCCCAGGAGGCTGTCCACGACCTCTAGGTAGGTCTCTAGATCTGCTTTGGCACTGTGAGGGCAGTTCAGACTCTGATCTGGCCCCACTTTCATGTTTACTGATCCCCATGTCCACTGCTGCTGAACTTAGACCTATCTCAGTTGTGGGATCACTTATTGTCCATTCAGATGCTCTATAGTTGTAGGATATACCAGGCTGATCACAAGGGTTTAATCCATGCCTTGTGCTGCTGCACAGAGAGATTTCAGTTCCTCTTCTTTAGTCGCACAGTCCCTGGGTCTCAGTTTTGGTTTTGGCCCCACCTCTGAATGTGGGTCACCCTCAGGTGTCTGCTCCCAGCCCAGGTGAGAGTGGGCAAAGGCAGTGATTAACTGGGACATGCTTGTTCACTTAGGTGGGAGGGGCAAAAGTTGTCAACCTACTGGGGTGTGCGTGCTTGCTCAGGCAGGAGGGAGATAAGGCAATTATGAGTGGGGCTCTAGCACTTGCTCAGGTGTGAGGGGGACAAGGTGGGAACAAATGTGGTGCACACTCATTCAGGCGAGAGAGAAGGCTGCCACAACTGGGGTGTGCTGGCTCACTCCTATGGGATCCCCCTCTACTGCCCATGGAGGATGGGCCCGACAGGAAGTGGCAATGACTGGAGCACACATGTTTGCTCTATTAGGAGTCCTTCCCAGTGTCCACAGAGGAAGGGACTGGCATGTGGGGAGAGAGGATGGGATTGTGGCCCAGCCCCTTGCACACCACTTAACAATGGTGCCTTGCTTCCATGGCAGTCTATGCTTCCTACAGGAGAATACTCAGCTGCATAGTTCCTCATTCCTGTCTGCTCACATGCTCTCTGCACAGCCAACAACAGTCCTCTCCCCAGGTCTGCTCTCTAACCCCACACTTCAGCACCCAACACCTGCCAGCATTGGCAGATACCTGTCTCAGGCTGAGGCACAGAGGACTGTGGCCCAGACCATCTGGGCAAGTCTCTATCTGTCCTGGCTGCCAAAGATGGGCCACTGCACTTTCTTGTGATAGCCCCTGAAGCGCCCCCCCCCCATTTCAACATATTTCACCACAAGTGAGGGGTCCTACCTGGGTGCAGTAACCTCTCCTCTCCTTTAGCCTCCCACCCCAGGGGTGTGGATCCCATCCTATTTCCTCTTTTTATTTCCTTCCCTTTCTCTTCTTTGTTCTAACTAGTTATGTGGGGATCTTTTCTTGTCCTTTTAGGTGTCCAAGGTCCACTGGTAATGTTTAACAGATGCTCAGTGTCAATTGTTCCACTTGCAGATGTATTCTTCATGTACTTCTGGGGAGAAGTGAACTCCAGGTCCTATTCCACCATCTTGACCCACTCCAGACTTTTGCCATTCTGATGTCTTTATAGCACATGACAACAGTCTGTTCCTTAATCAGGGAAATAAGGATGGATAAACAATTTCAGTAAATTAAGCAGTCAGGGCTCTGCAAAACCCAAGGCAGCTGTTTCATTCTTCCCAGTTCCCTGCCAAATTCCACTGTCATTTTCTGACACTTCTTCACCAACCATAATACATTTAAGATGACTTAAATTGTAAATAGTTATTGTTGGGTAGATGCCTATGAATATGTGAAAATAGGCTACCAACAATGTCTTTGTTGCTCTGTCCATAACCCTGGAGGAAAACTCACTATTTTTGTCTCCAGATACCTCAGATCTTCTCCTCTGGGCCCTTTGAACACCTGCAGCTGGACTTCAGAATTCAGAAACTCTCAAACTAAAACCTTCCTTTCCCTGAAACTTGTTAACTGTATATAAACTTCAGAGAAACTGCCACAACCACTCATATTTAAACCATTCTCATGCCTGTATGAGCCACTCTGAAATTTTACCTGAACACCCGATGACATCACCAAAGACATTTCAAAGTGTGAAAGATACCTCAGTTCTGACATCTAGAGATCTTCTGACTAACTGTACCTTGGGCTCAAATAAACTGACTTATAATTTTCTTCATTTATTTATTTGACTGACATATATTTCTTTTTAAATTTGTATGTAATATATATATATATATATATATATATATTTTTTGGGTACGCGGGTCTCTCACTGTTGTGGCCTCTCCTGTTGCAGAGCACAGGCTCTGGACACGCAGGTTCAGCAGCCATGGTTCAGGGCCTAGCTGCCACAGCATGTGGGATCTTCCTGGACCGGGGCACGAACCCATGTCCCCTGCATCGGCAGGCAGACTCTCAACCACTGCGCCACCAGGGAAGACAAAAAATCTATATATTTTTATGTATGTAATTTTGCATTGAAGTATTGTTGATTTACAATGTTGTATTAGTTTCAGGTATACAGTAAAGTAATATATGTATCAAATTATATTCCATTATATGTTATTATAAGATATTGAATATAGTTCCCTGTGCCATAAGTAGGTCCGTGTTCTTTATCTATTTTATATATAGTGGTGTGTATCTGTTAATACCAAACTCCTAATTTATCACTTCCACAACCCCTTTCTGCTTTGGTAACCATAAATTTGTTTTCTATGTCTCAGTCTATTTCTGTTTTGTAAGTAAGTTCATTTGTATCATTTTTTAAAGATTCCACTATGTGATTAACTGATATCACATAATATTTTCTTACTTTTTCTGACTTCCTTCAGTTAGTATGATACTCTCTAAGTCCATCCATGTTGCTGCAAATGACATTATTTTATTTTTTGTAAATGCTTAATTGTTCATTGTGAATATATATAGAATTTATATACAATACCATTGTATATAAATCTTTTTTATCCTTTCCTCTGTTGATGGATGTTTATGTTGCTTCCATGTCTTGGCTATTGTAAATAGTGTTGCTATGAACATTGGGGAATATGCTCCATTTATCAACCTCTGTTTTTCTTTTGTTTCCTTAGACATGTCTCATATTAAATGACTGATTGCTTGAAACATAGGCCAAGCCTTGAGAACCCACCTGTATGAGTAAATCCTGAAAGGAGATAAAACTGTTTAATTGAAGTAAGAAGATGTTTCAATGAAATGGAGAACCCTACTAACCTATTTTCTCTCCTCATAATCACTAGCTCAGCTTTTAATATGTGAATCTTCCAGGGACATTTCAGAGGAGAAAACTGTGTGTGTGGGGTGTGGGGGGAGTCCACAGTAGGCTACCCTAAATAGTGCCTCAATGACATATTAATTATTTAGAATTAAAATTACTTAAGAAACAACCAGACAGTCTGAGCCTCCCTTCTGTCTCCTTGAAAGAAGGAAACAATGTCCCATAAGAAATGTGCACTCCCTGCACCTGAAAGAATAAGGACACCCATATTACCAGAGATAAGGAATTCAGGCCAAGAAGGCTAGTTAAACAAACTTGAGCCTTCTTTAACTTACTACCCCAAGATCAAATTCTGTTCAGATTCTTCACCCAATTATACACCTGGAACCTAAGTTTATTTGCCATGCCAATTCCTCACAAATTTATTGTTTCTTTGTCGACAACCACCCATCAAGAAGGAACTTGCATTTTTCTTTGAGAAGAATGTTGTTGTTATATAAATAAATCAGGAGAGAGTTGGTCCAACAATTAGAAATATTGAAGGTTAACATTGCTGTCTTAAGAAATGTCTGAGAAATCTCTTGGGACTAGGGGAACTTATTAGTTCATTGCCTTCTAAAGTAACCTCCCTTTTAAGATCAGGACTACAATTTTTATCACTAATTGTCATCTTAGCCTTAAATATTTGTTTATTATTCAAATCAATCGTGTTGTGATTTTTAAATTGTTTAAATACTGTGTCTACTAGGACAATGGTGAACCAGAGATGGGTAACTATTCACCAAGCCTTTGCCTCATGACCTGCCACTGCAGGATCACTGAGGGCTCAGTTAACTATCATCTTAACCAAGACATGACTTGCCTGAGACCACATTCTTGAGGCCCCTTTGTTGCTCAAATATGACCCAAGCCTGTAATCTACTCCTCTTTTTCCTCCACCCAATACAGATTTTCTGGACAAATCCACCCTATCTCCAAGGGTCTTGATGTAACGGGAGTGGATTATAAGTCACTCAGGTAACAAAAAAGACATAATAAGACCAAAAGTTGATCATAAATGCTTTTCAAAGAAAATATTTTTTTAATCAAAAGGGGAAATGATGACATTTAAGATCATTTTAAGATCTTAAAATTAAAGTTACTTTAGTTAATTAAAGTTACTTAAAATTAAGTTACTATGATTAGGTATTCAAAATGGAGCTGGTGGCTATTGTGGATGTGGTCTTGGACAAGTCTTGGAACAACTGAGGACTTTCTCAACTGTATCAAACTCAAGGACACCACAAGCTGTTTTCAAAACAGTATCTGCTAGCAGCTGTTAGCTGTGACCTTGCAGTTTCAAAGTCCTCTTCTTTGCAACTATGCAATCATTTTGAACCCCAACCACTCCTTGCTTAACAAGATTCCTCATTTCTTGCCAGCTCATATCCTAATTCTTGACAACTTACATTGCTTTCTGTTTTTTTTTTGTTTTGTTTTTCCTTTCCTGCCTTTCTAAACCTTCCTGCATTTTGTAGTCTTGTAGAACACAACCCAATTACTTCTTGGATCTGTGTTTCCTGGGCTGCAGTCCTAATGTTACAAGGAAGAACCAAATCTGAATCCATGTTGGATCTGTTTCTTTTGTTTTAACCTTTGTTTCCTGTTGCTTTTGTTTACTTAGAAGGATACTGTCTGTACATAATGGCCTGCCTCAGAGAACACTCCTTCTGCCTGAAAGTTAAACCAAAGTGCCTTTGTTTAGGGAAACATCTGGACGCTGTCCACCTGTGGATGGCTACAGGAAAGAAGAAATTAACACATCCCTTACCTGAGGCTGGCCATTCCATGGGACATTTGCAAAACATATGACATTTTTACTTAACTTCCTCACCTCCTATTCCCCACTCTGTTCTTGAAAAGCAACTGGCATCCAAACCCCGATAAGATGGTTAGTTTTAGACATTAGTCTGCCATCTTCTTGGTCTTCCAGCTTTCTGAATAAAGTCGTATTCCTTGCCTCAACACCTCATCTCTGATTTATTGGCCTGTAATGATGTGAGCAGAGTGAGCTTGGACTCAGTAAAAAATTTGGCTTAGCCAGCCAGAAACCTTACTGCTCGTGGTTAGCCAGCCCTGATCAGGGAACATTAGGGCAAGTCCCTAGCAGCTGCCAGGACCAATTGTCCTGAAGATCTATCCTCAAAATTCCCTGAAGTGACACTAATGGCACCAGTGCTTGGCAGTTGAAGCAAGGAAATGACCAACTTCTACGAGTGGATGGCCTCAATTTTGTAGGGTAAGTCTCCCCAGTTCAGTAACTGGTTTGTTTGTTTTGGTGTGGGTTTTGTTTTGGTTTGTGTGTTCTTTTGTGTTGTAAATCAATGGACTCGATTTTGTAGGGTAAGTTGCTCCAGCGTAAACACTGACAACATATTCCACTCAATTCAGGCTTCTCCTTTATGGGATAAGACATTGGTTTCAGTGGCATACCCTATTGTGGGGGGGAATTGTTGTTGGACTCTACCTGATTTGGAACCTGTTCATTGGTTTTGGTCTTGGGTTTTTTTGGTTTTGTGTGCATCGATCTTAGAATTTGTTTGGGATTTTTGTTGGAATTTTTTGCATCTTTTGTATTTTGGTATTATCAAACTTATAAAAATGGGAAAAATTCCAACTATCCTGAAGGAGGGCCCTTTGGGATGTATATTAGAGAATTGGGGAAAACATAGCCATGGACCTATGACTAAGAAAGACATGATATACTATTGTAACAGGGTGTGGACCCAATATACATTAGGATCAGAAGAGTGGTGGCACCTGAATGGCTCACTCAATTATTACACAATCTCATAGTTAGAAGTGTTCTACAAAAAAGCAGGGGAAAGAGATGAGATTCCATATGTAGGAGCATTTACACTATTGCATCAGGAGAAAAAGGAGTCAGAGGGCTGCCCCTTATGGTGGGTTTTCTGAAAGGAAACCCAAGAGGGAACCTGTTCTACAGGGGAACGAGGTTGAAAATGAGAGTGGGGACATGTTATTTCAAAACTTAACCCCATCTCCAACCTATACAGCTCCCCCAGTGGCTAAGCAGGCTGCAGTGACAGTTGTCTCAACTGTCTGCCCATGCTGCCAACATGTTCACTGCCTCCTGTTTCCCCTACCCCTGGGGATCAAATAGTAGTTTCTATGTTAATCCCTGGAGCAGGAACCTGGTTTAGTATCACCATCTAAGACCCAACAGAGCACTCAGTTTAGACCCAGAGCCACTTCTGCAGCAGGGGAATTCCCCTTGTGCTGATATCACGTACGAGGCCTTAATGCGAATGGCCAACCAGCTGGGTTCCTATGGATGCACAATCCATTCTTGACTTCAGATTAGCTTAACTGGAAAAACCATTCCTTGATTACCGAGAGGACCCACTCCAAATGAATGAAATTTTCTCCTCTGTATTTGCCACTCACCATCCTGCTTGGGTGCACATTCACACTCTTATGAATATAATGTTTACTGGGGATGAAAGGAGAATGGTCATTGACAGAGCTAGAGAGGAAGAGATCCAGTTCCATCTAGCAGATCAAGGTGGAGCTCCAGAAACAAATATGGTTTTCCCTATTGCTGAGCCTAACTGGGGTCCTAATAATGGTGCCATGCCACTTCTAGAACATTATAGGAGATGAGATGCATCTTAGTGAGTCTTGAATGGTGTACCTAGACAAAAGATCTTAAACAAAATTCAGGAAATAAAACAAAAACCAAATGAGGATCCATCAGAATTTCTAGAAAGAATTTATGAAGCTTATAAGCACTACACAGATGCAGGCCAGGAGGCCCAGAGATGGTAAAGATGGTAAGTATGATCTTCTTCGGGCAAAGTTCCCCAGATATAAGAAGAAAATTTCAGAAATTAGATGGTGTATTTGTAATGAACCCTTCTCAATTACTGGATGTTTTGTTTAAAATGTTCAACAACAGGAAGCAATGACAGAAGGAAGAAGATGTGAAACAAAATGCAGAGCTTTTCTGGCAGCAGCATTGAATTCCTGGAAGGTAAGTGACCTAAAGGAAGGTAAGCCACCACTGGGGAGAGAACAATGTACTTACTTCAAGGAGGAAGGGGTTTGGAAAAAGATTTCCCTAGACTAAAGAATAATAGAAGGAAGACAGGAGCCTCTCATATGGTAAAAAGAGTGGAACACTCTAATAATGAATGAAGAGGCTCGGGGACACACTTGGACTTGAGGCATCTGATTCTAATTTCCCCACAGGAGCCCTGGGTAACTTTGACAGGGGGGAACAAGTTGATTGACTTTCTAATAGATACGCGTGCCTTATACTCTGTCAAGATGGCACAGAAATCATCTCAGTCCATCTCGGTCATGGGAGTTTCTCGAGGAGTACAAAACTGTTTGTTTTTACAACCTCTAGAATCCAATTTAGGTGATCCCACTCTGAAACACAGCTTCGCATACATGACAGAGTGTCGAATACAACTTTTGGGATGAGAACTACTTTGTAAATTAAATGCTCAAAATAACTTTTTTTACCAAAACAGCTGGACATCAGGGTCCCACCAGAGCCTCCTTTAAGCCTAAAAATGGCGCTCACAGAAACCTCAGAAAAGGAGCTTTTTCCTGCAGAGGTCTATGAAAAGGTAAGGCCAGAAGTATGGGTTGATGGCACTCCAGGGAAAGCCAAAAACCCAAGAACAATACAAATCCCATTAAAAAGGAATGCTGGGACATCTAATCTAAAATAGTATACTCTGAGACAAGAGGCTCGAAACAGAATACAGCCAATTCTGGAAAAGATTTTGATAACAGGAATGATTAAACCTTGTACGTCTCCATATAACACTCCCATCCTCCCAGTAAAAAAGCCAAACTCCACAGAGTATCACTTTGTTCAAGATTTGAGGGCTATTAATGAAGTAATCCAAGACTTACACCCTGTGGTACCTAATACACACACTCTGCTTACAACTATTCCAGGAGAATATGGCCGGTTCTCAGTCCTGGACTTGAAAGATGCTTTCTTCTGCATTCCTATTTGCTTTTGATTGGCAGGACCCAGAAACACAGGTAGTCCAACAGTGTTGTTGGACAGTCCTGCCTCAAGAATTTAAGAACACGCATACCTTGTTTGGGGAGATGCTGGCTAGGGACCTTAGAAATTTGATATTGGATGAAGGACTCTTACTCCAATATGTGCATGACTTGCTTATGATAAATGTATGCCCTACATATGATAAATGTCTACAAAATACCATCAGAACACTGAACTATCTGGCCAATTGTGGATATAAGGTCTCTCAGAAAAAAGCCCAGATATGCGAACAGCAAGTCACATAACTGGGCTTTGTCCTCTCCCAAGGACAGCGAGATCTTTTGCCTGACAGAAAACAGGCAACTGCAGGCTTGAGAGCATATAAGACTTGCAGACACCTGAGACCGTTTCTAGGAATGGCAGGGTTCTGTCGGATTTGGATCTCAAACTATGGGCTCATAGTAGAGCCCCTCTACGAGACACTGAAAGGACATGATCTTGAGCCCCTTACTTGGACTAAAGAGTGTCAAACAGCCTTTGAAACAATAAAAATTATGTTAGTCTCAGCTCCAGCTTTGGGACTACTGGACTTACAGAAACCTTTCAAGCTGTATGTCTATGAGAGACAAGGCATAAGCCTTGGGGTGTTAATTCAAACTGTAGCGAATATCCCTCCATCCATTGCCTACTTCTCAAAACAACTGGAACAGACTGTTAAGGGGTGGCCTCCTTGCCTTCAAGCTGTAGCAGCTACTTGTGACATACTTCAGGAAGGTGAGAAGTATACCCTGGGGCAACTCACCACTCTGTATGTCCCTCACCATGTCCTTTCTTTGCTGGAACAGAAAGGGGGTTATAGGCTGACTTCTTTGAGAATGGGAAAGTACCAAGCCATTCTCCTGGACAGTCCCAAAGTAAGACTTCAAGTCACCTCAGCCCTAAATCCAACCACATTTCTCCCGATTGTTGCTGCACAATCCTCAGAGCATGACTACCTACATGTCATTGAGCCAGTGTACTCTAGCAAACCGGACTTAATGGACCAACCCTTGACAGAGCCAGATATGGAATTGTTCACCGATGGAAGAAGTTTCATGGACCAAGGTAGATGATGAACTGGGTATGCAGTGGTAACCCTTGAAAGGATGGTTGAGGCAAAAGTTCTGCCCACAGGAGGCTCATCTCAGAAAGCAGAAATCATTGCTCTGACAAGAGCCCTCCTCCTTGCTGAAGGGAAATGAGTAAATATATATACAGACTCCTGCTATGCATTCTCTGTGGTGCATGCTCACGGGGCAATCTGGAAAGAAAGGGGGCTTCTTGCTTCAAACAATAAAGACTTAAAACATGCTCCTGACAGCCTGTCACTATTCGAAGCAGTCCATAAGGCCTCACAAGTGGCCATAATGCACTGCCCAGGCCTCCAGAAGTGTGAGACTCATATAATAAAGGGCAATTGATTATCTGACCAAGCTGCCACGAAAGCAGCAGATGATAGAGTCACTTCTCCTGCAGAGTGGCTTATCAAAATATCAGCCAGTATATTCAGAAAAGGACAAGCAGAGGGACAAAGAGTGTGGTTTCACTCTTGACCATAACTCACCTGGCTGGAAAATTTAATGCACTGGAACAGTTTTGATTCTTCAGGCCCTCTTGGACACTGTGCTGAAGCATATTCATGACAATATCCATTACGGGAGAGATGCCGCCCTGTAATGTGTTCCAAGGTATATAATGGGACCTCACTTATAAAGGACCATCCAACAAGTCACTTGAAATTACATGATTGTGCTAAAAGTAACCCCAAAACTGCTGTCAGACCTCCCTAGATAGGGACCAAGGACAAAGGGACCTGCCCCACTGAGGACTGACAAATAGACTTTACTCAAATGCCTCAAGTTACAGGAAAATTCAGGTACCTGTTAGTGTGAGTGGATGCATTTTCAGGATGGGTGGAGGCAGGAGAAGCTTCCAAAGTGGCTGAAGTTTTCCTTAAGGAAATCATTCCCTGGTTTGGACTACCTAACACCCTTCAGAGTGATAAGGGGACTGCTTTTGTTTCTAACATAACCCAACTAGTGTCTAAAGTGCTGCAAATTTATTGGAAATTACATTTATCCTGGAGATGACAATCAACAGGAAAAACTGAGAAAATGAACCATACACTGAGAAGGAGAATCACTAAAATATGTCAAGAAACTAATTTAACTTGGGATAAGTCTTTGTCAGTTGCCTTGCTATGGATCAGAGTGGTTGTCAGAAGTAGGCTTCAATTAAGACACTTTGAAATATTGTATGGTAGGCGATTCCAGGTGTCTGTCCAGACAGGGGAATATGTAAATGCTCTGAAAGACCTAGCTGTTGCTAATTATGTTAAAACTTTGAGCACTGTACTAAACTCTGTCCATGAGTTTGCTAAAAAGATTCTGAGAATTATTCCCAGCCCAAGGCCGATCAGTTCCATTCCACGATCACCCCTCATTGCTCCTACATAACATAAAGAAGTTAGAGAGGTCATTGGTCATTGCCCCTAGATGACCACAATCCCCAGATTGTGGAATGGACATTGACAGTGGGAGATTGTGACAAGAAGAACCAAATCTGAATCCATGTTGGATCTGTTTCTTTTACTTTAACATTTGCTTCCTGTTGCTTTTGTTTACTTAAAAGGATACTGTCTATACATAATGGCCTGCCTTGGGGAATCCTCCCCTCTGCCTGAATGTTAAACCAAAGTGTCTTTGTTCAGGGTAACATTGGACCCTGTCCACAGGTGGATGCCTGCAAAAAAATAAGAAATTAACACAGTCCCTCCCCAAGGTTGGCCATTCCAGGGGATATTTGCAAGACTTAACGGTCTTTTTACTTTACTTCATCTCCTGCCCGTTTCTGTGCTATAAAAGAAACTGGCATCCAAACCCCGATAAGATGGTTATTTTGAGACATTTGTCTGCCACCTTCTCAGTCTACCGGCTTTCCCAATAAAGTCATATTCTTTGCCCCAACACCTCATCTCCCAATTTATTGGCCTGTAGTGCAGTGAGCAGAGTGAGCTTGGACCTGGTAACACTAACACAAGCTTCTTTACTTCAATTATCGGAATTATTGGTTATATTGGATGATATAGGGAGCCCATCTCTCAGGCCAAACACATTAGTCAGATCCTGCACTTAAGCATAAACCCTGAGATAGACAAGAGGATTTATGCTACATCCTGGGGGACAGGAGGGTCCCCAAATGGATGATCTCTGGTAAATCAATGGAACAATGACAACATTTAATGACTAGATTACAGCTCATGGCAGGATTTCCCTTCAGAGGCAGCTGTGTTTTCTGTACCAGTGGCAAGGACCTGACCTTTACCAATGGCAGGGACCTGCCTCACATAGGTCCCTTCCAGCAGACATTGACGTTTTTACCACATTAACTCTTTGGGCTCCAAAAGACAAACAACATTGGCTGGCTCTCTACCCAACTGTTGGACATTGACCTCAAATATCTCTAACCTCAGAGAGCACTCATGCTTTAAAGGGACACCCCAAGAGGTAAACAGCTTGCAAGGAGGACCAATCAAAGGAGTAATCCACCTCTTAACTATAAAAACTGGCCCAGTTTTGCTAAAAGATGCTTTTGTCCTGGTTGTTCCTCCCTGAAAATATCTCTTTTCCTTTTTTTTTTTTTTTTTTGAGTGGACCTCCACACTCTGCAGGCAACCTCCTAAGACTTCTACTCTATTGGTGAGCTCTGCCTGGTGGGAACAAATTAACCTTTCCTTACTCTTGCAGGTGATTAACACACCACAGTACTGCTTGAAGCAAGATACTAAGAAATTAAAACCTGTCATAGCTGACTTCGTTAAAGAAGGGTGCTGATTTCTACCTTCTCAACCTTCAATTCCCTAGTAAGTTCTGCACTTAAAACCACTACTAAAAACTGGAAGCTAAATACAGAGTTTAACAAGGCTGTTCCTTTTCTTAGAGTAGCTCTACCAGATAATGTTCTTAATGGATGACATTCAAGACAACAGGGGTACAAGGTTTGGGGTTACGGACTTTGCGATCCAGTTCTAGTCAGTAAAAATTTACAGAGAAGTCTACCACAATTCATCTTCATCTTTGAAGGTCAACTTTATGACCTTTCCCTGATTTCCTAACAGGTACATAAGTAGCCCTGCAGTTGCCCACAGGTTTTGTAGACAGCCATAACACCTGCCCTGCACTCTAACCAGAAACTCAGCTTTGGCCTTATATTGATGACATCTTACTCTGTGGAAGACTCTGTCTTACAGGCTGTCACACCTGTGAACATGTCTCAGTGACTGCTTAGAGCACCTCACTGAGAGGAGATGGTCAATTTCTCTGCCCTCTTCCCCTAAAGGCACAAGGCCCCTTCCAGTCTGTTAAATTTGGGGGCTACACTTGTAATTCATAATTGCAAGCTTTTCCTAATCTGGAAGAAGATGAGCACCCAGTATCCCAAGTTCCCACCTTGGTAAAGGAAGCCCAGCATTTGTTAAGACTGTTTGGATTCTGGTGCCAACACAGACCTCACCTTCGATATTTACTGGACCACATCTTTCTGAACATGCACTAGGTAAACTACAAGAGATTATTATTTCAGCTCCTCACCAGTGTCTCGGTGACAGCATTTACAATTTGATGTTTCAGCCACCCCAAAATTGGCTCCCTGGAGCCTATGGACCAAGTGGATGTGCAAACACCTACTGATGGGCTTTTGGTATAAGCAGCCTCAGACTCAGTCCAGGGTTATTTGCCAGTAGAAAGGTAACTCTTGGTGGTGTGCTGAGTACTTATCCATCTGAAGTCCTTACTGGGGTAGATCCAATTACCCTACAGACTGAGATTCTTATTATGCCTGAGTAATGGAAAACACTCCCTGTAAAATTAGATTTGCAACAGAGGCCTCCTTATTAAAACAAAAATGGATTGAGCTGAACTCAGGCCTACTGGGCTGTTATACCTCCATGAGGAAAGAGCCACACATACTGACACTGAAGTTAACTTGCTAAAACTTCTAGAAAAGCCTTCTTCATGTCAAGAAGTGGAGACAAGTGTTCAGTACAGACAAGCAGGATGGTGCTGAACACTCTCAAAACAAGAAAAGGAATGGTCTTTCTTTACTCATGGAACATGGAGTATAAAGGAGCTTATACCAGGCAATGGAAAGACATAGACTATCACCTTTATTCAGACACTCAATTCTGTTTGTGAGATTGGACAATGTACCCCATGGGCTGAGATTCAAGCAATAGTCCTGTAAGTAAATATGCCCTTAACAAACATTACACCAAGGTTCTTATTTTGGGCTAACTAATTGGCTGGGACTTTGGTGTAATCAGGGCTGGAAAACATAAGGTTGAGGTATTTGGGGTAAATAAGTATAGGGGGAAATTGTCATGCTTGCTCTCACTGTGCATGTCCTGGTACACCATACCTTCACTCACACCAAACAAGACACAGAGGAGGCACAATACAATCCCAAAAGCAAACTAGCCAAATGACCGAAGAAGTTAAGCCTCTTGAAGGAGGCCAAGTCCAAGGGACTTTGGGATGAACCATCAAGACCCCTTCTATCATGGTCAGACAATAAGGTGAGGGTATGTTTGAATAATGGAATTAGGAAAATAAGTTGTTAATCAAGGAGTAGACTTAGCAGAGAGATATTTACACAAAGTTCTGAGGGACTGCACCACACACCAGAAATCTGCACACTGGGACTCCCACATGGGAGAAGAAATTTACAGAGGGGAATGGTTATTAAAAATGACAAACTGATTTCGTTGGGCCTCTCCCTGCAGTGTCAGGAGCCATTATATATGCCTTAGCAATGGTAGATACTTTCACAGGTCTTCTACTGGCTTACATATATAAGGCAACATCCTCTGCTAATGTTACTAACGGCTGAACAAAACAACATTTACAACTTTTGGGTGAGCCACAAATTACACAATCAAATCAAGTTTCCTGCTTTACTACAAATAAAATTCAACTGTGGGCATTACAAGATAACATTGCTTGCACTTTCCACCTATCTATCATCCTAGTGCAGTGGCATCATAGAATGAAATAATAGCTTTTTTTTTTTTTTTTTTTTAAGGCAGAGGCTACTGAGAGAGATTGGAGGACAGTGGTCCTCCTACCTGGTCAAAAATACTGCCCATTGTCTTGATTACATTAAATTCACACCCCTGTGGTATAACTAAGGCAATGAGGTTTATAGCAAATGTGGAGACCACAAGGGAGGTGCTGCAAACTATGCTGGTGAATATATTCATGCCAGACACAACTGAATGATCAATTTTCACCAATGTGGGAGCCCCAACATTGCCACCAACAGCAAAGGAACAACCACGTGGTACCTTCACTCTTCCCTCTCCTTCATCAAAAATCCAGAGTCTGACGACTTCCCCCTCAGTTCTGATGAGAACCTCACATGGACAACTGACTTTGTTACCAATTTCAGCCTGTGTCCTCATACCATCTGGTGTAAGCTGAGCAAACCACCCATCACCACCTTGAGAGAGAGACAACCTCTTCTGCCATCCACGTACTTTTCTCCACTAAAGTCAATATAGAATAAACGTGGATGTGCTCCTGACACCCATGAGGTGGAACTCATTGATTCCAGACCTGGTCAATACCCCAGGGAACAATCAGATCCCTTACTATTACTGGCCATAGATGACTTCAGAGTTCAACTCCTACCCCGTTGCTAAACTGCTTTCTTACCAGAGAAGTTCCTACACCCAGAAGTGTTGAATATCCAGGCAGTTGATGGGTCACCCTAGTCTCAGTAATCTGAAAAAGTCTGTATGGAAACAACATCCCACATGTACCCAGCTAAGGAGACACAAAATAGAGGTCAAAATGGGGGCAATGGGAAACACACTGATGACTATTTGAGTTGGTTGATTCTACCAATATGACCACAGACACCATACTGAGGCCAGTGCTCCTCCTCTCATTTTCACTACTCTAAGGAACTCCCATTCCAGCAAAGCCAAGGTTCCTGTGCTTGTGACTTTTAAATGCTAAGAGCCAACTTGAACTTCAAATTGGATGAAACCCATTGTTACTATTGCCATCATAAAAAGAGAAATGAACACTAACTAGTCTCATTTAAGGAATATGCTCAGAGATAGTGTGTACCCAGTATTACAACAAGAATGCTTGTGATTGGTACAGGCAGAATAAAAATGATAAAATCTAAAGCCAATACCACAAAACTCTACACCATTACAAAAATAAAATTACAGCTCTTATATATCCCTAGGACAATCATAAATGTAAATCTCTCTCACAATGGGTGCCCTTAAAAATTTTGGCCACTAATTATAATGATCTCTCTATCCTTCCAGTACAAGCCCAATTTATTGAGGTGGAAATGTTTCACTAACCGAGTAAAGTACACCTTATTGTGGACTCCTTCCCAGGCCACTAACAAATAGATAAATGGAATGTGATGTGTACTACATAATGTTACCTAAGACAACACACGTTTAAAAAGACAGGGACTAGAGCTTACTTAGGAACTCCTTCCTAACCTAAACTTCTTACACTGCCAACTGCAAATTTTACATAACACAGCTCTACAGAAATGCTGGCTGCTCACAGTAAACACTCAGAATTCTTGTGTGCAGCAGCAAAGACAATTCTTCCAAAAAACATATCTGATTCCATGGAGAAATCAAATTGCTCTCTGCATGGGACATTCTTCACCCAAATGACAACTACTTGCCATTTGCTATCACATAATTTTCTGTGACTAAAATGCCCCCATTAATAAGGACTTGGTAAATACTTGAGGGAAACTGTCACCCAGTGTTACCATTCTGTGGGGACCCTTAAAGTCATACACTCCCCAATTATAAAAATTAGAAAATCAGTAACTTGGGAAGAGATTTATTGGTATAGATATACTACCACCTCCCACTGAGACCTTTAAGGTTACATCAGTGCCCATGAAAAGTTTACCCTGGAGTTGAGGCAATGGACTAGGTGTTCTCCCACTGAAACAGCAACCTGGTAGGAAAGGGACAGAAATGAGCCAAAGGTAAAATACAACTGATTTTTATTTTTGAAATAACTTGACTGACCTGGGACAATCGAATGTGTGAGTAACCCATTGTCAAGGACCTAATTTAGTATGCAAATAAACTAACAACTCTTTTTTCAGACACCAATGACACCTGCATAACCTCCCATGTTCATGAAAACACACCAGTGCTGTTACAAATGGCAATCAGCAGGAAACTCAAGTACCAATGCACACTACTCTGAACCAGAAGAAATGTACAACTGCTCACTAAAGCAAACCTGGTTATACCTTCAGTGACACAATCATAACATGGCAAAAGCAGCCCACAGGCTGGCTTGCTTCTGCCAACCAAATTTTAGTATACATATCATAATCCTCTTCCCTGGGCAATCTCCCCCCCATAAACCTCACTTAACAAGATGGTTAAGTTTTATGTGTCAACTGGGCTGGGCTTTGAAACTCAGCTGTTTGATCAGACACCAGCCTTGACATTGCTGTGAAGGTGTTTTAGATATGATTAACATTTACCTCAATGTGCTTTGAATAGAGCATATTATCATCCATAAAACATAAAAGTGGGTCTCTGTCAGTCAGTTAAAATCAGTAAGAGGCAAGGCTGGAATCCCCCAGGTAAAAGGAAGTCTGCCTTTAGACTGCCTTTGGATTTGAAACCACAATATCAGTACTTTCTTGGGTCTTCAGCCTGCCCTGCAGATTGCAGTCTTGCCAGTCTCTACGATCATGTAAGCCAATTCCTTAAATTCTCTCTCTCTGTCTCTCTCTTTAATCTTTCTGAGCACATGCTACTTGTTCTGTGTTTCTGAAGAACCTTGATTAATACAAAATTTATTAATGAGAGTGGTTCTAGAAGAACAGAGTGTTAAGGATGTCCTTTCTGAATTACTTCTGGGGTTTTCTGGAACAAATTAGAGAATGCCTTGATTAAACATGAAGACACTAATGGCTCTATTGCCAGTATTAAGGAAGGCTTTGTAAGTCTATGGAATGATGTGACAATAGAGATGGATGAAATATCATCGTTGGGTACTCCTAATTTAGTACTTACAGAAGACAAGGTTTTAGATGACAAAGTATTTTATAGCTTTCAGTAGGTTTATCAGAAAAATTAGTGAGATTGCTACTGTAGTGGAGAGAAACTTTTCCTCTATACTTTTAGATTCAGTATCTGGGACTACAAAATAAATGGACAACAGTCAGATTAATAGGAGAAAATGCATACAAATTTATTTAATGTTAAGGGTTTTACCTAGCATGGTAGAGCTTCAGAGAGAGAAAAGAGAACCTGAAAAAAAAAGAATAAAAAAGAAAAGAAAGAAGGAAAGAAAATGAGGCTAGGAGGCTAAGCTTTTGACAAAGAATTACAGCTTTAAAGAGAAATAAGGGTTTTTGCTGGAGATCCAGTAGTTAGGACTAGGCACCTTCACTGCCAGGGCTGGGTTCTATTCCTGGTCAGGGAACAATGATCCTGCAACCCACATGGTGTGGCCAACAAATAAGAAAATAAATAAAGAGAAGTGAGAGGGCAAACAAAAGAGACTTTGAGCTTCTAGTGGGGAGCAAATTGTGGAAAGGCAAATATGTGGGTAAACTGATATTAGTTGAGGGATTGTTAGTAAGGTTTGTTTGGGTATACACTTTCTCAGTGTCAATTCATTTCCAGTAATGTGAGTGTATGTGGAGGCTGTGGGGGTGGCAAGGACACCATCACAAGGGAAAACTTTTATTTTATTTTCAGGTGGATAGCAGGAGTGTAACAGAGAAGAACAAACCTGACTCCATGTTGGATCTATTCCTTTAACTCTACTCTTTGTGCTTTGTTGCCTGTGCATCTTTGGAAAAGAATGTTGTCTATAGGCTCTGCCTCTCAGGCTTGACCTTTAAAAGTATAATATTTTTCCATTCATGTAGAGATAAAAAATTTCAGAACAGGGAATAACATTTGTGTTGTTGGAGGTTACAGGAACATTGTGACTGGACCTACACAACAACTACAAGAACAAAGGATTCCTTAATCAAGAAGTCTGCAAGGACCACCTACACACCCTTCCCTTTTCATATAAAATAAGCGTGGGGCTTCCCTGGTGACGCAGTGGTTGAGAGTCCACCTGCCGATGCAGGGGACACAGGTTCGTGCCCCGGTCCGGGAGGATCCCACATGCCATGGAGTGGCTGGGTCCATGAGCCATGACCTCTGAGCCTGTGCTCCGCAACGGGAGAGGCCACTACAGTGAGAGGTCAGCGTACTGCAAAAAAAAGAAAAAAGCCTGAATTCTAATTCTGGTAGGATGGTTATTTGGGACACTAGTCAGCCATCTTCTCAGTCTGTTGGCTTTCTGAATAAAGTCACTATTCCTTGTCCCAACACCTCAAATCTCAGTTTATCAGCCTGTCATGCAGCGAGCAGTATGAGCTTCGACTCAGTAATAGGAGGACAGAGAGCTCCTCCTGTGTCTGCTTTTTCTCAATTACCTTCAACTCAAAATAATCTCTCTGCCAGAATGACACATTTTGGGGTGACGTAGTCTGATTTCTTACATTTCCCCCCATGTAATAATTCATGTGATGTTTCACATATTAGAAGCCATGTTGATGGCAGTCAAGAAAAAATTTTGCTGTAGTACTTGAGTATCAAGAGATCTTCAAAGAACACAGATTAGAAAAGAGTAAACCATCAGAAAAGAACAAATCAAAGTAGGCTTCCCTAAACCCATTAAAGGAATCTCCCAATCCTAGGAATAGGTCAGTCCAATAAAATGACTGAGGCTCATTTACCTGCTGGGAAACGTTTATCTTGTATTTTAAAAAGTGTAAATGAGACAATATTTGCCCCATCCAATTTATGTAGAAGCTGCATTTTCCAGGAGGACATTGGAACTTCTGACCTGAGTATTTCCAACACTTGTTCAATATTGGCATTGAACTCTTGTTCTATTACCCTGGAGAGAATTAGTATACTCTTTATCATATCATAAGTTCAAAGACTTGAAAAAAGAAACATTGAAAATAACTTGGAGCTGTGATATTCAAGTGGGTTTCTTATGATGTCTCACCTCGTGCATTTATTTGACATTACCTTATGAACAAAGTGCCGAAGTTTGTAATTTGACAGGTATTCAAGGTGAAGCACCTGGTGACAGAAGAAGCCAGGAGTCAGAGTCCACATTGTCCTGACCATTTATGAGGGAATCCTTTATATGCTTTATTGCCACATAAGATAAAACATCTAAGATGATTCATGGACAAGGTAAAATTGGAGCCTACAGTTCACTGGATCTGAGGGATTCACGATGTTTGTCACTGGTCGCATTGACATTTGCACACCTCCATTTTCCCTGTACTCCTGTCAGTTTATAAGAGAAGAACATGTTGTGAAATGCCTGTTACAGGAGGCCTGCAGTCTCACTTTGACAGCTGTAAGGCTCAGCTTGGTGATCTGACAAACTTAGTCCAGATTTTGGTCTACAGATATATAATATGTGCTGTTGGGCAGCCTAATAGGGATGAGCTACCCCAGTGTTCTGTAAACCAGCTGAAATATTTGATAATCTGGCAAGTGTTAGTGCTAGAACTACTTATGACTGCCATGAGAGACTAAAGGGTGAGATTTCTCTCACGCACCAAAAATAAATTCAAACTGGATTTTAAAATTAAATGTGAAACATGAAATCACAAGACTCCTAGGAGAAAACATAGACAGTACACTCTTCTACATTCATCTTTGTAATATTGTTTTTCGATATATCTCCTCAGGCAAGGGAAACAAAAGCAAAATAAACAAATGGAACTACATCAAACTAAAAAGCTTTTGTACATCAGAGGAAACTATCAACAAAATGAGAAGGCCATCTACTGAATGGGAGGAGATATTTGCAAACAATGTATTAGATAAAGAATTAATATGCAAAATATACAGCTCAACATCAAAAAACAAACATCCAATTGAAAAATAGGAAGAGGACCCAAATAAACATTTTCCCAAAGAAGACATGCAGATGGCCAAAAAGCACATGAAAAGATGCTCAGAATCCTCAGGAAAATGCAAATCAAAACCACAATGAGATATCATCTCACACCTGTCTGAAAGGCTATCATCAAATAGTCTACAAATAACAAGTGCTGGAGAGGATCTGAAGAAAACAGAACCCTCATAGACTGTTTGTGGGAACATAAATTGGTGCAGTCACTGTGGAAAACGGTATGGATGTTCCTCAAAAAAATTAAAAATGGAACTACCATATGATCCAGCAATTCCAATTTTGGACATTTATCCAAAGAAAATAAAAATACTAATTAGAAAAGATACATACACTTCTATGTACACTGCAGCATTCCTTTTTTTTTTTTTTTTCGGTACGCGGGCCTCTCACTGTTGTGGCCTCTCCCGTTGCGGAGCACAGGCTCCGGACGCGCAGGCTCAGGGGCCATGGCTCAGGGACCCAAGCCTCTCCGCGGCATGTGGGATATTCTCAGACCGTGGCACGAGGCCGCGTCCCCTGCATCGGCAGCCGGACTCCCAACCACTGTGCCACCAGGGAAGCCCTGCAGCATTCTTTATAATAGCCATGATATGGAAGAATCCTAAGTGCACATTAACAGATTAAAGGATAAAGAGGATAGATATATATGTCTTCTATATATTTATATGTGTGAGTATATATATATATATATATATATATATATATATATATATACACACACACATAATGAGTCATAAAAGAGAACGAAATCTTGCCATTTGCAGCAACACTGATGAACCCACAGGGTATTATGTCAAGTGAAATAAGTAAGACAGGGTAAAACATATATTTTATTATTTTACTTATATGAAAAATCTACAAAAGAAGACAAGTGAACAAACAGAACAGAAACAGACTTCTGGATACAGAAAACCAACAGGTGTTAGATGTTTGGCAGAGCAGAAGGCAGCAGGGGGAGGAAAGAAATAGGTGAGGGAGCCTAAGAGTTACAAACTTCCAGTTGCAAAATAAATGACTCACAGGCATGAATAAGGAGGGTGAGGAATATAACCAATGTATGTAACATCTTTGTAATATCTTTCCTGACATATGTAACTAGAGTTATCATGGTGAGCATTTTGAAATGTATAGAAATATTGAACCATTAAGTTATGTAAAGGAACTAACATACTGTAATGGTCAATTAAGCTTCAAAAACAAACAAACAAACAAACTCTCAAAAAAAGAGATCAGATCTGTGTTTGCCAGAGGTGGGAGGTGGGGTAGGAGGAATTGAACAAAGGCAGTCAAATGGTACAAACTTCCTGTTGTAAGGTAAACATGTACTAGGGATATAATGTGCAACATTGTAAATATAACTAACACTGCTTGCTATATGTTATTACGAAAAGTAAGAGAGTAGATCCTAAGAGTTCTCATATAAGAAAAAACACATTTTTTCTTTTTCTTTAGTTTTATATCTGTATGAGATGATGGAAAATGACTACACTTATTGTGATAATCCTTTTATGATGTATGTAAATCAAATAATTATGCTGTATACCTTAAACTTATACAACACAGTATATCAATTATATCTCAATAAACTGGAAGAAAAATACCACAATTGTAATTTTGACTTGCAAAAACTGGATTACAACATATGTCTGTCACCTAGGAAAGATCCCTCATCATGCCTGTTTTCAAAGCAAGGAGAAAATTTCCCCTCCAATGAGTCTACCCAAATGAGGGCAGTCCTTGAACTTCCATTGAGGTTTTTCCACATCCATGTAACATGCCAGAAGGAGAAGTAGTAGGACATGATGTCTCTGGCTGTGGATGACAAAGCAGCTTTTTCATCCCTCTTCAATTGTTGTTCCACCAGATGCTCACATTGCAGGAATAAAAACTAATTCAGTTTCTTTCTTGCTATCTATTGATAGATGTTGACATAATCAGCAATAAGATTAATTAATTAACTTGGCCAGTCTTTGGAATACACGTGCAAGTGGAGTATTTTGTTTGTGTTTCACTTGTTGAGAAAACAGTAGGGGTTAGTAGGAGTGAGATGTAGTTTGAAAGAGAATCCATTAGTGCAGGATCAGAGGGAAAATAGGACAAACCAAGGCAAGCCATCTCCAGTCAGCCTTTCAATAAATGGGGGAAAGGGGAAATTTTTCACTTGAAAGTTCAAAAGTGTTAAAGAAAAACATTTTTTAAGTAGGAGAAAGTATTCAAGGGGAGAGAAAACATTGGTGGTGATGAAGTTCTTGATCTCTGATCTTGAGAAAAGCTCTCTGCTTCATGGGGTTGTCTGCTTCAGGTGTCTGGGAAGTAACTCTGGAAATCCTTGGTTTGAGGTCACCTGTAGGAAAGGTTTTCCAATTGTCCTGGGAGTAAACATCATGGTGTAGCTTTGACAGGAAGGATTTTTCTTTTATTTTGATGGCAGTGTAGGTGGTCAACAATACTTTGTAAGGTTCTTTCCAGCCAAGTGATAGTGTAAGATTTCTTATACAAACTTGGTCAGTATCATACTGTCTTCATTACTGTAACTTTGGGGTATATTCTGATGTAGGGAGCACAATTGTTCCATCTCTCTTTTCCTTTATCATGTTCACTCTTTCTATTCACAGCTTTTTGCTTTTGCATACATATGGTGAAATTTTTTGTTCTACTTCTCTGAAAAATACCATTGGTAGTTTGATAGGGATTGCATGGAATCTATAGATTGTTTGGGTTGTATAAAACTTTTCCAATGTTGATTCTTCCAATCAAAGAACGTTGTATATATCTCCTTCCATTTGTATCGTCCTTAATTTCTTTCATCCGTGTCATATAGATTTCTGCATAATGATCTTTGTTTTCTTAGGTAGCTTTCATTGTAGGTATATTTTTGTTTTTGTTGCAGTGGTAAATGGGAATATTTCCTCAATTTCTCTGTCATATTCTTCATCATTAGTTTAAAGGAATGAAAGAGATTGTTGTGCATTAATTTTATCTTTTGCTATTTCAAAAACTTCATTGATTAGCTCTCATAGTTTTCTCGTAGACCCTTTTGGATTCTCCACATATAGTGTCATGTCATCTGTAAAGAATGACACTTTTATTTCATCTTTTCAGATTTGGAGTCCATTCTTTACTTTTTCTTCTCTGAGGGCTGTGGCTAAAACTTCCAAATGTATGCTGTATAATAGTTATGAGAATGGGCAACCTTTTCTTGTTTATGATCTTAGTGGAAGTGATTTCAGTTTTTCACCCTTTAGAACGATATTGGCAGTGGCTTTGTCATACATGATCTTTTTTATGTTTAGGTAGGTTCACACTTTTCCTACTTTGTGGAGTGATTATTTATTTATTTTTTAAAATAAATGGTTATTGAGTTGTTTCAATTTTTTTCTGCATCTATTTATATTATCTTTTGGTTTTCATACTTCAGTTTGTTGATTGGGTATATCACATGGATTGATGGGCATTTCTTGCAGATACCTTGCATCTCTCAGCAAAATCACACTTGATCTAGGTGGATGATTATTTTAAAAATTTTGTTGGATTCTCTTTTCTAGGTTTTGGTTGAGGCTATTGGCTTCTATGTTCATCAGTGATAATGGTCTGTAATTGCCTTTTTTGTGATATCTTTGTCTGCTTTTGGTATAGGGTGATATTCACCTGTAAGTACGAATTTGGAACTGTTCCTCTGTGTGCAATTTTTGGGAAGAGTTTGAAAAGAATGGGTATTATCTCCTCACTAATTGTTGGATTGCATTTCCTGTGAAGCCACCCACATGGACTTTTGTTTTTTGGAAGATTTTCAATTTCATTAGTTGTGATTGATCAGTTTTTCTTGTCTGTATCTCTATGGATCAGTTCTGGAATGTTATATCCTCTTAGGAATTTGTCCATCTCTTCCAGATTGTGCATGGTATTGGCATATAGCTGTTTCAGGTAGTCTCTTAGGATCCTTTGTAATTCTGCATTGTTCATTGTAATTTCTCATTTTTTTATTTCTAATTTTATTGATTTGAGTCCTCTTCCTATTTTTCTTGATGAGTCTGGCCAAAGATTTATCTATTTTGTCATTTTTCTAAAAGAACCAACTTTTAGTTTCATTGATCTTTGCTATTCTTTTCTTATTTCTATATCATTCTTTTCTGGCATGATTAATTTATTAACATTTTATTGGAGTATAATTGCTTTACAAGGTTGTGTTAATTTCTGTTGTATAAAAAAGTGAATCAGCTATATATGTGCCTATATTACCATATCGCCCACCCCTTTTTGTCTCCCTCCCACCCTCTTTATGGGAGCCTTCTCCATGCTCACCAAGCACAGAGATCATCTCCCTGTGATATGCAGCAGTTTCCCACGAGCTATCTTTTTTACATTGTGAGTGTACATATGTCAATGCTAGTCTTTCACTTCATGTTCTCAAGTCCATCCTCTACGACTGCATCTGTATACCTGTCCTGCCCCTTGGTTCATCACAACCATTTTTCTGGTGGTTATTTTTTAAGATTCCATACATATTTGTTAGCAAATATGTATTTGTTTTTCTCTTTCTTACTTACATCCCTGTGTATGACAGTCTCTAGGTCCATTCAGCACACTAAAAACAACTCAATTTCAATTCCTATTATGGCTGAGTATTATTCTAGTGTATACAGATGTCATATTTTCTTTATCCTTTCTTCTGTGAATGGACACTTAGATTGCTTCCCTGTCCTGGGTATTGTAAGCAGTGCTACAACGGACTCTGTGGTATTGACTCTTTTTGAATTATGGATTTCTCAGGGCATACGTACAATAGTGAGACAGCTGGGTCATATAGTATTAGTGAGTTTTGTGTTTTTAAGAAAAGTGTATACTGTTCTCCAGAGTGGCTGTATCGATTTATATTCTCACCAACAGAGCAAGAGGGTCCCTGTTTCTCTACACACTCTCCGGCATTTTTTATACATTGTTTGAGGATGGCTAATCTGGCAATGTGCTGTGATACCTCACTTTAACTTGATTTGTTTTTCTCTTAGGATTCGTGATGTTGAGCACCCTTTCCCGTGTTTCTTTGCAATGTGTATATCTTCTTTGAAGAAATGTGTATTTAGCACTTCTGCTCATTTTTGGATTGGGTTCTTTGCTTTTTTGCATACTGAGCTTCATGAACTGCTTATATATTGTGGATAGTAATCCACTGTCAGTTGCTTCTGTGGCGAGTATTTTCCCCCATTCTGAGGCTTTTCTTTTTGTCTCCTTTATGGTTTCCTTTGTTGTGCCAAAGCATTTAAGTTTCATTAGGTCCCATTTGTTTGTTTTTGTTTTCATTTTCATTTCTCTAAGAAGTTGGTCAAATGTATCTGCTGTGATTTTTGTCATAGGGTGTTCTACCTAGTTTTTCCTCTAAGAGTTTTAAATTGTCTGGCCCTCCATTTATGTCTTTAATCCATTTTGAGTCTATTTTTGTGTACAGTGTTAGGAAGTGTTCTTACTTCACTGTTTAACATGGAGCTGTCCAGTTGATACAGCACCACTTATTGAACTGGTCTTTTCTCCATTGTATTATATTCTTTCCTCCTTTATCCAAGATAAGGCCACCATATGTCCGTGAGCTTATCTCTAGACCTTCTCTCCTGTTACATTGATGTATATTTCTGTGTTTTCACCAGTACCATACTGTCTTCATTACTGGAACTTTGGAGTATAGTCTGGTGTAGGGAACCTAATTGTTCCAGCTCCATTTTTCTTTCTCAAGTGTGTCATTTCTATTTGCAGTCTTTTGCCTTTGCATACAAATAGTGAAATTTTTTGTTCTAGTTTTCTGAAAAATGCCATTGGTAGTTTGATAGGTATTGCATGGTATTTACAGATTGTGTGGGTTGTATAGGCCTTTTCACAATGTTACTTCTTTCAATCCAGGAACGTTGTATATCTCTCCCTATGTTTGTATACTCCTTATTATCTTTCATCAGTGTCATATTTTTCTGCATACAACTCTTTGTCTTCGTAGGTAGCTTCCTTTGTAGGTATTTTATTCTTTTTGTTGCTATGGTAAATGGGAGTGTGTCATTATTTTCTCTGTCAGATTTTGTATCGTTAGTGTATAGGAATGCAAGTAATTTCTGTGCATTCATTTTGTATCCTGCTACCTCAGAAAATTCACTGATTGGCTCTCGTAGTTTTCTGGGGACCCCTTTAAAATTCTCTCTATATATTACCATGTTATCTGCAAACAGTGAGAGTTTTATTTCTTTTTTCCAATTTGCATTCATTTCATTTCTTTTTCTTCTCTGATTTCTGTGGCTAAAATTTCCAAGTCTATGTTGAATAGTATTGGTGAGAGTGAGCTACCTTTTCTTGTTCCTGATCTGAGAGGAAATGGTTTCAGTTTTTCACCATTGAGAACAATGGTGGCTGTGGGTTTGTCATACATGACCTTTAGTATTTTGAGATGGGTTCCCAATAAGCCTACTTTATGTAGTGTTTTTGTTTTTTTAACATAAATATGTGTTACGTTGTGTCAAAATGGTTTTCTTCATCTATTGAGATTATCTTATGATTTTTAAAGTTCAGTTTTTTGATTTTGTGTATCACATGGATTGATGGGGCTTTATTGAAGAATCCTTGCATCCATGGGAAAAAACTCACTTGGTCTTGATGTATGATCCTTTTTAAAGTTTTGTTCTATTCTCTCTGGTAGTTTTTGGTGGAGGATTTCTCATCTATGTTCATCAGTGATAATGGTCTGTAATTACCTTTTTCCTGTTATATTTTTCTGCTTTTGTTATCAGGGTGATGGTCTCCTGTAAGAACGAATTTGGAAGTGTTCCTCTGGGTGCAATTTTTGGGAAAAGTTTGAAAAGAATGGGTGTTATCTCTTCCCTAAAGTTGGATAGCATCTTCCTGTGAAGCTATTGACTTGGACTTTTGTTTATTTGAAGATTTTATCTCACAGATTCTATTTCCTTTCTTGTGATTGATTGGTTTATCTTTTCTATTACCCTCTGGTTCAGTCCTAGAAGTTATATCATCCTAAGAATTTGTTCATCTCTTCTAGATTGTCCATGGTATTTGCATATAACCTTTTCCAGTAGTCTCCTAGGATCATTTGTAATTCTGCCTTGTCCACTGTAATTTTTCATTTTTTAAAAAAATATTGATTTGAATCCTCTTCCTTTTTTTCTTGATGAGTCTGTTATCTTAATTTTCTAAAAGAACCAGCTTTTAGTTTCATTGATCTTTTCTATTGTTTTCTTACTTTCTATATCATTCTTTTCTTGCATGATTAATTTATTGAAATGTTTTTGGACTATAATAGCTCTACAATGCTGTTTAATTTCTGCCCTATAATAATGGAATCAGCCATATGTGTACTTATATCCCCATATCCCTCCCTTTCTTTTTCTCTCTCCAACCGTCCCTATGACAGCCCTCTGGGTGGTCACCAAGCACCGCGTTGATCTCCTTGTGCTATGCAGCTGTTTCCCATGAGCTGTCTGTTTTACATGGTGGAGTGTATATTTGTCAATGGTACTCTTTCACTTCATTTCTATTTCTTTCTACATCACTGTGTATGACAGACTCTAGGTATATCCAGCACAATAAAAATAACTCAATTTCATTTCCTATTATGGCTGAGTAATATTCCAGTGTATATATGGGTCACATCTGTTTCTCTCTGGCTCAGTCCTAGATGGTTGTATTGTCCTGAGAAATTTTCCATCTCTTCCAGATTGTCCATTATATTGGCCTATAGCTGTTTATGGTAGTCTCTTAGGATACTTTATTTCTACCTTGTCCATTTCAATTTCTCTTTTTTTAATTTCTAATTTATTGATTTGAGTTCTCTTTCTTTTATCTTGATGAGTCTACCCAAAGAGTTATCAATTTTGTTCAATTTCTAAAAGAAGCAGTCTTTAGATTAATTGATCTTTGTTATTGTTTTCTTACTTTCTATTTCAATCCTTAATAGCATGATTATTTTATTAACATCTTTATTGGAGTATAATTGCTTTACAATGTTGTGTTAATTCCTGCTATATAACAAATGGAATCAGCTATATGTATACCTATATCCACATATCGTCTACCCCCTTTCATCGCCCTCCCACCTTCCCTATGAGAGCCCTGCGGGTGATCACAAAGCATGGAACTCATCTTCCTGTGCTATGCAGCTGCTACCCATGAGCTATTTGTTCTACATTAGGGAGTGTACATAAGTCAGTGCTACACTTTCACTTCGTGTCCTCAAGTCCTTCTCTACGTCTGTTTCTCTATTCCTGTCCTGCTCCTAGGTTCATCACAACCATTTTTCTGTGGTTGTTGTTTTAGATTCCTTATATATTTGTTAGCATACCATATTTTTTTTTCTCTGTTTCACTTACGTTACTGTGTAGGACAGTCTCTAGGTCCATTCAGCACAATACAGATAACTCAATTTTGTTTCCTATTATGGCTGTATAGCATTCCAGTGTATATATGTGCCACGTCTTCTTTATCCATTCCTCTGTCATTGGACACTTAGGTTGCTTCCCTGTCCTGGTATTGTAAACTGTGCTGCAAAGTATATTGTGGTAATGACTTTTCTTGAATTATCAGTTTCTCAGGGTATATGCCCAATAGTGTGACTGCTGTTTCTTATGGTAGTAGTGAGTATTTTTTTCCTAAGGAAAGTCTATAGTGTTCTCCAGAGTGGCTGTATTGATTTACATTCCCAACAACAATGCAAGATGGTTTCCTTTTCACCCACACTTTCCAGCGTTTATGTTTATAAATTGTTTGAGGATCGCTAATCTGACAGTGTGTAGTGATACCTCATTTTAACTTTGATTTGTTTTTCTGTTAAGATTTGTGATGTTGAGCACCCTTTCCTGTGTTTCTTTGCAATGTGTATATCTTCTTTGGAGAAGTGTCTAGCACTTCTGCCCATTTTTGGATTGGATTCTTTGCTTCTTTGGATACTGAGCTTCATGAACTGTTTGTATATTGTGGAGAGTAATCCATTGTAGTTACTTCTTTGGCAAATATTTTCTCTAATTATGAGGGTTTTCTTTTTGTCTTCTTTATGGTTTGAGGTTGTTCAAAAAGATGTGCTGTGATTTATGTCATACAGTTTTCTTTCTAGTTTTTCCTCTAAGAGTTTTTGTTTGTTTGTTTGTTTTGGTTTTTTTTTGCGGTACGTGGGCCTCTCACTGTTGTGGCCTCTCCCATTGTGGAGCACAGGCTCCGGACGTGCAGACTCAGTGGCCATGGCTCACGGGACTAGCCGCTCCGTGACATGTGGGATCTTCCCGGACCAGGGCATGAACCCGTGTCCCCTGCATCAGCAGTTGGACTCTCAACCACTGTGCCACCAGGGAAGCCCCCCTAAGAGTTTTAAAGTGTCTTTCCCTCCATTTATATCTATAATCCATTTTAGTCTGTTTTTGTGTACGGTGTTAGGAAGTGTTCTAATTTCACTCTTTAAAATGGAGCCATCCATTGGATATAGCACCACTTATTGAACTGGGTGTCTTTTCTCCATTGTATTATATTCTTGTCTTGTTTATCCAAGATAATGTTACCATATGTGCTTGGGCTTATCTCTGGATTTTCTCTCCTGTTCCATAGATCTATATTTCTGTGTTTCCACCAGTACCATACTGTCTTCATTACTGTAACTTTGAGTATCTGGTGTAGGGAGCCTGATTGCTCCAGCTCCATTTTTTTTTCTCAAGTTCACTCTTGCTATTTGTGGTCTTTTGCCTTTGCATAAAAATAGTGAAATTTTTGTTCTAGTTCTTTGAAAAATGCCATTTGTTGTTTGATAGGGATTGCATGGAGTCTATAGATTTTTTGGCTTGTATAAAACTTTTACAATGTTGATTCTTCCAAACAAAGAACACTGTGTATCTCTCCCTCCTTTGGTATGGTCCTTAGTTTCTTTCATCAGTGTCTTATATTTTTCTGCACACAGCTCTTTGTATTTATAGGTAGGTTCCTTCATAGGTATTTTATTCTTTTTGTTTCTATGGTAAGTATGAGTGTTACCCTAATTTCTCTGTCAGATTTTTCATTGTTAGTGTATAGGAATGCACATGATTTCTGTGCATTCATTTTGTATCCTGCTAATTCAGAAAATTCACTGATTATCTCTCATAGTTTTGTGGTAACCCCTTTAGGATTCTCTATTTATAGTATTATGTTATCCACAAACACTTTTGTTTCTTTTTTTCCAATTTGGAGTCATTTCATTTCTTTTCTTCTCTGATTGCTGCGGCTAAAACTTCCAAGTCTATGTTGAATAATAGTAGTGAGAATGAGCTAACTTTTCTTTCTCCTGATCTTACAGGATCGGTTTCAGTGCTTCAACCTTGCGAACTACGATGGCTGTGGCCTTGTTATTCATGACATTTAGTATGTTGAGTTCCATTCCCACTATGCCTACTTTGTGTATTGTTTATTTATTTTTTAACATAAATGGGTATTGAATTTTGTCAAAAGGTTTTTCTGCATGTATTGAAATTATCCTATGGTTTTTATTCTTCAGTTTTTTGATTGGGTGTATCACATGGATTGATGGGCCTTTATTGAAGAATCCTTGCATCCATGGGGAAAATCTCACTTGATCTTGGTGTATGATCCCTTTTAAAGTTTTTTTTGGATTCTCTCTGCTAGTGTTTTGTGGAGCTAGTGTTTTGTGGAGGATTTTTCATCTATGGTCATCCATGATAATAGTCTGTAATTACATTTTTATTGATATCTTTGTCTGCTTTTGTTATCAGGGTGATGGTCACCTGGAAGAAATAATTTAGAAGTATTCATCCATGTGCAATTTTTGGGAAAAGTTTGAGAAGAATGGGTGTTAGCTCTTCCCTAAATTTGGATAACATTTTTCCGTGAAGCTACCAACCTGAACTTTTGTTTTTAGAAGACTTTAACTCAGAGTTTCAATTTCATTACTGTGATTGTTCGGTTTGTATTTTCTATTTTTCTCTGGTTCCATCCTAGTAGGCTGTATCATCCTAAGAATTTTTCCATCTCTTCCAGATTGTCCATTGTATTGGCCTATAGTCATTTCTGGTAGTCTCTTAGGATCCTTTGTAATTCTGAGGTGACTGTTTTTATTTCTCATTTTTTAAATTTCTAATTTATTGATTTGAGTTCTCTTCCTATTTTCTTGATGTGTCTGACAAAAGAGTTATCGATTTTGTTAATTTTCTAAAGGAACCAGCCTTTAGATTAATTGGTCTCTGCTATTGTTTTCTTAGTTTCTGTCTCATTCTTTTTTGGCATGATTATTTTATTAACATTTTTATTGGAGTATAATTGCTTTACAATGCTGTGTTAATTCCTGCTGTATAATGAACGGAATCAACTATATGTATACCTATATCCTCATTTCCCTTCTGCCTTTTTGTCTCCCTCTCACCTTCCCTATGCCAGCCCTCTGGGTGGTCACAAAGCATGGAACTCATCTTCCTGTGCTATGCAGCTGCTACCCATGAGCTATTTGTTTTACATTGTGGAGTGTACATAAGTCAATTCTACACTTTCACTTCATTTCCTCAAGTCCTTCTCTATGTCTGCGTGTGTATTCCTGTCCTGATCCTAGGTTCATCACAATCATTTTTCTGGTGGTTGTTTTAGATTCCATATATATTTTTTTAGCATATGGTATTTGTTTTTCTCTTTCTGACTTACATCATTGTGTACAACAGTCTCTAAATCCATTTAGCACACTACAGGTAACTCAATTTCGTTTCTTTTTATGGCTGACTAGTATTCCAGTATATACTTGTGCCAACTCTTCTTTATCCATTCCTCTGTTGATGGACACTTAGGTTGCTTCCCTGTCCTGGTATTGTAAACTGTGCTGGAAAGTATATTGTGGTAACGAGTCTTCTTGAATTATAGGTTTCTCAGGGTATACATCCAATAATGTGACTGCTGGTTCTTATGGTAGCATTGAGTTTTGTTTTTCTAACGAAAGTCTATAGTGTTCTCCAGAGTGGCTGTATTGATGTACATTCCCAGCAACAGTGCAAGATGGATCCCAGTTCTCCACACTATCTCCACATTTATGGTTTATACATTTTTTGAGGAGGGTTAATCTGAGCAGTGTGCGGTAATACCTCATCTAAGTTTGATTTGCATTTCTCTTAGGATTTGTCATGTTGAGCACACTTGAATGAGATACTTTGCAACATCTATGTGTTCTTCGGAGAAATGTCTATTTTTCTTTGCTACCCATTTTTATGTTGGATTGTTTGCTTTTTTGGATACTGAGCTTCATGAAGTGCTTATATATTTTGGAGAGTAATCCTTTGTCAGTTGTTTCTTAGGCAAATTTTTTCTCCCATTCTGAGGGTTTTATTTTTGTCCTGTTTATACTTTCCTCTGCTGGGCCAACTCTTTTAAGTTTCAGTTGGTACCATTTGTTAATTTTTGTTTTCATTTCCATTTCCCTAAGTGGTTGGTCAGCAGGATCTTGCCATGATTTGTGTCAGAGAGTGTTCTGCCTAGTTTTTCATCTAAGAGTTTTAAAGTGTCTGGCCCTCCATTTATGTCTTTAATCCATTTTGAGTCTATTTCTGTGTATGGAGCTAGGAAGGGTTGTAATTTCACACTTTAACAAGGAGCATTACTGTTTTCCCTACCACCTATTGAAGAGGCTGTGCTTTTTCCATTGTATTATATTTTTGCCTCCTTTATCCAAGATAAGGTCACCATATGTGTGTGGGGCAATCTCTGGGCTTTCTCTCTTTTTCCATTGATCTTTTTTCTGTGTTTCCACCAGAACCATACTGTCTTGATTACTGTAACTTTGGAGTATAGTCTGGTGTCAGGGAGCCTGGCTGCTCCAGCTGTGCTTCTCTTTCTCAAGTTCTCTCTTGCTAGTCATGGTTTTTATCTTTTGCATACAAATTGTAAAAGTTTTGTTCTGGTTCTCTGAAAAATACCATTGGTTGTTTGATAGGAATTACATGGAATCTACAGATTGTTTGGGTTGTATAGACCTTTTCACAGTGTCGATTCTCGCAATCCAAGTGTATTGTATATCTCTCCTTCCGTTTGTACGGTCACTATTTTCTTCCATCAGTGTCATAATTTTCTGCATGGTGGTCTTTTTTTCATAAGTAGGTTTTTCCGTAAGTATTTTATTCTTTTTGTTGTTGTGGTACATATGAGTGTTTCCTTAATTTCTGTGACAGATTTTTCATCACTAGTGTATAGAAATGAAAGAGACTTCTGTGCATTCGTTTTGTATCCTGCTAATTCAGAAAATTCACTGATTATGTCTCATAGTTTTCTGCTAGCCCCTTTAGGATTCTCTACATATAATACTATGTTATCTGCAAATGCTGACAGTTTTATTTCTTATTTTCCGATTTGGATTCCTTTCATTTCTTTTTTTCTCTGATTGCTGTGGCTAAAACTTCCAAGAATATGTTGAATAATAGTGGTGAGAGTGGGCTACATTTTCTCCCTCCTGATCTTAGAGGATCAGTTTCGTTTTTTCACCCTTGAGAATTATGGTGGCTGTGAGTTTGTCATACATGACCTTTAGTATGTTGAGGTCTATTCCCACTATGCCTAGTTTGTGTAGTGTTTATTTATTTTTTAACATAAATGAGTGTTGAAGTTTGTCGAAGGTTTTTTCTGCATGTATTGAGATTACCTTATGTTTTTTATACTTCAGTTTGTTGATCATGTGTATCACATGGATTGATGGGTGTTTATTGAAAAATCCTTGAAACCCTGGGAAATCTAAATTGATCTTTGTGTATGACCATTTTTAAAGTTTTGTTGGATTCTCTCTGGTAGTTTTTGGTAGAGGGTTTTTAATGTATGTTCAGCAGTGATAATTCAATGTGATTACATTTTTTGTGGTATATCTGTCTGCTTTTGTTATCAGGGTGATGGTTTCCCGTAAGAATGAATTTGGGAGTGTTCCTCTGTGTGCAGTTTTTGTGAAGAGTCTGAGAAAAGTGGACGTTAGTTCTTCCCTAAACATTGGATAGCATTTTCCTGTGAAGCCATCCACCTGAGCTTTTATTTGTTTGAAGATTTTAAGTCACAGTTTCAACTCCTTTACTTGTGATAGTTTGGTTCATCTGTCCACTTTCTCTCTGGTTCAGCCCTGAAAGGTTGTATCGTCCTAACAATTTGCCCATCTCTTCCAGATTGTCCATTGTATTGGCATATAGCTCTTTCAGGTAGTCTCTTGGTGTCCTTTGTAATTTTGCATTTTCCGTTGTAATTTCTCATCTTTCTATTTATAATTTTATTGATTTGATTCCTCTTCCTTTGTTTCTTGATGAGTCTGGCCAAAGAGTACTGATTTTGGTAATTTTCCTAAAGAACCACCTTTTAGACTCATTGATCTTTGTTATTGTGTTCTTTGTTTCCCTTTCATTCTTTTTGGGCATTATTATTTTACTATAATGTTTATTGGAGTATAATTGCTTTACAATGTTGTGGTAATTCCTACTGTATAAAAAATGGAATCAGCTATATGTATCACCCTGATACAAAAAGCAGACAAAGTTATCCCAAAAAGATAATTACAGGACATTATCACTGATGAATAGAGATGCAAAAACTGCTCAACCAAAAACTAGCAGAGAGAAAACAGCTGAACTTTAGAAAGGATCATACACTGTGATCAAGTGAGATTTTTCCCCAGGATGCAACAATTTTTCAATAAATGCTCATCAATCCATGCGATTTACCCAATCAACAAAATGAAGTCTAAAGAAACCCAGATAATCTCAATACATGCAGAAAAAACTTTCTACACAATTCAACACAAATTTATGTTAAAAAATAAATAAATAAAAACACTCTACAGTATAGGCATAGTGTGAATCAACCTCAACATACTACAGGTCATATATGACAAACCCACAGACATCATCATTCTCAGGAGTGAAAAAATGAAAACATTACCTGTAAGAACAGGAACAACATGGTTGCCAATTCTCATCACTATTATTAAACATAGATTTGGAAATTTTACCCACAGCAGAGAAGAATAAGAAAAGAAAGGAATCCAAATCAGAAAAGAAGAAATAAAAGTGTCAGTGCCTGGGGATTTAATGATAATATACATGGAGCATCCAGAAGGGATACTAGAAAACTACAAGACCTAATCAATTATTTTCTGAAGTAAGAGGATACAAAATCATTGCACAGAAATCTCTTGCATTCCTATACACTAATGAAGAAAAAGCTGACAGATATAAAGGAAACATTCCCATTTACCATAAAAAGGAATAAAATACCTATGAAGAAACCTACCTACGAAGACAAAGACCATTTTGCAGAAAAGAATAAGACACTGATGAAAAGAATTAAAGACTATAAATGAAGGGAGAGATATACAATGTTCTAGGATTTGAAGAATCAACAGTGTGAAAAGGACTATGCAACCCAATCTATAGATTCAATGTATTACCTATAAAACTACCAATAGCATTTGTCAGAGAACTAGAACAAAAATGTTCACAATTTATATGCAAAGGCAAAAGACCTTGAATAGCAAGAGCGAACTTGAGAAAGAAAATGGGAGCTGGAGGAATCAGACTCCCTGACTCCAGACTATACTCCAAAGTTACAGTAATGAAGACAGTATGGTAATGGCACAAACACAGAAATATAGATCAATGGAACAGGAGAGAAACTCCAGAGATATGCATATGCAGATAAGGTGACCTTATTCTTGGATAAAGGAGGAAATAATATAATACAATGGAGAAAAGACAGCCTCTTGAATAAGTGGTGCTGGAAAACTGGACGGCTTTATGTTAAAGAGTGAAATGAGAACACTTCCTAACACTGTATGCAAAAATAGACTCAAAATGGATTAAAGACAAAAACTGGGGGCAGATAATTTAAAATTCTTAGAGGAAAACCTATGGAGAACACTCTATGATGAAAATGACAGCAAGATACTGTTAACCAATCTCCTAGAGAAATGGAAATGAAAACAAAAATAAACAAATGAGACATAATGCAATGTAAGAGCTTTGTTCTGGCAAAGGAAATCATACAGAAGACAAGAAGAAAACCTGCAATATGGGAGAAGATAGCTGCCAAAGAAGCAACTGTCAAAGTATTACTCTCTCAAATATATAAGCAGCTCAAGAAGCTCAGTATCCAGAAACAGCAAAAACTCAATAAAAAAAAAAAGGGCAGATGAGCTAAATAGACATTTCTGGAAAGGATATATAGAGATTGAGAATAAAAAGGAAAGGAAAGGGTGTTCAACATTACTAATCATTAGAGACAAGCAAATCAAAAATAAAATGATGTATCACTGCACACTGATCAGATTAGTGATTCTCAAACAATGTATAAACCCTAAATGCTGGAGAGAGTGTGGAGAAAAGGGAACCCTCTTGCACTGTTGGTGGGAATGTAAATTTATACAGTCACTGTGGGTAACAGTATGGAGTTTCATTAAAAAAAAAAACACTACTAAAATATTACCCAGCAGTGCCACTGCAGAACATATACGCTGAGAAACCCATAATTCAGAAAGAGTCAAGGGCAACAATGTACTTTACAGCGTTGGTTACAATGGCCAAGACAGGGAAGCAACCTAAGGGTCCATTGACAGAGGAATGGGTAAAGAAGATGAGGCACATGTATACACTGAAATATTACTCAGCCATAATAGAAAAAGAAATAATTATTTGTAGTGTGCTGGATGGACCTAGAAATTGTTGTACACCGTGAGGAAAGTTTGAAAGCGAAAAAAAAATATTGTATATTAACACATATATATAGAATCTAAAATGATGGTTGTGATGAACCTAGGGACAGGACAGAAATACAGATGCAGACGTAGAGAATGGAGTTGAGGACACAAAGTAAAAATGTAGCATTGACATATGTACACTCTGCAATGTAAAACAGATAGCTCATGGAGACCAGCTGCATAGCAGAGCAAGATCAGTGTGACGTTTAATGACCACCCAGAGGGCTGTCATAGGGAGGGTGGGAGGGAGATGAAAAGGGGAAAATATATGGGGTTATAGGTATACATATAGCTGATTCCATTTTTTATACAGTAGGAATTACCACAACATTGTAAAGCAATTATACTCCAATAAACATTATAGTAAAATAATAATGCCCAAAAAGAACGAAAGGGAAACAAAGAACACAATAACAAAAATCAATGAGTCTAAAAGGTGGTTCCTTAAGAAAATTACCAAAATCAGTACTCTTTGGCCAGACTCATCAAGAAACAAAGGAAGAGGAATCAAATCAATAAAATTATAAATAGAAAGATGAGAAATTACAACGGAAAATGCAAAATTACAAAGGACACCAAGAGACTACCTGAAAGAGCTATATGCCAATACAATGGACAATCTGGAAGAGATGGGCAAATTGTTAGGACGATACAACCTTTCAGGGCTGAACCAGAGAGAAAGTGGACAGATGAACCAAACTATCACAAGTAAAGGAGTTGAAACTGTGACTTAAAATCTTCAAACAAATAAAAGCTCAGGTGGATGGCTTCACAGGAAAATGCTATCCAATGTTTAGGGAAGAACTAACGTCCACTTTTCTCAGACTCTTCACAAAAACTGCACACAGAGGAACACTCCCAAATTCATTCTTACGGGAAACCATCACCCTGATAACAAAAGCAGACAGATATACCACAAAAAATGTAATCACATTGAATTATCACTGCTGAACATACATTAAAAACCCTCTACCAAAAACTACCAGAGAGAATCCAACAAAACTTTAAAAATGGTCATACACAAAGATCAATTTAGATTTCCCAGGGTTTCAAGGATTTTTCAATAAACACCCATCAATCCATGTGATACACATGATCAACAAACTGAAGTATAAAAAACATAAGGTAATCTCAATACATGCAGAAAAAACCTTCGACAAACTTCAACACTCATTTATGTTAAAAAATAAATAAACACTACACAAACTAGGCATAGTGGGAATAGACCTCAACATACTAAAGGTCATGTATGACAAACTCACAGCCACCATAATTCTCAAGGGTGAAAAAACGAAACTGATCCTCTAAGATCAGGAGGGAGAAAATGTAGCCCACTCTCACCACTATTATTCAACATATTCTTGGAAGTTTTAGCCACAGCAATCAGAGAAAAAAAGAAATGAAAGGAATCCAAATCGGAAAATAAGAAATAAAACTGTCAGCATTTGCAGATAACATAGTATTATACGTAGAGAATCCTAAAGGGGCTAGCAGAAAACTATGAGAGATAATCAGTGAATTTTCTGAATTAGCAGGATACAAAACGAATGCACAGAAGTCTCTTTCATTTCTATACACTAGTGATGAAAAATCTGTCACAGAAATTAAGGAAACACTCATATGTACCACAACAACAAAAAGAATAAAATACTTACGGAAAAACCTACTTATGAAAAAAAGACCACCATGCAGAAAATTATGACACTGATGGAAGAAAATAGTGACCGTACAAACGGAAGGAGAGATATACAATACACTTGGATTGGGAGAATCGACACTGTGAAAAGGTCTATACAACCCAAACAATCTGTAGATTCCATGCAATTCCTATCAAACAACCAATGGTATTTTTCAGAGAACCAGAACAAAACTTTCACAATTTGTATGCAAAAGGTAAAAACCGCGACTAGCAAGAGAGAACTTGAGAAAGAGAAGCACAGCTGGAGCAGCCAGGCTCCCTGACACCAGACTATACTCCAAAGTTACAGTAATCAAGACAGTATGGTTCTGGTGGAAACACAGAAAAAAAAGATCAATGGAAAAAGAGAGAAAGCCCAGAGATTACCCCACACACATATGGTGACCTTATCTTGGATAAAGGAGACAAGAGTATAAGAGTTTTAAACTGTCTGCCCTCCATTTATGTCTTTAATCCATTTGGACTCTATTTTTCTGTATAGTGTTAGGAAGTGTTCTAATTTCACTCTTTCACATGGAGTCATTCAGTTTTTCCAGGACCAGTTATTAAAGGGGATGTCTTTTCTCCATTGTATTATATTCTTGCCCCCTTTATCCTAGAAAAGGTCACCATATCTGTGTTGGCTTATCTCTGGACTTTCTCTCTTTCTACTGATCTATATTTCTGTGTTTGTGATAGTAACATACTCTCTTCATTATTGTAACTTAAGCATATAGTCTGGAGACAGGGAGCTTGATTGCTCCAGCTCTGTTTTTCTTTCTCATGCTCATTCTTGCTATTTGGGGTATTTTGTATTGGTATAACAAATTGTGAATTTTTTTGTTCTAGTTCTCTGAAAAATGCCATTGGTAGTTTGATAGGGGTTGCATGGACTCTATAGATTGTTTGCATTGTATATTCCTTTTCACAATGTTAAATCTTCCAATCCAAAAATATTGTATGTCTCTCCCACCGTTTGTACGGTCCTTAAATTTTTTTCACTAGTGTCTCATAGCTTTCTGCATACAGGTTTTGGTCTTCAGATGTAGGTTTCTTCATAGTTATTTTATTCTTTTTTGCAATGGTAAATTGGAGTGTTTCATCACTTTCTTGTCAGATTTTTCATCTTTAGTGTATAGGAGTGTAAGAGATTTTTGTGCATACATTTTTTATTCTCCTACTTCAGATAATTCATTGATTAGCTCTAGTACTTTATTGGTCGTCACTTTTGGATTCTCTATGTATAGTAGCATGTCCTCTGAAAACACTGACATTTTTGTTTCTTCTCTTCAGATTTGGATTCCTTTCATTTCTTTTTGTTCTCTGATTGCTTAGGCTAAAACTTCCAATCTCAGTTGAATAATAGTGGTTAGAGTGGGCACCTTACTCTTGTTATGATCTAGAGGAAATGGTGTCTGTTTTTCACCCTTGAGAATGAGGTTGGCTGTGGGTTTCATACATGACACTTTGTATGATGAGGTCGGTTTCCACTATGTCAACATTGTGAAGTGTTTATTTATTGTTTAACACAAATCTGTGTTTAATTGTATTGAAAGATTTTTCTGCATCTTATTGTTTTAAAGATTATCTTATTTTTTTTTAATATTTCAGTTTGTTTATTGGGGGTATCACATGGATTGATAGGAGTTTATTGAAGAATACTTGCATCTCTGGGAAAAATCTGACTTGATCTTTGTGTACGATACTTTTTAAAGTTTTGTTGGTTTCTCTCTGCTAGGTTTTGGTTGAGGATTTTTGCATCTGTGTTCCTCAGTGATAATGGTGTGTAATTACTTTTGGGGACATTTTTGTCTGATTTTGTTATCAGGTTGATGGTCGCCTGTAAGAACGAATTTGGGAGTACAATTTTGGGAAATGTTTGTGAAGAATGGGTGTTAGCTCTTTCTTAAAGTTTGGATAGAATTTACCTATGAAGCCATCCATCTAGACTGTTGTTTTTTAGAAGATCTTAACTCACAGTTTAAATTTCATTACTTGTAATTGATTGGTGTATCTTTTCTATTTCTCTCTGGTTCAGTCCTGGAAGTTTGTATCCTCCTAAGGATTTGTCAGTCACTTCCAGATTGTCCATGGTATTGGCATATAGCAGTTTCAGGTAATCTCTTAGGATCCATTGTAATTCTGCATTGTTCCTGGTAAATTCTCAGTTTTTCATATCTAATTTTATTGATTTGAGTCATCTTCCTTTTTTTCTTGATGAGTCTGGCCAAAGAGTTATCAATTTTGTTAATTTTCTAAAAGAACCAGATTTTACTTTCATTAATCTTTGCTATTGTTTTCTTAGTTTCTATTTCATTCCTTTCTGGCATGATTATTTTATTAACATAGTAATTGAAGTATAATTGTTTTACAATGCTGTGTTAATTCCTGCTATAACAAATGGAATCAGCTCTATGTATACCTATATCTCAATATCCCCACCCCCTTTTTCATCTCCCTCCCAGCCTCCCTATACCAGCCCTCTCAGTGGTAACAAAGCACCGAACTGATCTCCCTGTGCTATGCAGCTGCTTCTCAAGAGCTATCTGTTCTATATTGGGGAGTGTACATATGCCAGTGTTACTCTTTCACTTTGTGTCCTCAAGTCCATACTCTACGTCTGCATCTCTATTAGTGTCCTGCCCCTATTCATCACACACATTTTTCTGATGGTTTTTGTTTTAGATTCCATATATATGTGTTAGCATATTGTATTTGATTTTCTCTTTCTAACTTACCTCAATGTGTATGACAGATTCTTGGTCCATCCAGCACACTACAAATATCTCAATTTAATTTCCTATTATGTCTGAGTAATTTTCCAGTGTATATCTGTGTCACATCTTCTTTATCCATTCCTCCATTGAAGGACACTTAGGCTGCTTCAATGTCTTCCCTATTGTGAACATTGTTGCAAAGTACATTGTGGTACTTGATTTTTCTGAATTATGGGTTTCTCAGGCTCTAAGCCCAATAATGGGACAGCTGTGTCATATGGTATTAGTGAGTTTTGTTTCTTTTAAGGAAACTCCATACCGTTCTCCATAGTGACTGTATCAATTTACATTCCCACCAACAGTGCAAGTGGGTTCCCTTTTCTCCACACCCTCTCCAGCATTTATGGTTTATACATAGTTTAAGAATGGCTAATCTGAGCAGTGTGCAGTGATACATCATTTTATTTTTGATTTTCACTTCTCTTATGATTAGTTATGTGGAGCACCCTTTCCTCTGTTTCTTTGCAAGCTTTATATCTTCTTCGGAGAAATGTCTATTTAGTTCTTCTCCCCATTTTTAGATGGTGTCTTTTGCTTTATTAGATACTGAGCTTCTTAATTTACTTATATATTTTGGAGCATAATTCTTTTTCAGTTGCTTCTTTGACAAATATTCTTTCTCATTCTACATGTTTTCTTTTTATTTGTTTATGTTTTCCTTTGCTGGGCCAAAAATTTTCAGTTTCATTAGGTCCCATTTGTTTATTCTTGTTTTCATTTCCATTTCTCTAAGAGGTCTGTCAACAAGATCTTGTGGTGATTTATGTCATAGCGGTTCTGCCTAGTTTTGTCTCTAAGTGTTCTAAAGTGTCTGATCCTACATTTATGTCTTTAATCCATTATGAGTCTATTTTTGTGTATAGTGTTAAGAGGTGTTCTAATTTCATCTTTACTCTGGAGCTGACCTGTTTTCCCAGCACCACTTATTGAAGAGACTCTCTTTTGTCCATAGTATTATATTCTTGCCTCCTTTTTTCCAAGATAAGGTTACCATATGTGCGATGGCTTATCTCTGGGCTTTCTCTCCTCTTCCATTGATCTATATTTCTGTGTTTCCACCAGTACCATATTGTCTTGAGTAGTGTAACTTTGGAGTATAATCTGGTGTCAGAGAGCCTGATTGCTACAGCTGTGATTTTCTTTCTCAAGTTTGCTCTTACTATTCCGTGTTTTTGTGTTCATACAAATTGTGAAATTTTTTGTTCAAGTTCCCTGAAAAATGCTATTGGTAGATTGATAGGGACTGCATTCAATATATTGATTGCTTTGGGTTATATAGTCCTTTTTCGAATGTGTATTTTGCAATCCAAACATTATATATCTCTTCCTCCATTTGTAGCATCCTTAATTGCTTTCATCAGTCTCTTATAGTTTTCTGCATAAAGGTCTTTGTCTTCGTAGGTTGGTTTCTTTGTAGGTATTATATTATTTTATACAATGGTAAATGGAAGTGTTTCGTACATTGTTTGGGAATGGCTAATGTGAGCAGTGTGCAGTGATACATTATTTTCTTTTTGATTTACATTTCTATTATTATTAGTGATGTTGAGCATCCTTTCCTATATTTCTTTGCAATCTGTATGTCTTCTTCAGGGAAATGTGTATTTAGCCCTTCTCCCATTTTTGGATTGGGTTGTTTGCTTTATTGGGTACTGAGCTTCTTCATCTGCTTATATATTTTAGAACATAATCCTTTGGCAGCTGCTTCTTTGGCAAATATTTTCTCCCATTCAGGGTGTTTTCTTTTTATCTTCATTATGGTCTCCTTTGTTGGGCCAAAGCTTTTGAGTTTCATTAGGTCCCATTTGTTTATTTATGTTTTCATTTCCATTTCTCTCAGAGGTTGGTCAACAGGATCTTGCTGTGATTTATATCAAAGTAGTCTGCTTATGTTTGCCTCTAAGAGTTTAAAATGTCTTGCCCTCCATTTATTTCTTTAATCCATTATGAGTCTATTTTTATGTATGGTGTTACTAAGTGTTCTAATTTCACTCTTCAACATGGAGCCATCCAGTTTTCGCAGCACCATTTATTGAAGAAGTTGTCTTTTCTCCATTGTATTATATTCTTGCTTCCTTAATCCATAATAAGTTACCATATATGTGTGGGCTTATCTTTGGGCTTTCTCTCCTGTTCCGTTGATCTATATTTCTGTTTCCGCCAGTACCATAGTGTCTTGAAAAGTGTAACTTTGGAGTATATTGTGATGTCAGGGATCCTGATTGCTACAGCTATATTTTTCTTTTTCAAGTTCACTCTTGCTATTCGGGTTTTTTTTTTTTTTTTTGTGGTACTCGGGCCTCTTACTGTTGTGGCCTCTCCCGTTGCAGAGCACAGGCTCCGGACGCGCAGGCTCAGCGGCCATGGCTCACGGGCACAGCCGCTCCGCAGCGTGTGGGATCTTCCCGGACCGGAGCACGAACCGGTGTCCCCTGTATCGGCAGGCGGACTCTCAACCACTGCGCCACCAGGGAAGCCCTATTCGGGGTTTTTGAGTTTGCATACAAATTGTGAAATTTTTTCTTCTAGTTTCTGTAAAATGCCATTGTTATTATGATAAGGATTTTATGCAATCTATAGATTGTTTGTGTTGTATAGTCCTTTTCACAATGTTGATTCTTCCAATCCTAGAACATTTTATATCTCTCCCTCTATTTGTATGGTTCTTAGTTACTTTCATCGGTGTCTTACAGTTTTCTGCATACCGCTCTTTGTCTTTGTAGGTAGGTTTCTTTGTAGGTATATTATTATTTTTGTTGCAATGTTAAATGGGAGTGTTTACTTAATTTCCCTCTCAGATTTTTCATCATTAGTAAAAAGGAAAGCAAGAGAATTCTGTGCATTCATTTTGTATCCTGCTACTTCAGAAAATTCATTGATTAGCCCTCATAGTTTTCAGGTAGCCCTTTTTGGATTCTCTACATATAGTATCATATCATCTGTAAACAATGACATTGTTATTTCTTTTTTCCGATTTGGATTCATTTCATTTCTTTTTCTTCTCTGATTTCTGTGGCTAAAATTTCCAAATCTTTGTTGTATAATGGTGGTGAGATTGGACAACCTTGTCGTGTTCCTGATCTTATAGGAAATGTTTTTCAATTTTTCAACCTTGAAAATGATGTTGGCTCTGGGTTTTTCACATATGACCTTTAGGGTGTTGAGATAGGTTCCCACTATGCCTACTTTGTGGAGTGTTTATTTATTTGCTTTTAACATAAATGGGTGTTGAATACTTCTGAAAGTATTTTCAACATCTATTGTGATTATGTTTTTTTATATGTCAGTTTATTGATTGACCATGTCACATGGATTGATGGTCGTTTATTGAAGAATCCTTTTATCCCTCAGAAAAATTCCATTTGATCTTCGTGTTTGATCCTTTTAAAAGTTTTGTTAGATTCTCTATGCTAGTTTTTGGTTGAGGATTTTACATCTATATTCATCAATAATAATTGTCTGTAATTACCATTTTGAGATATCTATGTCTGCTTTTGGTATCAGGGTGATGGTCACCTGTAAGAACGAATTTGGAAGTGTTCCTCTGTGTGCAGTTTTTGGAAGGATTTGAGAAGAATGGGTGTTAGATCTTCCCTAAATGTTGGATAACATTTTCCCGTGAAACCATCCAGTTGGACTTTTGTTTTTTGGAAGAGTTTAACTCAGAGATTCAATTTCATTACTTGTGATTGATTGGTTTATCTTTTCTATTTCTCTCTGGTTCACTCCTGTATGGTTGTATCCTCATAATGTTTCCATCTCTTCCTCATTTTCCATGATATTGACATATAGCCTTTCATGTAGTCTCTTAGAATTCTTGGGAATTCTGGGTTGTCCGTTTTAATTTCTCATCTTTTATTTCTAATTTTACTGATTTCAGTCCTCTTCCTTTTTCTCTTAATGAGTCTGGCCAAAGAGTTATCAGTTTTCTAAATGAATCAACTTTCAGTTTCATTGATCTTTGCTATTGTTTTCTTAGTTTCTATTTCATTCCTTTCTGGCATGATTACTTTATAAACATCTTTATGGGGGTATAATTATTTTACAATGCTGTGTTAATTCCTGCTGTATAACAAATGGAATCAGCTATATGTATACCAATATCCTCCTTTCACATCTCCCTTTTCCTCTGTCTCCCACACTCCCTATGCCAGCCCTCTGGGTAATTACAAAGCACCAAACTGATCTCCCTGTGCTATGCAGACACGCCAAGTGGTTTACTCTGGGAAGTGAACATATTTCTATTCTACTCTTTCACTTCGTGTCCTCAAGTCCATTCTCTATGTCTGTGTCTGTATTACTGTCCTGCCCCTAGGTTCATCACAACCATTTTTCTGGTGGCTGATGTTTTAGTGTCCATTATATGTGTTAGCATACAGTATTTGTTTTCAATGTGTATGACAGACACTAAGTCCATCCAGCACACTACAAATAATTCAGTTTCTTTTCCTCATAGGGCTTATTAATAATCCACTGTATACATGTGTCACAATTTCTTTATCCATTCTTCAGTCGATGGACTTTTAGATTGCTTCTCTGTCCTTGCCATTGTAAACAGTGCTGCAATGTACATTGTGGTATTACACATATTCTGAATTATGGGTTTCTCTGGATTATGCCCAGTATTGGGAGTGCTGGGGCATATGGTAGTAGTGAATATTGATTTTTTAAGGAAACTCCATACTTTACTCCATAGTGGCTGTAACTATTTACATTCCTGCAAAGAGTGCAATAGGATTCCCTTTTCTCCAACCCCACTCCAGCATTTATGTTTTATACATTGTTTGAATATGGCTAATCTGTGTAGTGTGTGGTGATACATCATTTTCTTTTTGATTTGCATTTCTTTTATTATTAGTGATGTTGAGCACCCCTTCCTGTGTTACTTTTCCATCTGTATATGTAATTTAGAGAAATGTCTATTTAGCTCATCTGCCCAATTTTGGATTGGGTTGTTTACTTTTTGGATATGGAGATTCATGTGAGTCTTATATATTTTGGAGATTAATATTTTCTCAGTTGCTTATTTGGCAATTTTTTTTTTCCCATTCTGAGACTTTCCTTTTTGTTGTCTGCATGATTTCTTTTCCTGGGTGAAAGATTTTAATTTACATTAGGTTTCATTTGTTTATTTTTGTTTAATTCTCATTTCCATTTCACTAGAAGATAGGTCAGCAGGATCTTGTTGTGATTTATGTCATAGAGTGTTCTGCCTAGGTTTTTCACAAAGAGTTTTAAACTTTTTGGTCTTCCATTTTTTGTCTTTAATCCATTTTGTCTTCATAGGTAGGTTTCTTCATAGGTATTTTATTCTTTTTTACGCAATGGAAAGTAGTGTGTTTCCTTAGTTTCTCTCTCAGATTTCTCTTCATTAGTGTACAGGAATGCAAGATATTTTTGTGCATTCATGTTGTATCCTGCTACTTCAGGAAATTCACTGATTAGCTCTCATAGTTTTCTGGTAGTCCCTTTTCAAAACAGGTATAGTATCATGTCATTCAAAAACACTCACACTTTATTTCTTCTTTTCCGATTTGGTTTCCTTTAATTTTTTTTTCTCCTCTGATTGCTGTAGCTAAAACTTCCAAATCGATATGGAATAATACTGATGAGAGTGGGAAACCTTGTCTTGTTCCTGATTTTAGAGGAAATGGTTTCAGTTATTAACCTTTCAGAATGATGCTTGCTGTGGATTTTTCATGCATGACCTTTAGAATGTTGAGGAAGGCTCCCACTATGCTTACTTTGTGGAGTGTTTCTTTATTTTTATATTATTTTAACATCTTTATTGAAGTATAATTGCTTTACAATTGTGTGTTAGTTTCTGCTTTATAATAAAGTGAATCAGTTATACACATACATATGTTCCCATATCTCTTCCCTCTTGTGTCTCCCTCCCTCCCACCCTCCCTATCTCACTCCTCTAGGTGGTCACAAAGCATGAAGCTGATCTCCCTGTGCTATGCAGCTGCTTCCCACTAGCTGTCTATTTTACGTTTGGTAGTGTACATATGTCCATGCCACTCTCTCACTTTTTCACAGCTTACCCTTCCCCCTCCCTATATCCTCAAGTCAATTCTCTAGTAGGTTTGTGTGTTTATTCCCATCTTGTCCCTAAGTCCTTCATGACCTTTTTTTTTAACTTTTTTTTTCTTAGTTTCCATATATATATGTGTTAGCATACGGTATTTGTTTTTCTCTTTCTGACTTACTTCACTCTGTATGACAGACTCTGTGTCCATCCACCTCACTACAAATAACTCAATTTCGCTTCTCTTTATGGCAGAGTAATATTCCATTGTATATATGTGCCACAACTTCTTTATCCATTCATCTGTTGATGGACACTTAGGTTGCTTCCATGTCCTGGCTATTGTAAACAGAGCTGCAATGAATACTTTCGGAGATGACCCTTTTTGAATTTTGGTTTTCTCAGGGTATATGCCCGGGAGTGGGATGGCTGGGTCGTATGGTAGTTTTATTTTTAGTTTTTTAAGGAACCTCCATACTGTTCTACATAGTGGCTATATCAATTTACATTTCCACCAACAGTGCAAGAGGGTTCCCCCTTCTCCACACCCTCTCCAGCGTTTATTGTTTGTAAATTTTTTTCATGATGGCCATTCTAACCAGTGTGAGATGATATCTCATTGTAGTTTTGATTTGTCTTTCTCTAATGGTTAAATGATGTTGAGCATTCCTTCATGTGTTTGTTGGCAATCTGTATATCTTCTTTGGAAAAATGTCTATTTAGATCTTCTCCCCTTTTTTGGATTAGGTTGTTTATTTTTTTCATATTGAGCTACATGAGCTGCTTGTAAATATTGAAGATTAATCCTTTGTCAGTTGCTTCATTTGTAAATATTTTCTCCCATTCTGAGAGTTGTCTTTTGGTCTTCTTTGTGGTTTCCTTTGCTGTGCAAAAGCTTTTAAGTTTCATTAGGTCAAATTTGTTTATTTTTATTTTTATTTCCATTTCTCTAGGAGGTGGGTCAAAAAGGATCTTGCTGTGATTTATGTCATAGAGTGTTCTGCCTATGTTTTCCTCTAAGTGTTTGATAGTTTCTGGCCTTACATTTAAGTCTTTAATCCATTTTGATTTTATTTTTTGTATGGTGTTAGGGAGTGTTCTAATTTCTTAATTTTACATGTACTGTCCAGTTTTCCCAGCACCACTTATTGAAGAGGCTGTCTTTTCTCCAATGTATATTCTTGCCTCCTTTATCAAAGATAAGTTGACCATACATGTGTGGGTTTCTATCCTGTTCCATTGATCTGTATTTCTGTTTTTGTGCCAGTACCATAATGTCTGGATTACTGTAGCTTTGTAGTATATTCTAAAGTCAGGGAGTCTGATTCCTCCAACTCTGTTCTTTGTTCTCAAGACTGTTTTGGCTATTTGGGGTCTTTTGTGTTTCCATACAAATTGTGAAATTTTTTGTTCTAGTTCTGTGAAAAATGCCAGTGGTAGTTTGATAGGGATTGCATTGAATCTGTAGATTGCTTTGGGTAGTAGAGTTATTTTCACAATGTTGATTGTTCCAATCCAAGAACATGATATATCTCTCCATCTATTTGTATCATCTTTAATTTTTTTCATCAGTGTCATATAATTTTCTGCATACAGGTCTTTAGTCTCCTTAGGTAGGTTTATTCCTATATATTTTATTCTTTGGTTGCAATGGTAAATGGGAGTGTTTTCTTAATTTCACTTTCAGATTTTTCATCATCAGTGTATAGGAATGCCAGAGGTTTCTGTGCATTAATTTTGTAGCCTGTTACTTTACCAAATTCATTGATTAGCTCTAGTAGTTTTCCAGTAGCGTTCTTAGGATTCTCTATGTATAGTATCATGTCATCTGCAAGTAGTGACAGCTTTACTTCTTTTCTGATTTGGATTCCTTTTATGACTGCTTCTTGTCTGATTGTTGTCCCTAAGACTTCCAAAAATATTGGCTTCCTGGTGGTGCAGTGGTTGAGAGTCTGCCTGCCGATGCAGGGGACACGGGTTTGTGCCCCTGTCTGGGAAGATCCCACATGCCACAGAGCGGCTAGGCCTGTGAGCCATGGATGCTAAGCCTGCATGTCCAGAGCCTGTGCTCCACAACGGGAGAGGCCACAACAGTGAGAGGCCTGCGTACAACAACAACAACAACAAAAAAAAAAACTTCCCAAAATATGTTGGATAATGTTGGTGAGACTGGGCAACCTTGTCTTGTTCCTGATCTTAATGGAAATAATTTCAGTTTTTCACCTTTGAGGACGATGTTGGCTGTGGGTTTGTCATATGTGGCCTTTATTATGTTGAGGAAAGTTCCCTCTATGCCTATTGTCTGCAGGGTTTTTTTTATCATAAATGGTGTTGAATTTTGTCAAAAGCTTTCTCTGTATCGATTGAGATGATCATATGGTTTTTCTCCTTCAATTTGTTAATATAGTGTATCACATTGATTGATTTGCATATATTGAAGAATCCTTGCATTCCTGGAATAAACCCCACTTCATCATGGTGTATGATCCTTTTAATGTGCTGTTGGATTCTTTGCTAGTATTTTGTTGAGGATTTTTCATGTATGTTCATCAGCGATATTGACCTGTAGTTTTCTTTCTTTGTGACATGTTTGGTTTTGGTATCAGGGTGATAGTGGCCTCGTAGAATGTGTTTGAGAGTGTTCCTCCCTCTGCTATATTTTGGAAGAGTTTGAGAAGGATAGGTGTTAGCTCATCTCTAAATGTTTGATAGAATTTGCCTGTGAAACCATCTGGTCCTGGACTTTTGTTTTTTGGAAGACTTTTAATACCAGTTTCAATTTCAGTGCTTGTGATTGGTCTGTTCATATTTCCTATTTCTTCCTGGTTCAGTCTCAGAAGGTTGTGCATTTCTAAGCATTTGTCCCTTTCTTCCAGGTTGTTCATTTTATTGGCATAGAGTTGCTTCTAGTAATCTCTCATGATCCTTTGTATTTCTGCAGTGTCAGTTGTTACTTTTCCTTTTTCATTTCTAATTCTATTGATTTGAGTGTTCTCCCTTTTTTTCTTGATGAGTCCAGCTAATGGTTTATCAATTTTATTTATGTTCTCAAAGAACCAGCTTTTGGTTTTATTGATCTTTGCTATCATTTCCTTCTTTTTCATTTAATGATGATCTGATCTTTATGATTTCTTTCCTTCTGCTAACTTTGTTCTTCTTTCTCTCATTGCTTTAGGTGTAAGATTAGGTTGTTTATTTGAGATGTTTCTTGTTACTTATGGTAGGATTGTATTCCTATAAACTTCCCTGTTAGAACTGCTTTTGCTGCATCCAATAGGTTTTGGGTCATCGTGTTTATGTTGTCACTTGTTTCTAGGTATTTTTTGATTTCCTCTTTGATTTCTTCAGTGATCAGTTCGTTATTAAGTAGTGTATTGTTTAGCCTCCATTTATTTGTATTTTTTTACAGATTTTTTTCCTGTAATTGATATCTAGTCTCATAGCATTTTTGTTGGAAAACTTACTTGATACAATTTCAATTTTCTTAAATTTACCAAGGCTTGATTTGTAACCCAAGATATAATCTCTACTGAAGAATGTTCCATGAGCACTTGAGAACAATGTGCATTCTGTTGTTTTTGAATGGAATGTCCTGTAATTATCAATTAAGTCCATCTTCTTTAATGTATCATTTAAAACTTATATTTCCTTATTTATTTTCATTTTGGATGATCTGTCCATTGGTGAAAGTGGGGTGTTAAAGTCCCCTACTATGAGTGTGTTACTGTCAATTTCCCCTTTTATGGCTGTTAGTATTTGCTTTATGTATTGAGGTGCTCCTATATTAGGTGCATAAATATTTACAATTCTTATATCTTCTTCTTGGATTGATATCTTGATCATTACATAGTGTCCTTCTTTGTCTCTTGTAATAGTCTTTATTTTAAGGTCTATTTTTTCTGCATGAGAATTGCTACTCCAGCTTTATTTTGTTTTCCTTTTGCATGGAATATCTTTTTCCATCCCCTCACTTTCAGTCTGTATGTGTCCCTAGGTCTGAAGTGGGTCTCTTGTCAACAGCATATATACAGGTCTTATTTTTGTATCCACTCAGGCAGTCTATGTCTTTTGGTTGGATCATTTAATCCATTTATATTTAAGGTAATTATCGATATGTATTTTCCTATTCTCATTTTCTTAATTGTTTTGGGTTTGTTATTGTAGGTCTTTTCCTTCTCTTTTTTTTTCCTGCCTAGAGAAGTTCCTTTAGCATTTGTTGTAAAGCTGTTTTGGTGGTGCTGAATTCTCTTAGCTTTTACTTGTCTGTAAATGTTTTAAATTCTCCATCAAATCTGAATGAGATCCTTGCTGGGTAGAGTAATCTTTGTTGTAGGTTTTGTTCCTTCATCACTTTAAATATGGTCTGCTACTCCCTTCTGGCTTGCAGTTTCTGCTGAAATATCATCTGTTAACCTTATGGGGATTCCCTTCTGTGTTATTTGTTGCTTTTCCCTTACTGCTTTTTATATATTTAATTTTGATAGTTTGAGTAATATGTGTCTTGATGTGTTTCTCCTTGGATTTATCCTTTATGGGACTCTCTGTGCTTCCTGGACTTGATTAACTATTTCATTTCCCATATTAGGGAAGTTTTCAACGATAATCTCTTCAAATATTTTCTCAGTCCCTTTCTTTTTCTCTTCTTCTCTGGGACCCCTATAATTCGAATGTTGGTGTGTTTAATGTTGTCCCAGATGTCTCTGAGGTTTTCCTCAATTGTTATCATTCTTTTTTCTTTATTCTGCTCTGCAGTAGTTATTTCCACTATTTTGTCTTCCAGGTCACTTATCTGTTCTTCTGCCTCAGTTATTTCACTATTGATCCCTTCTAGAGAATTTTTAATATCATTTATTGTGTTGTTCATCACTGTTTGTTTGCTCTTTATTTTTTCTAGGTCCTTGTTAAATGTTTCTTGTATTTTCTCCATTTGATATCCAAGATTTTGGATTATCTTTACTATCATTATTCTGAATTCTTTTTCAGGTAGACTGACTATTTCCTCTTCATTAGTTATGTCTGGTGGGTTTTTACCTTGCTCCTTCATCTGCTGTGTGATTTCTGTCTTCTCATTTTTCTTAACTTACCAAATTTGGGGTCTCCTTTTCACAGCCTGCAGGTTCGTAGTTGCCATTGTTTTGGGTTTCTGTCCCCAGTGGCTAAGGTTGTTTCAGTGGGTTGTGTAGGCTTCCTGGTGGCAGGGACTACTGTCTGTGTTCTGGTGGATGAGGCTGGATCTTGTCTTTCTGGTGGGCAGGTCCACATGTGGTGCTGCATTTTGGGGTGTCTGTGGCCTTATTATGATTTTAGGCAGCCTCTATGCTAATGGATGGAGTTGTGTTCCTGTCTTGCTAGTTGTTTGGCATAGGGTTTCCAACAATGTCGCTTGCTGGTCATTGAGTGAAGCTGGGTCTTTGTGTTGAGATGGAGATCTCTGGGAGATTTTTGCTGTTTGCCATTACGTGGAGCTGGGAGGTCTCTTGTGGTCCAGTGTCCTGAACTTGGCTCTCCCATCTCAAAGGCACAGCACTGACTCCTGGCTGGAACACCAAGAGACTTTCATACACAGGGCTCAGAATAAAAGGGAGAAAAAGGGCTTCCCTGGTGGCACAGTGGTTGAGAGTCTGCCTGTCGATGCAGGGGATATGGGTTTGTGCCCCAGTCCAGGAGGATCCCACATGCCACGGAGCAGCTGGGCCCATGAGCCATGGCCGTTGAACCTGTGCATCCGGAGCCTGTGCTCCACAATGGGAGAGGCCACAACAGTGAGAGGTCCATGTACTGCAAAAATAAAAAATAAAAAAAAAAAAAAAAAAAGGAGAAAAAGTCAAAAGAAGGAAAGAAAGAGGATAAAATAATAAAATGAAGTTATTAAAATAAAAAGTAATTATTATGAAAGAAATTTTTAAAAGAAAAAAAAAGGACCGACAGAACCCTAGGACAAATGGTAAAAGCAAAGCTATACAGACAAAGTCACACACGGAAGCATACACGTCACAAAAAGAGAAAAATGGGGAAAAATATATATCCTTGCTCCCAAAGTCCACCTCCTCAATTTGGGATGATTTGTTGTCTGTTCATGTATTCCACTGATGCAGGGTACATCAGTTTGATTGTGGAGATTTAATCCCCTGCTCCTGAGGCTGCTGGGAGAGATTCCCCTTTATCTTCTTTGTTCGCACAGCTCCCGGGGTTCAGCTTTGGATTTGGCCCCGCCTTTGCGTGTAGGTCTCCTGAGGGCATCTGTTCTTCGCTCAGACAGGAGGGAGTTAAAGAAGCAGCTGATTCGGGAGCTCTGGCTAACTCAGGCCAGGGGGAGGGAGGGTACAGAGTGCGGGGCGAGCCTGCGGTGGCAGAGGCCGCCGTGACTTTGTACCAGCCTGAGGTGCAAGTTGTCCCTGGATCCCGGGACCCTGGCAGTGGCGGGCTGCATAGGCTACCGGAAGGAGAGGTGTGGAGAGTGATCTGTGCTCGCACATTGGTTTCTTGGTGGCGGCAGCAGCAGCCTTAGCGTCTCATGCCCGTCTCTGTGATCCATCCTGATAGCCGTGGCTCACGCCCGCAGAGCTCATTTAAACGGCGCTTTTAACCCCCTCTCCGTGCACACCAGGAAAGAAAGAGGGAAGAAAAAGTCTCTAGCTTCTTTGGTAGTTCCAGACTTTTTTCCCAACTCCTGCCCGGCCAGCCATGTTGCACTAGCCCCCTTCAGGCTGTGTTCACGCTGCTAACCCCAGTCCTCTCCCTGCAATCTGACCAAAGCCCAAGCCTCAGCTCCCAGCCCCCGCCCACCCCGGTGGGTGAGCAGACAAGCCTCTTGGGCTGGTGAGTGCTGGCCAGCACCAATCCTCTGTGCAGGAATCTCTCCACTTTGCCCTCCGCACCTCTGTTGCTGTGCTCTCCTCTATGGCCCCGAAGATCCCCCCTCTACCCCGCCAAAGTCTCTGCCCACGAAGGGGCTTCTAGTGTGTGGAAACCTTTCCTCCTTCACAGCTCCCTCCCACTGGTGTAGGTGTTGTCCTTATTCTTTTGTCCCTGTTTTTTCTTTCTTCTTTTGCCCTACCCAGGTACATGGGGAGTTTCTTGCCTTTTGGAAGGTCTGAGGTCTTCTGCCAGTGTTCAGTAGGTGTTCTGTAGGAGCTGTTCCACGTGTAGATGTATTTCTGATGTATCAGTGGGAAGGAAGGTGATCTCCACGTCTTACTCTTCCGCCATTTTGAAGCTTCTCCTCTTTCTTTATTTTTTAACTTAAATGATTGTTGAATCGTGTCAAGAGGTTTTTCTGCATCTATTGAGATTATCTTATGGTTTTTATTCTTAGGTTTGTTGATTGTATGTATCAGAAGGATTGATGGGCTTCTATTGAAGAATCCTTTCACTCCTGGGAAAAATCTCACTTGATCTTGGTGTATGATCCTCTTCAAGTTTTTTTGGATACTCTTTGTTATTTTTTGGTTGAGGATTTTTGCAGCTGTGTTTTTCTGTGATAATGGTGTGTAATTACCATTGTTGTGATATCCTTGTCTGTTTTTAGTATCAGATTGATGGTTGCCTGTAAGAACAAATTCAGGAGTGCTCCTCTGTGTGGAATATTTGAGAAGAGTTTTAGAAGAATGGAGTTAGCTCTTCCATAAAAGTTGCATGGGACTTTACTGTGAAGTCATCCACCCGGACTTTGGTTGTGGGAATATTTTAACTCACAGTTTAAATTTCGTTACTTGTGATTGATCAGTTTATCTTTTCTCTTTCTCTCTGGTACAGTCCTGGAAGTTGCTTTGTCCTAAGAATCGGTCCATTTCTTCTGGTTGTCCATTGTTTTTGTATATAACCATTTCAGGTAGTTTCTTATATCCTTTGTAATTCTGCATTGTACATTGTAATTTCTCATTTTTTTATTTCAAATTTTATTGAATTGAGCCTTCTTCCTCTTTTTCCTGATGAGTCTGGCCAAAGAGTTATCGATTTTGTTAATTTTCTAAAAAGAACATTCTTTTAGAGTCATTGATCTTTGGTATTGTTTTCTGAGATTCTATTTCATTCCTTCCTGACATCATTATTTTATAACATCTTTTTTGGAGTATGATTCCTTTACAATGTTGTGTTAATTCCTGCCGTATAATGAAGGGAATCAGCTATATGTATACCTGTATCTTCATATCCCCTCTGCCTTTCCTTCTCTCTCCCACCTTCCCTATGCCAGCCTTCTGTGTGATCAGAAAGCACCAAATTAATCTCCCTGTTCTATGCAGCTGCTTCCCATGAGCTATCTGTTTTACACTGTGGAGTGTACATATGTCAATGGTACATTGGGTCTGGATCTGTATTGCTGTCCTGCCCCTAGGTTCATCACAGCCATCTTTTTGGTAGTTGTTGTTTTGGATTTCATATATGTGTTGCCATATGGTATTTGGTTTACTAATTCTGCCTTATATCACTGTGTATGACAGAGGCTACATCCATCCACCTCACTATAAAACCTCATTTGATTTCTTATTATGGCTGAGTAATATTCAGGAGTATAAATGTGCCCCCAACTTCTTTATCCATTCCTCTGTTGATGGGCACTTAGGTGGCTTCCATGTCCTGACTCTTGTAAACTGTGGTGCACAGTACATTGAGGTACTTGACTCTTTTTGAACTATGGGTTTCTCAGGGTACATGCCCAGTAGTTGGACTCCTGGAGCATAGGCTAGTAGTGAGTTTTCTTTTTAAGGAAAGCCCATGCAGTTCTCCATAGTGGTTGTATCGATTTACATTCCCACCAACAGTGCAAGAGGGTTCCCTTTTCACCACACCCTTTCCAACATTTATGGTTTATATATTGTTTGTGGATGGCTAATCTGAGCAGTGTACAGTGATAGCTCCTTTTATTTTTGATTTGCATTTCTCTTATGATATGGGAGGTTGAGAACCCTTTCCTGTGTTTCTTTGCTCTAAGTTTTTAAAAGAACTATATATTTAGCACTTCTGCCCATTGCTGAATTTTGTTCTTTTTTTGCATACTGAGCTTCATGAGCTGTTTATATATTTTGGAGCCTAATCCTTTGTCAGTTGCTTCATTGCAAATACTTTCCACCATTCTGAGGGTATGCATTTTGTCTTCTTTATCCTTTCCTTTGCTCGGCAAAAGCCCTTCTGTTTTATTAGATACCATTTAAAATTTTTTTCATTTACATTTCTCTAGAAAGTAGGTTAAATGATCTTGCTGTGATTTATGTCACAAAGTCTTTTTTTTTTTTTTTTTCGGTATGCGGACCTCTCACTGCTGTGGCCTCTCCCATTGTGGAGCACAGGCTCTGGATGGTCAGGCTCAACAGCCATGGCTCACGGGCCCAGCCATTCCATGACATGAGGGATCCTCCCAGACCAGGGCATGAACCGGTGTCCCCTGCATCGGCAGGCAGACTCTAAACCACTGAGCCACCAGGGAAGCTGTGTCATAGAGTCTTCTGCCTAGGTTTTCTTCTAAGTGTTTTAATGTTTCTGGCCCTCCCATTATGTCTTTAATGCTATTTGAGTCTAGTTGGTGTACGGTGTTAGGACGTGTTCTAATTTCACTCTTTAACATGTGGCTATCCATTTTCCCAGCACCAGTTATTGAGAAGGCTGTCTTTTCTGCATTGTATATTCTTGCCTCCTCTATCCAAGATGAGGCCATCAGAGGTACATGGTCTTATCTCTGGGCTTTCTCTCCTGATCCATTGATCTATATTTCTATGTTTCTGCCAGTGCCATGCTGTCTTGATTACAGTAACTTTGGAGTCTGTTCTGGTGTCAGGGAGACTGATTGCTCCAGCTCCATTTCTCTTTCTCAAGTTCGCTCTTGCTCTTTTTGGTCTTTTGCATTTACATACAAGTTGTGGATTTTTTTGTTCTAGTTCTCTGAAAGATGCCATTGGTGTTTTGACAGTCACTGCTTTAAATCTATAGATTGCTTTGTGTTGTATAGTTCTTTTCACAATGTTGATTCTTCCAGTCCAAGATCATTGTGTATGTATCCCTCAGTTTGCATCGACCTTCATTCCTTTCATCAGGATCTTCTAGTTTTCTGCATACAGGTCTTTTCTCCATAGGTAATTTCCTTGTAGGTATTTTATTCTTTTTGTTGCAGTGGTAAATGAGAGTATTTCCTTAATATCTCTGTCAGATTTTTCATCATTAATGTATAGGAATGCTAGAGATTTCTGTGCATTGATTTTGTACCATGTTACTTGAGAAAACTCATTGATTAGCTCCAATCGTTTTCTGGTAGCACCTTTTGGATTCTCTAAGGAGAGTACCATGCCATCGGAAAACAGTGAAACTATTTTTTTTCTTCTTTTCCAATTAGGATTCTTTCATTTATTTTATTTATCATATTGCTGTGGCTACAATTTCCAAGTCTATGTTGAATAATACTAGTAAGAGTGGGCAACCTTCTTTTATTCCTGATTTTGGAGGAAATGGTTTCAGTTTTTCACTCTTGAAAACGATGTTAGCTGTGGGCTTTTCATACATGACCTTTAGTATGTTGAGGTATGTTCCCACTATGCCTACTTTGTGGAGTGTTGTTTTTTTCTTTAACTTAAATAGGTGTTGAATTGTGTCAAGGAGTTTTTCTGCATCTATTGAGATTATCTTATGGTTTTTATATTTCAGTTTGTTGATCATGTGTATCACATGGATTGACGTGCTTTTATTGAATAATCCATGCACCCCTGGGAAAAATCTCAGTTGATCTTGGTGTATGATCCTCTTCAAGTTTTTTTGAATTCTCTCTGCTATTTTTTCATTGAGGATTTTTGTATCTGTGTTCTTCGGTGATAATGGTCTGTAATTACCATATTTGTGATATCTTTGTCAGGTTTTGGTATCAGATTGATGGTCGCCTGTAGGAATGAATTTGGGAGTGCCCCTCCATGTTGAATTTTTGGGAAGAGTTTGAGAAGAATGGTGTTAGCTCTTCTGTAATGGTTGGATAGCATTTTCCTGTGAAGCCATCCACCTGGACTTTGGTTGTGGGAAGATTTTAACTCACAGTTTTAATTTCATTACTTGTGATTGATCATATTATCTTTTCTATGTCTCTCTGGTAAAGTCCTTGAAGTTGTATCATCCTAAGCATCAGTCCATTTCTTCCATGTTTTCCACTGTATTGGCATATAGCCATTTCAGGTATTCTCTTTTATCCTTTGTAATCCTACATTGTCCATTGTAATTTCTCTTTTTTTTAAATTTCAAGTTGTATTGAATTGAGCCCTCTTCTTTTTCGTTAAGAGTCTGGCCAAAGAGTTATCAATTTTGTTAATTTTCTAAACTAACCTTATTTTAGTTTCATTGATCTTTGACATTGTTTTCTGAGATTCTATTTCATTCCTTTCTGGCATCATTGTTTTATTAACACCTTTATTGGCGTACAATTGCTTTACAATGCTATGTTAATTCCTGCTGTATAACAAAGAGAATCAGCTGTATGTATCGCTATATCCCAATATCCCCTTCCCCTTTTTCATCTCTCTCCCAGCTTCCCTATGCCAGCTCTCTCGGTGGTCACAAAGCATAGAACTGATCTCCCTGTGCTAGGCAGCTGCTTCCCAAGAGCTATTTGTTCTATATTGGGGAGTGTACATATGTCAATGCTACTCTTTCACTTCATATCCTCAAATCCATTCTCTACGTCTGGGTCTGTATTCCTGTCCTATTCCTATATTAATCTCAGCCATTTTTCTGGTAGTTGTTTTGGATTCCATATATGTGTGTGTGTGTGTGTGTGTGTGTGTGTTAGCATATGGTATTTGGATTTCTCTTTCTGACTTACATCACTGTATACGAGAGACTCTAGGTCTATCCAGCTCACTATAAATAACTCGTTTTCTATTATGGCTGAGTAATATTCAGGAGTATATATGTGCCCCCAACTTTTTATCCATTCCTCTGTCAATGGACACTTACATTGCTTCCATGTCCTGACTCTTGTAAACTGTGGTGTACAGTACATTGAGGTACTTGACTCTTTTTGAATTATGGGTTTCTCAGAGTACATGCCCCATAGTGGGACTGCTTGGCCATAGGCTAGTAGTGAGGTTTGTCATTTCCTATTATGGCTGATTAATATTCAGGAGTATATATGTATCCCAAAATCTTTATCCATTCCTCTGTCAATAGACACTTAGGTTGTTTTCTTGTCCTGGGTATTGTAAACCATGCTTCAATGTACCTTACAGTACTTGACTCTTTTTGAATTATGGGTTTCTCAGGGTACATGCCCAGTAGTGGTGCTGCTAGGTACTAGCAGAACGTACTGTTCTCTATAGTGGCTGTATCGATTTACATTCCTACCAACAGTGCAAGAGGCTTCCATTTTGACACACTCTTTCCAGCATTTATGGTTTATACGTTCTTTGAGGATGACTAATCTGTACAGTGTACATTGATACCTCCTTTTACTTTTGATTTGAATTTCTCTTATGTTTCGTGATGTTGAGCACCATTTACTGTGTTGCTTTAGTATATCTTCTTCAGAGAAATGTCTATTTAGCTCTTCTGCTCACTTTTGGTTTGGGCTGTTTGTTTTTTTGCATACTGAGCTATATGAGCTGCTTATATATTTTCAAGATATCCTTTGTCAGTTGCATTTTTGGGAAATATTTTCCACATTCTGAGTGTTTTCTTTGTGCCTTCTTTATTCTTTCCTTTTCTCGGCCAAATGTTTTCTGTTTTATTAGGTCTCCTTTGTTTATTTTTGTTTTCTTTCCCATTTCTCTAGGAAGTTGGTCAAAAGTTCTTGCTGTGATTTATGTCATAGAGTGTTCTACCTAGTTTTACTTCTATGAGTTTTAAGTTTCAGGCCTTCCAATTTTGTCCTTAATCCTATTTGTGCCTAGTTTGTGTACAGTGTTAGGAAATGTTTTATTTCACTCTATAACATGTAGCCATCAATTTTCCTAGCACCATTTATTGAGGAGGCTGTCTTTTTTGCATTGTATATTCTTGCCTCCTCTATCCAAGTTAAGATCACCATATGTGTGTGGGCTTATCTCTGTGCTTTCTCTCCTGTTCTACTGATCTATATTTCTGTGTTTGTGTAAGTACCATACTGTCTTGATTACTGTAACTTTGGAATATAGTCTGGAGCCAGGGAGCCTGATTCCTCCAGCTCAATTTTTCTTTTTCAAGTTTCCTCTTACTATTCAGGGTCTTTTGCATTTGCATATAAATTGTGAAATTTTTGGCCCAGTTCTCTGAAAATTTCCATTGTAGTTTGTTAGGGATTACACTGAATGTATAATTCTTTTCACAATGTTGATTCTTCCAATCCAAGAACATTGTATATCTTACCATCTGACTGTATGGTCCTTAATATCTCTCAACAGTGTCATAAATTTCTGCATAAAGATGTTGTCTCCATTGGTAGGTTTCTTCTAAGTTCTATTATTCTTTCTGTTTCAACAGCAAAGGGAATGTTTCCTTAGTTTCTCTGTCAGATTTTTCATTGGTAGTGTATAGGAATGCAAGAGATTTTTGTGCATTCATTTTGTATCAACTTACTTCACAAAATTCATTGATTAGCTCATGTAGATTTGGGGTAACCTCTTTTGGATTCTTTATGTATAGTATGTCGTTTGCAAACTGTTAATAAAACTGTGAATAATAGTCATCAGAGAGCTTCCCTGGTGACACAGTGATTGAGAGTCCGCCTGCTGATGCAGGAGACACAGGTACGTGCCCTGGTCTGGGAGGATCCCACATGCCATGGAGTGGCTGGACCCATGAGCCATGGCCATTGATCCTGTGCATCCATAGCCTGTTCTCCGCAATGGGAGAGGTCACAACAGTAAGAAGCCCTGTACCACAAAAAAAAAAAAAAAAAAAAAAAAAGTCATCAGAGTGGGCAACCTTGTTTTTTCGTGATCTTAAAGGAAATGGTTTCAGTTTTTCACCCTTGAGACTGATGTTGGCTGTGGTTTTGTCATATATGACCTTTATTATATTGAGTAGGATCCCTCTATTTCTATGTTCTGGTGTGTTTTATTTATTTATTATCATAAAATGGTGTTGAATTTTGCTGAAATATTTTTCTGCAGCTATTGAGATTATCATAAAGTTTTATCCTTTAACTTGTTAATAGGATGTATCACATGCTTTGATGTGTGTTCATTGAAGTATCCTTACATCCCTGTGAAAAATCTCATTTGATCTTGATTTATGACCCTTTTAAGTTTTGTTCCATTCTCTCTGTTAGTTTTTGGTTGAGAATTCTAGCATCTGGGTTCATCAGTGATACCGGTCTGTAATTTTCGTTTTTGTGATATCTTTGTCTGGTTTGGTGTCAGGGTGATGGTCGCCTCTTAGAACGAACTTGGAAGTGTACCTCAGTTTGAAATTTTGGAAAGCATTTGAGAAGAATGGATGTTACCACTTCACTAAATATTGGATTGAATTCTGCTGTGAAGTCATTATACTGGGCTTTTGTTTTTGGAAGATGTTAAGTCCCATTTTCCATTTCACTGCTTGTGATTTGTAGGATTATGTTTTCTACTTCCCTTTAGTTCAGTCCTCGAAGTTTGTATCATCCTAAGAATTTGTCTGTCTCTTCCAGGTTGTGCATTGTATTGGAATATAGCTGTTTTTAGGAAGTCTCTTATAATCCTTTGTAATTCTGTGTTGTCAGTTCTAATTTCTAGTTTTTTTATTCCCAATTATATTGATTTGAATCCCCTTCCTTTAACCATTGACGAGTCTGGCCAAAGATTTATCGATTTTGTTAATTTTGTAAAAGAACCAGGTTTTAAAGTCATTGTTCTTTCTATTATTCCTAGTTTCTCTTTCATTCTTTTCTGGAATTTTTTTTTAAAATCTTTATTAGTGTATAATTGCTTTACAATGGTGTGTTAGTTTCTGCTCTATAACAAAGTGAATCAGTTATACATATACATATGTTCCCATATCTCTTCCCTCTTGTGTCTCCCTCCATCCAACCCTCCCTATCCCACCCCTCCAGGTGGTCACAAAGCACCAAGTTGATTTCCGTGTGCTATGCGCCTGCTTCCCACTGGCTACCTACCTTACATATGGTAGTGTATACATGTCCATGCCTCTCTCTTGTTTGTCACAACTTACCCTTCCCCATCCCCATATCCTCAAGTCCATTCTCTACTAGGTCTGTGTCATTATTCCTGTCTTACCCCAAGGTTCTTCATGACATAATTTTTTCTTAAATTCCAAATATATGTGTTAGCATACAGTAGTTGTTTTTCTCTTTCTGACTTACTTCACTCTGTATGACAGACTCTAGGTCTATCCACCTCATTACAAATAGCTGAATTTCATTTCTTTTTATAGCTGAGTAATATTCCATTGTATATAAGTGCCACATCTACTTTATCCATTCATTCAATGATGGACACTTAGGTTGTTTCCATCTCTGGGCTATTGTAAATAGAGCTGCAATGACCATTTTGGTACATGACTCTTTTTGAATTATGGTTTTCTCAGGGTATATGCCCAGTAGTGGGATTGCTGGGTCATATGGTAGCTCTATTTGTAGTTTTTAAAGGAACCTCCATACTGTTCTCCATAGTGGCTGCACTTATTCACATTCCCACCAGCAGTGCAAGAGTGTTCCCTTTTCTCCACACCCTCTCCAGCATTTATTGTTTCTAGATTTTTTGGTGATGGCCATTCTGACTGGTGTGATGTGATATCTCACGGTAGTTTTGATTTGCACTTCTCTAATGATTAATGATGTTGAGCATTCTTTTTTTCTTTCTTTTTTAAACATCTTTATTGGGGTATAATTGCTTTACAATGGTGTGTTAGTTTCTGCTTTATAACAAAGTGAATCAGTTATACATATACATATGTTCCCATATCTCTTCCCTCTTGCATCTCCCTCCCTCCCACCCTCCATATCCCACCCCTCCAGGTGGTCACAAAGCACTGAGCCGATATCCCTGTGCCATGCGGCTGTTTCCCACTAGCTATCTACCTTACATTTGTTAGTGTGTATATATCCATGACTCTCTCTCGCCCTGTCACAGCTCACCCTTCCCCCTCCCCATATCCTCAAGTCTGTTCTCCAGTAGGTCTGTGTCTTTATTCCTATCTTACCCCTAGGTTCTTCATGACATTTTTTTCCCTTCTTAAATTCCATATATATGTGTTAGCATACGGTATTTGTCTTCTTCTTTCTGACTTACTTCACTCTGTATGACAGACTCTAGGTCTATCCACCTCATTACAAATAGCTCCATTTCGTGTCTTTTTATGGCTGAGTAATAATCCATTGTATATATGTGCCACATCTACTTTATCCATTCATCCAATGATGGGCACTTAGGTTGTTTCCATCTCTGGGCTATTGTAAATAGAGTTGCAATGAACATTTTGGTACATGACTCTTTTTGAATTTTGGTTTTCTCAGGGTATATGCCCAGTAGTGGGATTGCTGGGTCATATGGTAATTCTATTTGTAGTTTTTTAAGGAACCTCCATACTGTTCTCCATAGTGGTTGAACCAATTCACATTCCCACCAGCGGTGCAAGAGTGTTCCCTTTTCTCCACACCCTCTCCAGCATTTATTGTTTCTAGATTTTTTGATGATGGCCATTCTGACTGGTGTGAGGTGATATCTCATTGTAGTTTTGATTTGCATTTCTCTAATGATTAATGATGTTGAGCATTCTTTCATGTGTTTGTTGGCAGTCTGTATATCTTCTTTGGAGAAATGTCTATTTTGGTCTTCTGCCCATTTTTGGATTGGGTTGTTTGTTTTTTTGTTATTGAGCTGCATGGGCTGCTTGTAAATTTTGGAGATTAATCCTTTGTCAGTTGCTGCATTTGCAAATAATTTCTCCCATTCTGAGGGTCGTCTTTTGGTCTTGTTTATGGTTTCCTTTGCTGTGCAAAAGCTTTGAAGTTTCACTAGGTCCCATTTGTTTATTTTTGTTTTTATTTCCATTACTCTAGGAGGTGGGTCAAAAAGGATCTTGCTGTGATTTATGTCATAGAGAGTTCTGCCTATGTTTTCCTCTAAGAGTTTGATAGTTTCTGGCCTTACATTTAGGTCTTTAATCCATTTTGAGCTTATTTTTGTGTATGGTGTTAGGGAGTGATCTAATCTCATACTTTTACATGTATCTGTCCAGTTTTCCCAGCACCATTTATTGAAGAGGCTGTCCTTTCTCCACTGTACATTCCTGCCACCTTTATCAAAGATAAGGTTTCCATATGTGTGTGGATTTATCTTTGGGCTTTCTATCCTGTTCCATTGATCTATCTTTCTGTTTTTGTGCCAGTACCATACTGTCTTGATTACTGTAGTTTTATAGTATAGCATGAAGTCAGGGAGCCTTATTCCTCCAGCTTCTTTTGTCATTCTCAAGATTGCTTTGGCTATTCGAGGTCTTTTGTGTTTCCATACAAATTGTGAAATTTTTTGTTCTAGTTCTGTGAAAAATGCCAGTGGTAGATTGATAGGGAGTGCATTGAAGCTATAGATTGCTTTGGGTAGTAGAGTCATTTTCACAATGTTGATTCTTCCAATCCAAGAACATGGTATATCTCTCCACCTATTTGTATCATGTTTAATTTCTTTCATCAGTGTCTTATAATTTTCTGCATACAGGTCTTCTGTCTCCTTAGGTAAGCTTATTCCTAGATATTTTATTCTGTTTGTTGCAATGGTAAATGGGAGTGTTTTCTTGATTTCACTTTCAGATTTTTTCATCATTAGTGTATAGGAATGCCAGAAATTTCTGTGCATTAATTTTGTATCCTGCTATTTTACCAATTCATTGACTAGCTCTAGTAGTTTTCTGGTAGCATCTTTAGGATTCTCTATGTGTAGTATCATGTCATCTGCAAACAGTGACAGCTTTACTTCTTTTCCAATTTTGATTCCTTTTATTTCCTTTTCTTCTCTGATTGCTGTGGGTAAAACTTCCAAAACTATGTTGGTTAAGAGTGGTGAGAGTGGGCAACCTTGTCTTGTTCCTGATCTTAGTGGAAATGCTTTCAGTTTTTCACCATTGAGGATGATGTTGGCTGTGGGTTTGTCACATATGGCCTTTATTATGTTGAGGAAAGTTCCCTCTATGCCTACTTGCTGCAGGGTTTTTTCATAAATAGGTGTTGAATTTTGTCAAAAGCTTTCTCTTCATCTATTGAGATAATCATATGGTTTTTCTCCTTCAATTTATTAATATGGTTTATCACATTGGTTGATTTGCATACATTGAAGAATCTTTGCATTCCTGGAATAAACTCCACTTGATCATGGTGTATGATCATTTTAATGTGCTGTTGGATTCTGTTTGCTAGTATTATGTTGAGGATTTTTGCATCTATGTTCATCAGTGATATTGGCCTGTAGTTTTCTTTCTTTGTGACATCCTTGTCTGGTTTTTGTATCAAGGTGATGGTGGCCTCGTAGAAGGAATTTGGGAGTGTTCCTCCCTCTGCTATATTTTGGAAGAGTTTGAGAAGGATAGATGTTAGCTTATCTCTAAATGTTTGATAGAATTCGCCTGTGAAGCCATCTGGTCCTGGGCTTTTGTTTGTTGGAAGATTTTAAATCACAGTTTCAATTTCAGTGCTTGTGATTGGTCTGTTCATATTTTCTATTTCTTCCTGATTCAGTCTTGGCAGGTTGTGCATTTCTAAGAATTTGTCCATTTCTTCCAGGTTGTCCATTTTATTGGCATAGAGTTGCTTGTAGTAATCTCTCATGATCTTTTTTATTTCTGCAGAGTCAGTTTTTGTTTGGTTTGTTTGTTTCTAGGTATTTTTTATTTCTTCTTTGATTTCTTCAGTGATCACTTCATTATTAAGTAGCGTATAGTTTAGCTTTCGTGTGTTTGTATTTTTTACAGATCTTTTCCTGTAATTGATATCTAGTCTCATAGCATTGTCGTCAGAAAAGATATTTGATACAATTTCAATTTTCTTAAATTTACCAAGGCTTGAATTGTGACCCAAGATATGATCTATCCTGGAGAATGTTCCATAAGCACTTGTGAAAAATATGTATTCTGTTGGTTTTGGATGGAATGTCCTATAAATATCAATTAAGTCTATCTGGTTTAATGTATCATTTAAAGCTTGTGTTTCCTTATTTATTTTCATTATGGATGATCCCTCCATTGGTGAAAGTGGGGTGTTAAATTCCCCTATTATGAATGTGTTACTGTCAATTTCCCCTTTTATGGCTGTTAGTATTTGCCTTATGTAGTCAGGTGCTCCTATGTTGGGTGTATAAATATTTACAATTGTTAGATCTTCTTCTTGGATCAATCCCTTGATCATTATGTAGTTCCTTCTTTGTCTCTTCTAATAGTCTTTATTTTAAAGTCTATTTTGTCTGATATGGGAATTGCTACTCGAGCTTTCTTTTAGTTTCCATTTGCATAGAATATCTTTTTCCATCCCCTTACGTTCAGTCTGTATGTGTTTCTAGGTCTGAAGTGGGTCTCTTGTAGACAGCATATATATGCATCTTGTTTTTGTATCCATTCAGCCAATCTGTGTCTTTTGGTGGGAGCATTTAGTCCATTTACATTTAAGGTAATTATTGATATGTATATTCCTATTCCCATTTTCTTAATTTTTGGGTTCGTTATTGTAGGTCTTTCCTTCTCTTGTGTTTCTTGCCTAGAGAAGTTGCTTTAGCATTTGTTGTAAAGCTGGTTTGGTGGTACTGAACTCTCTCAGCTTTTGCTTGTCTGTAAAGGTTGTAATTTCTCCTTCAAATCTGAATGAGATCCTTGCTCTGTAGAGTAATCTTAGTTGCAGGTATTTCTCCTTCATCACTTTAAATATGTCCTGCTAGTCCCTTCTGGTTTGCAGAGTTTCTGCTGAAAGATCAGCTGTTAACCTTATGGAGATTCCCTGGTGCATTATTTGTTGTTTTTCCCTTGTTGTTTTTAATATGTTTTCTTTGTATTTCATTTTTGGCAGTTTAATTAATATGTGCCTTGGCATATTTCTCCTTGGATTTATTCTGTATGGGACTCTCTGTGCTTCCTGGACTTGATTAACTATTTCCTTTCCCATATTAGGGAAGTTTTCAACTATAATCTCTTCAAATATTTTCTCAGTCTCTTTCTTTTTCTCTTCTTCTTCTGGAACACCTATAATTCAAATGTTGGTGTGTTTACTGTTGTCCCAGTGGTCTCTGAGACTGTCCTCAGTTGTTTTCATTCTTTTTTCTTTATTCTGCTCTGCAGTAGTTATTTCCACTATTTTATCTTCCAGGTCATTCATCCATTCTTCTGCCTCAGTTATTCTGTTATTGTCTCATCTAGAGTATTTTAAACTTCATTTGTTGTGTTGCTCATCATTGCTTGTTTCATCTTTAGTTCTTCTAGGTCCTTGTTAAATGTTTCTTACATTTTGTCTATTCTATTTCCAAGATGTTGCATCATCTTTACTATCATTATTATGAATTCTTTTTCAGGTAGACTGCCTATTTCCTCTTCATTTGTAAGGTCTGGTGCGTTTTTATCTTGCTCCTTCATCTGCTGTGTGTTTTTCTGTCTTCTCATTTTCCTTATCTTACTGTGTTTGGGGTCTCCTTTTTGTAGGCTGCGGGTTCATAGTTCCCGTTGTTTTTGGTGTCTGTCCCCATTGGCTAAAGTTGGTTCAGTGGGTTGTGTAGGCTTCCTGGTGGAGGGGACTAGTGCCTCTTTTCTGGTGGATGAGGCTGGATCTTGTCTTTCTGGTGGGCAGGTCCACGTCTGGTGGTGTGTTTTGGGGTGTCTGTGGACTTATTATGATTTTAGGCAGCCTCTCTGCTAATGGGTGGTGTTGTGTTCCTGTGTCGCTAGTTGTTTGGCATAAGGTGTCCAGCACTGTTGCTTGCTGGTCATTGAGTGAAGCTGGGTGCTGGTGTTGCCATGGAGATCCCTGGGCGATTTTCACCATTTGATATTATGTGGGGCTTGGAGGTCTCTTGTGTACCAGTGTCATGAAGTTGGCTCTTCCATCTCAGAGGCACAGCAGTGATTCCTGGCTGCAGCACCAAGAGCCTTTCATCCACATGGCTCAGAATAAAAGGGAGGAAAAGTAGAAAGAAGAAAAGAAAGAATGAAAGGAAGAAAGAAAGAAAGAAAAAAGAAAGAAAGGAAAGAAGGAAGGAAGGAAGGAAGAAAGGAAAGAAAGAAAGCAAGAGAGAAAGAGAGAAAGAAAGAAAGAAAGAAAGGGAGGGAGGGAGGAAGGAAAGAAGGAGGGAAGGAAGGAAAGAAGATAAAATAAAATAAAGTTATTAAAATAAAAAATAATTATTAAGAAAATTTTTTTAAAAAAGAAAAAAAAATGGACGGATGGAATCCTAGCACAAATGGTGGAAGCAAAGCTATACAGACAAAATCTCACACAGAACCAAGCATACACATACTCACAAAAAGAGGAAAAGGGGAAAAAATCATAAATCTTGCTCTCAAAGTCCACCTCCTCAATTTGGGATGATTCGTTGTCTATTCATGTATTCCACAGATGCAGGGAACATCAAGTTGATTGTGAAGCTTTAACCCGCTGCTCCTGAGGCTGCTGGGAGAGATTTCCCTTTCTCTTCTTTGTTCTCTCAGCTCCCGGGGCTCAGCTTTGGATTTGGCCCCGCCTCTGCGTGTAGGTTGCTGGAGGGCATCTGTTCTTAGCTCAGACATGACGGGGTTAAAGGAGCAGCTGCTTCGGGGACTCTGGCTCACTCAGGCGGGGTGGGAGGTCAGGGAGGGGTACAGAGTGCGGGGCGAGCCTGCAGCGGCTGAGGCCAGCATGACGTTGCACCAGCCTGAGGCGTGCCGTGCGTTCTGCCGGGGAAGTTGTCCCTGGATCACGGGACCCTGGCAGTGGCGAGCTGCACAGACTCCCTGGAAGGAGGGTGTGGATAGTGACCTGTGCTCACACACAGGCTTCTTGGTGGCAGCAGCAGCAGCCTTAGCGTCTCATGCGTGTCTCTGGGGTCCGCACTTTTAGCCATGGCTCGCGCGCATATCTGGAGCTCCTTTAAGCAGCGCTCTTAATCCCCTTTCCTCACGCACCAGGAAACAAAGAGGCAAAAAAAAGTCTCTTGCCTCTTCGGCAGGTCCAGACTTTTCCCTGGACTCACTCCTGGCTAGCCATGGTGCACTAAGCCCCTGCAGGCTGTGTTCACGTCGCCAATCACAGTCCTCTCCCTGCGTTTCGACCGAAGCCCAAGCCTCAGCTCCCAGCACTGCCCGCCCCGTACGGTGAGCAGACAAGCCTCTCGGGCTGGTGAGTGTGGGTCGGCACCAATCCTCTATGTGGGAATCTCTCCGCTTTGCCCTCCGCACCCCTGTGGCTGTGCTCTCCTCCTCGGCTCCGAAGTTTTCCCCCTCCGCCACCCGCAGTCTCCACCCGTGAAGCAATACTTCACTCTTTTTATGGCCAACTAATACTCCATTGTATGGATATACCAAATTTTGGTTATCCATTCATCAGTTGATGGACATTAGGTTCTTTCCCTTTTTTAGTTATTTTGAATAGTGCTGCTATGAATACTTATACAAGTTTTTGTGTGTATGCAGATTTGCATTTCGCATGAGGCTGGGAGTAGAATTACTGGGTTATATGGTAACTGTATTTTAAAGAAGTGCCAAACTGTTTTCCAAAGTAGCTGCACCATTTTACATTCCCACTAGCTGGGCTATCCAAAGGCTTCAATTTTTTCACATCCTCTCTAGTACTTTTTATTATCTGTCTTTTTAAATTTTAGTCATCCTGTTGTGAAGTGGTATCTCATTTTGGGTTTGATTTACATTTCCATTTTCCTAATTATTCAACATCTTTTAAAAGCTAAATAGTTATTTGATTAACATTAATAAAATAATTTATTAATACAAACTAAATATTAATCTTTATTTTCAGTGAATAAAACATGAAAGATAGCTAATTTTATTTGCACACAGATGAGCATTCCAGTTCTCTGATAAAATGCATAAAAATCACAATGTAAAAGCTAAGCAACCATTCCATTTAGAAATGTAACTGTATCAAGATACCTTTTTACTTCCTTTTTGATTTCTTCTTTGACCCACTGGTTATCCAGGAGTGTGTTGTTTAATTTCTACATATTTGTAGATTTTCCAGTTTTCTTCTTCTTGTTGATTTGCAGTTTTATACCATTGTGGTTGGAAAGGATATGTGATTATTATTTCAATCTTCTTAAATTTGCTAAGACTTGTTTTGTGGCCTATCATTTGATCTATCCAGGAGAATGTTCCATGCATGTTTGAGAAGAATGTATATTCTACTGTTGTTGGATAAAATGTCCTATATATGTCTGCTATTTCCACTAGGTCTAAAGTATGGTTCAAGTCCACTGTTTCCTTTTTCTTGATTTTCTTTCTGGATGATCAATCCACTGCTGAAAGTAAGGTATTGAAGTCTCCTACTATTATTGTATTGTTGTTTATTTCTCCCTTCAGTTATGTTAGTATTTGCTTAACATATTTAGGTGCTCTGATGTCGAGTGCATATATATTTGTGATTGTTATGTCTTCTTGATGAGTTGACCCCTTTATTATTATATAATGACCTTATTTGTGTTTTGTTACTATTCTTGACTTAAAGTCTATTTTGACTTACATAAGCATAGCTACCTCTGCTCCCTTTTGGTTTTCACTTGCATAAAATATCTTTCTCTATCCCTTCACTCTAAGTATATGGGTGTCCTTAAAGTGTAAGTGAGTCTCTTACAGACATTGTATAGTTAGGTCTTATTTTTTAATTCATCCATTTTTCCAATGAATATATACAAATAGCCAACAGGTACATGAAAAGATGTTCAACATGGCTAATTATCAAGGAAATACAAGTCAAAACCACAATGAGATGTGGTTAGAGTGGCTATTATCAAAAAGACAAAAGCTAACAAGGGTTGGCAAGGATGTAAAGAAAAGGGAAGATTTGTGAATTGTTGGTGGGAAGGCAAATTGACATAGCCACTATGGAAAAGAGTATGGAGGTTTCTCAAAAATTAAAAGTAGAACTACCATATGATCCAGCAATTCCACTTCTTGGTGTATATCCAAAGAAAACGAAAACAGGATATTGAAGAGATATCTGCACTCCCATATTTATTGCAGCATAATTCACAATAGCCAAGATATGGAAACAACCTAAGTATCTATGGATGAATGGATAAAAAAAGATGTGAGATAGATAGATAGATAGATAGATAGATAGATTTAGATATGAATCATATTCAGCCATGAACAAGAAGGACATTTTGTCATTTTCAGCAACATGGAAGGAACTTGAGGACATTATGCTAAATGAGATAAGTCAGACAGAGAAAGATAAATACTGCATGATATTACTTATATGTGGAATCTAAAAAAGTCAAACTCATGGAAACAGAAAGTAGAATGGTAGTTACCAGGGGCTGGGGAATGGTGAGGTGTTGGTCAAAGAGTGTAAACTTCTAGTTAGAAGATGAATAAGTCTGGGGATCTAATGCACAGCATTGTAATTATAGATAACTATACTGTACTATATACCTGAAAGTTGCTAACAGAGGAAATGTTAAAGTTCTCACCACCAAAAAGAAATGGTAATTATAGGATGTGATGGAGGTGTTAGCTAACACTGTGATGGTAATTGTATTATAATATATAAAGGTATCAAATCAACACATTGTTACTACAATGTTAAAGTTACAAAATGTCATATGTCAATTATATCTTAGTAAAATTGTGGGGGAGATATCTTTTTATTTTTTTCAACTTAAGAAAATATAGTGAAAAATAATTTTGAAAAACTTTTAAAAAATAATGTATGTAACTATGTTGTCCAAAGCAACCCCAGACTTACAATTTTTTTATGTGCTTTACCTATCAGATTCTGATAGAAGTGTGTTAAAATCTTCCATAGATTTGTCCATTTATGCTTATAATTCTGTCAGGTTTTTTTTTTCTGCTTTTAAGGATATGTTGTTAAGTGTATATGAGTTTTTGATTGTTTTATCTAATTGGTGGAATATTTCATTTATTACTATGCCATGTCTCTATTCATCCCAATTGTGTCTGCACTAAACTCTTTCTTATGGCATTAATATTGCTATACTAGTTTATTTTTAAAGTTTTGCTTGATGTGTTAGCTAGAATAATGATGCTGCAAATATGTTTACACCTTAATCTCTGAAACTGTAAACATGTTACCTTACATGGCAAAAAGAAGATTATAGATGTGATTAAGGATCTTGAGATGGGAACATTATCCTGGATTATCCCAATGGGGACAATGGTCCTTAGAAGAGGAAGACAAAGAGTCAGAGAAGAAGATGAGCAAAGTAGAAGTAGAAGTGACACAATTGCTTGAAGCGGGCCATGAGCCTAGGAATATGGGCAGACTCTGAAAGCTGGAAAAAGGCAAGGAATGGCATCTCCCCTGTAGCCTCAGAAGGCATGCAGTCCTGACAACTTCTTTCACCTTCTTAGGACTCTTTTCAGACTTCTGACCTCCAGAATTGTAAGATGAAGTTCATTTGTTTTAAGTTTAAAAATAGAAAAGAACGAAAAAGAAAGGTAGCTGTGACCTTGAAAAGTGTAAATTTTAAATGCAATAAAACTGACCCATCCCACCCATGAACTCTAGTTTCTGCAACATTTTAAGAAATCTATGGATCACTTGGTCTTTTAAAATGGGGTCTATATTCTTAACCAAGCTAATTCGATTAATTAAGGGAGACATTTGATTAACATTTCCAGCTCATTCACTAAAACTACTCCTACAATGGACTATATTTTAGAACACTGTATTTTTTTTCCTGTTTTGTTACTCACTCATTTTTAATTGAAGTTACACATATCATTATTGTTAATCCTTGATAAATATCAATCTTTCCTTTCCTTACATAATACTTTCTTAAATAAATAACCATTTTGAAAAGCCTCAGGAAGTAGTGTGTATAGTAAGTGATACTGTCCTTATTACATTGCTGAGAAGAGTTTTTTTTTCTCCCAGAGCTGGACATGGACTATATCATTAGAATCACAATACTGCTATTGGCCAAGAAGAGCTACAGACCTTTGAATTCCGTAAGTTTTGTTCTAGAATGAAATAGCACCAAACCAAAGAGTAACTTATTCATTCTACAAATAAATATTAAGCACCCACCAGGTGCCAGGCACTGTTCCAGGCACAGAGGACACACAGCAAGGAACCCAACCTTCAAAGTCTTGCCCTCAAGGAACACATATTATAATGAGATGTCTTTCACCAACCTTCTCTTGGCTGCTGCTGTGTAAGGTCGTGGTGCCCCTCTGGGGACAAAAGTCAGTACACTGAGGATGGCAGAGCTTCAAAATGGAAAGAAACGATTTTAAATGAGTGTGAAAGGCTCAAGGCCCCAAAGCAATTCACTTTCAGTGGCCAGGGTTTTTCTTCTAATTCTCAGAGCTTGATTTCAAGAGCTAATGCCCACAGGGGTAAAAAAAAAATAATAATAATAATAGAATAGAATAGAATAGAAAAATAAAAAAATAAATAAAAATAAAACTCATTCACCCTGTCCAGATCATGGCCCCAATTGCACTCCTTGTCTGAGGAGTGAAAACATAGAGAGGATGTATTGCTCTAACTGGCATTTTCCACACACACCTGCTTTCAGACTGGAAATACCCGACTTCCAGAACAATGTCTGGTCCCTTGGGATCAATTCCTCTAACTGCCGATCGCCTTCCTCTTGCAAAACTCACAGACAGCTAGCCTAGGGTAGTTCTGATGTAGCTAAACCTCAAAATGCTCAAAATCTCTATAAAAGCCTCAATTCCCAGGACATTTCTAGCTCAAGTCTCTAAGGGTGCTCACGCTCTCTGGGCATAAATTGAGCATGACCGTAGAGATCTCAAATTTGTTACCTTTTTTGATGGCTCATGGGAGAAGACACTTAAAAATGGAAATTTCGGGCTTCCCTGATGGTGCAGTGGTTAAGAATCCACCTGCCAATTCAGGGGACACGTGTTCGAGCCCTGGTCTAGGAAGATACCACATGCCGCGGAGCAAATAAGCCAGTGCACCACAACTACTGAGCCTGCACTCTAGAACCCGCGAGCTACAACTACTGAAGCCACATGCCACAGCTACTGAAGCCCGCGCACCGAGAGCCCGTGCTCTGCAACAAGAGAAGCCAGCACAACGAGAAGCCCACGCACCGCAACGAAGAGCAGACCGTACTTACTGCAAAGCGAGCCCACGTGCAGCAACGAAGACCCAAGGCAGCCAAAAAATAAATTAATTAAGTTAAAAACAAAAAAATGGAACTTTCTGAAGGGGCCTACCACAAACACAAAAATCTTAACCCCTCACCCCAGATTCAATTAGGTTTCCCTGTTAAATATTCTTGTAGCACTCAGCAGTTTTCTTTCTTTCATGCCATTTATCATAGCTTATTACTCAATAGTCATTAGGGTTTGTATTTGACACATAAAAGTTTTGCCATGATGAGCAAAACCTTATCAGTTTTGCTCATCAAGGCATTCCCAGTGGATGAATGAATGCATGTTTTCATTCATTCATTAGGCCATGAAAAATTTAGATGGAAAACTGACCTCTTAGTTTAGAACATGTCCTTGCCCTGGAGAATAGAAATTCTGAGACTGTAAAGTAAGTTGGTTACCTGTACACCTTCTCTGTGACCATATCGGTAGATAATTGGGAATTCTTTTAGGCTTACCAACATCAGAGACAACACACACTAGAATCTCTTTTCCAAATTGCCCGTGTGTGGGTTAATGTTTGACTCTGTCCCTTGAATATACTATCCTCTTCCCATTGCCCTGCCAAGTCAAGGAACAGTTTCTAGCCCTCTCTATTTAAGAAGACTCTTGACTGCTATATTAAAAATGGATAATAAACAAGAACTTACTGTATACCACAGGGAACTCTGCTTAATAGTATGTAACAACCTAGATGGGAAAAGAATTTTAAAAATAATAGATACATGTATATGTATAATTGAATCACTCTGCTATACACCTGAAACTAACACAACATTGTTAATCAACTATACTCCCAATACCAACAGAAAATAAAAGGTAAAAAAAAAGAAGAGGAAGACCCTTGATATCATGGGTTGTGCAGTCAATTGTACCTAAGCTTAGCTTGGGGTTACTTAGATTCCAAAATTGCCCAGAGACGGTATTGGTTGGCAATATCCAAGATCTAATAAGAATGGAGTGTACAAAGTACAACATATTCAAAATGTCTTTTTTCCTTTACTGGTTATCAAAGAACATCTTAAAATGTAGAATTCATTCATCATTTGCATTTGAATTTGTCACGATTACATCATTAATGTTATTGCCATTCCAAGTTATAATGTAAAATTTTAGTAAACACTAAAGGATCCAGTTCTATATTATAGCATTCTAATCTACTGTGATACACACTTTAGAATGTTCATTTTAATTCCCTAGGAAAATTTTCCTAATTTCAGACGCTGAACATGTAAGCCATTCTACACCAAGCACATTAGAGGACTTTTGTGTAACAAGAGGAATATGTGTATAGAGATAAGCAGAACAGAAGTGGATTTACCAAGAAAGCAATGATGCTTAGCTTCTGGGGCCCCTCACCTGCAGCTTCTTCCAAGGTCAGATGAGGTTCCCCAGCACTGTGCTAACAAAATTGTATATGTTTTTGTAAATTTTACAAAAGTAAGCTATTTATGCACTGTTTTTATACAAAATCCCCCCAAATTATATAAGTTTAAAATAAGTTCTTCAGGTTCAACCTATAAGCTTAAACCCTACATCCATGACCAAAGACGAAATTTAGAAAACTTTGATATTGATCTGTTTCTCACCATCTAACAGATAGGTAATTCCCTTCAGTGGGAAGAGCTACCTGAATTATTTTCCCTGTCAGTTTAGCCCTTTTTTTTTTTCTTTCCAAACCCCTTCATGCCCATTCTTTACAAAGCAAAAGAGGCATGACAGATTACACTATGTGGTTCTCTTTTGAGTTTTAGTTTATTCTTTGTGGATATGTAGCATTCTGTTTGGGGTAAAAATCTGCACAGAGACACTTCCAGATGCTCAGCCCAAAATTAGTCTTTGAGTGCAAAATTATCCACTTCAAAATACCAAAATCATTGTAGTTATTTTTATTTGAGAATCTGTGGCCCTCCCAAGACCTGTACTGAAGTAAAATGATTATTTGATTATTTCCTTTTATGAGTATTTGGTCTTTGTTACACACACACATATGAAATCTTTGGAAAAGAATATATTTTGACTGCAGGGATGAATTTTGTATGAATAGAACCCTGAGGCATCTAACAGTTTAAATAATGGTTTCTATTCCAGGGAAGAAAATATATTTTTCCTTGACAGCACTTTTTTATATTCACTGCATTGGAATTACTTTTTCAAAATTCTGCCAGTGAAGACTTATCATATGTGGGTGCCATTGCTGTAACATAAAGATAAGGATTGAAGCAAATTCCACTCCTAAGCTCATAAGCCAGTAAATTAGAACTATTTTTCATAGCACAAAGCATTTTACCCTTCCACAAATTTTTCTTAAAGGCAAGACAGGAGTTTTCTCTTGCAGAATTTTCCTCTCTTCAACTGCTTGAAGCTTTTCAACTGTTTGACTCTTGCTTGTTCACAGACTATGACAGAAAGATATGCACATCATCTATAGCCTACAAAATAGCCACTGGTTAAGTTTTTATCAGTTCCAGACTCAGATACATATCAAAGCATTTCAATAGAATATACAATACTATTTCTACGGATTGAGGAAAATCATTAAAATCTAATATAAAGCTTAATAAATAATACAGTTGTCACTGAGGTTTTTTTGGAGACAATAACTTTGTTCAGAAATGTTTGCATGGTGTTAGGATGTCCTAATAATCCATCCACAACCACCAGATCTTTAAGTCACAGTCTAAATGTAGGAATATCACTGCTTCTTACCCATCCACTCCTCCAGAGGAGGCCAACCTTCCCAAAAGATGCTTTATGGTACCCCACACTGACCCTTTACTGTTTGAAACAATACCATTATCTGGGTGATTGTTTTATGTCTCTGTCATCTGAGAAACTGCAAGCTCCACCGACTGGGGTATTGTGTTTCTTGCCCATCATCATATTTCCACTCCAGACCGCATCCTAGGGAGTCAATAAATATTTATCAAATGAATGAATAAGTGAATAAATAAATGAATGGGCAATAGCAATATTACATATTATTTTCTTGGATCTCTTGTTCTGAGATGGAGAAAATCAATTGAATGATACTTTTGTTATTATTTGCTATGAACTTTTACTCCTATCTTAATAGACTTTGAAGTTTCAAGGAGTTTCTACTGTAAGGCCCTCCCATCCACCCACTTTTTTGATGTATTCTGCATTTTCTTTATCTTCTGAGGAGGCATCTGCGTCAGTCTAAGAGAGCTTTAAATAGCATTTTTTAAAAAAAATTGTGATCATTTTATTACACTGTGAAGAAAGGAAGCAAACTAGAAAATGATGCTTAACCCTTGCTGACTGCCCCACTCCATACCATAGGATATCAAACCTCAACCAAATGCTCAGGTCTACAAATACCTTTCTCACTAGGAATTTGAAATATTGTTTCAAGGGGAAAATGTAAGTTTTTGTTTGTTTGTTTGTTTTGCAGTACACGGGCCTCTCACTGCTGTGGCCTCCTGTTGCAGAGCACAGGCTCCGGACGCACAGGCTCAGCGGCCATGGCGCAAGGGCCCAGCCACTCTGCAGCATGTGGGAGCTTCCCGGACCGGGGCACGAACCTGTGTCCCCTACATCGGCAGGCCGACTCTCAACCACTACGCCACCAGGGAACCCCAAAATGTAAGTTTTTAAATAAAAGATCTCTACCTTACTCTATTGTCAACACGCACTATCACAGAATCATGCAGCAACTTGCAAAATACATGAACCACTGCTTGTTACACAAACAGAACCTACAGCCATTAGGATTTCATGTCATGATCCTAATTCTTCAATAATTTGGTGTTGTTTTTCCTGTTTATATGGGGACTTACACTTTGCTTTACTGTTGTCGAGGAAGGGGCTCAATATTTCTTTCATAAAGATCATTGTTTCCGTGGGATTTGGGGCTTTTCTCCCTCCCCCACTTAAGGGATGCCTCTCTGGCTGAAAACACATAAAATGGAGATGCACCTCTTCATTAAAAAAATTTAACCTCTTGTTAATGACGATATTAATACCCAGCGTGCGATAAACACCTGAGACATACTTTGTCCTAAACAACACAGCCTTAGAGAACCTTGTAGTCAATAAAATAAAATACCCCTTTCTCTTTAATTAACATATGAAATAAACACAATCTGTGACACCTAGTGTGCAACAACAATTAAGAGGCATTGCTTAGTTAAACTTCCTAATACCTCATTTAAATATGCAATTAAGGGATAATTGCCTTCAATCAATACAAAGAAATTGAAATATTTCACAGGGGCTTCAATTATTTTTTGCTAGGCTTTCTGCTTTACACTTGGCCAGTGCTAAGCCTGGGAGCCTTCCTTACTGGTTCGGTTAAAGTGACATTACCCCTTTTCTTGGTCTTGGCTTTTAAGCAGGCTATTAACATGACAAGAGACCAATAACAGTCCTAAGCCTTAGAAATCATCTCTTTTGGCCTCAGCTACAATTTCTACAGCTCTGAAATTGCCTCTTCGTGACTTGCCTTAGGTTATGTGCTTTGTTTTTACTCAGCTCTAAGCCCTCCATTTTCATCTCATTGCAAAGGAATCAACAGTGAAGGAGTAACAATTTGCTGCCCATCCTAGTGAGGCATCAACTGCAGGAAAAGCAACATCATGGTCATCAAACGTGTTGGTGCATTGACTTCGGCAGGGTTGGGTTTTATCCCTTAACCTCCCTCCCCAAAATATGAGTTAAGAATGTATATATTTATACACTGTTACATACATAGAAAGAAATATTTTAAACTGAACCTTCAGACAAACCCCGGGAAGGGTGAGAAGTGAATTGGGAAATAACCATAACCATCACCAGGAGGAATAACTGAGGAATAACTAAAGGCCTATGTGTGACCACATAGGCCTATGTGTAACACACACCTATGTGTGACCAGCAAAGCATAACCAAATATTCTTCCTGGAAAAGTATAAATTAAATAACACATTGGGTTGACAGGAAATGGTGTGAAGTGCTGAAGCTGACTAGCAAATGCAAATATTAAGTAATCATCTTATCAAATAAACCCTAAAATGAAATATATAATCAAACAGCAAGTAAATGCCCCACAGACAAAGCCAAGTGAAAGATCAGGTAACATCTGATGAATTTAGGGCTCACTAAGCAGCTCCAATACATAATTCAGGCAGTAAAAACCACTGCAGCCTGAATTCTCTGAATGGGTGGCCCAGCATGTACCTAAACTTCTATTTCACTTTGGTTGAGCAGGTTTGACCTTAAAAAATCAATGTCATTTTGTTCTGCACATAAGAAGTAACATAATTATATAATGGCCCTGGGATGTGAAAGATGTGTGCTCTTCAATTTGGAGTCCTCACCCCGGAGAGCTCAGAGAAGGCCATGCTGGGCCATGTTTACTGACCACCCAGCCAGACCCAACAGAAGCCTTAGGAACAGATAAATCTGTGAGCACACAGAGATTGGCAACTCTGTGCCTAAATTCCAACTTTTCCTTTCCTCCCTATTCGATCATACTTCCTGGTTCCATCATTTAACCTGACGGAGACACACCTGGCTCTTCTCAGAGAACTGAGCTACCTCAGTAACTACAGACACATACAAAAAATCTAACCTTAATTCTCTGTCCTACTGTCACCCTCTGAGTGACCCCAGGTTGTGACCTCATTTCCATAGGCAATCTTTCCACGGGCAAATACTAGGTCTTTTGGGCAAACTTTGTTTCTCAAAGAGAACCAGTCTCAACCAATCTTCATTGATAATAACTGTACAATAATAATCCCAAGCATTGTACTAACTGCATTTCATAGTCTATTTTGTGTTATGCTCATAATCCCAAGAGGAGGGTAAGTTGTCACCTTTATTTTACAGATGAAGAAATTGTGGCACTGAAAGGTGATATCACTAGAAGTAGCTGAGATTTAAACTTAAGACAGTTTTGTTCTAGAGTTTACAAACTTAGCTAGACAGACTCTCTAGAATCTCAGTTTTTGAAAGTGGCATGTTATTACTTGGAGTGAGGTAGTGGGTTTGAAATAATATAAACTGTGTACTTCCAGGTTTCATTTTCATGGCTTAAAAGACTCTGAATTGGAAAAATCCTACCATGTTTCTTCTTTACCCACACACTAAGACCACACTCACAACACTTCTGACACCAGGTGTGTGGGTTTTCCACACATCATGCAATTCTCTTGACACCAGCTGGATGTCTTACAAATCAATTCAATTCCAACATTAACAGGAGTTAATGTAGGGCTCAGTCCCATGAGCCTCCCCCAGCTTCAGACCCAATCACAAGTAGTAGGTCCCCCGGTTACCCCCAATTTCTTTCCGACTTGGTTACAAATCGTCAGTTTCTGTGACCATGCCCCCTTGGATGTAATCATTCGCTAGAACAGCTCACAGAACTCAGGGAAACATTTACATACATTTTCCAATTCACTATATAATAAAGGATATGATAAATAATATAGATGAACAGCCAGGTGAAGAGATACATGGGGCAAAGTCTGGAAGGGTCCCAAGCACAGGAGCTTCTGTCCCAGTGGAGTTGGGATGTGCCACCCACCTGGTATATGAATGTGTTCACCAATCAGAAGCTCTTTAAACCCCATATTTTTGGATTTTTATGGAGACTTCATCCCGTAGGCATGATGGATTATTAACTGTGACCAGCCCCTCTCCCCTTACAAAGGACGGGATGGAGCTGAAAGTTCCAAGCTTCTAATCATGACTTGGTCTTTCTGGTGACCAGCCCCCATCCTGAAACCATTCGGGAGCCCACCAAGAGTTACCTCATTACAACAAAAGACACCCCTATCACCCAGTAAATTCTAAGGGATTTAAGGATAAGGAACTGGGGTCAAAGACTAAATATTAGAACAAAAGATGCTCCTAATGCTTTTATCCCTTAAGAAATTACAAGTGTTGAGGCTTCCCTGGTGGCACAGTGGTTAAGAATCCGCCTGCCAATGCAGGGGACACACGTTCAAGCCCTGGTCCGGGAAGATCCCACATGCCACAGAGCAGCTAAGCCCGTGGGCCACAACTACTGAGCCTGCACTCTAGAGCCTGCAAGCCACAACTGCCACAACTACTGAGCCCCAGTGCTGCAACTACTGAAGCTCACGCAGGTAGAGCCTGTGCTCCACAACAAGAGAAGCCACTGCAATGAAGAGTAGCCCCAGCTCACTGCAACTAGAGAAAGCCTGCACACAGCAACAAAGACCAAACGCAGCCAAAAAAAATTACAAGGGTTTCAGGAGCTGTGCCAGGAACCAGGGGGAGAGACCAATATATATGTGTTTCCTGTTATCTCCCAGATCCTCAAGAGAATTGAAACCACACAACAATATCCTGATTTTTATAAAACAATCCTCCATTTTTATAAAACAATCCTCTATTTTAATCAGTTCATTCATTCACTATTTGTTCATTCATTCATTCAGTAAACATCATTGAGTCACTAAAATATTCATCAGGCATCACTATGTTAAACATGGAGATAAAGAGATGAATGGTCTTGCCTTCACCTCACTTCCCCATCCATTTTCCACACTGCATTAGAGAAATCTATTAGGTTGAGTGATATGAAATTTCCATTATTCAACTCTTTCTGACCTACAAAAAGCAGCAATCTGGCATAGTTCAACCTAATAAGACAAAAACACTTTGATGGCTTCCGAACTTCAATAGGGCAAAGTTGAGTCTTCTGAGAATGTCAGAATTGGTCCTTGCTTACCCAGTCACATTCATCTCTTGCCATGCTGCTTTCCTCCCCACTTGTGCTCTTCCTCCTGTACGGTCCCTCTCACATGCCCTATGCCTTTGAGAGAGCTTCCTCCTGCCTAGTCTTCATTGGGAGATACTCCTCCATAGGTTCTTGAGTGCCTACACATCTTGCTGGGTATGCTAAGAATGCAAGGCCCTGACCATTCTTTACCTGTGCCATTTCTCAGGTTTGTGTTTGCAGTGAACAATCTTCAGGGATAAGGTAGTGTCTCCTTCTGGGACAGCAAGCAGGCTTGCTTGTGGCTTGTTATGAAAGCTCAGTGTTTCTCGGCTACAATACAAACCCATCTATGCCTGTGGCATTGTCCTAGTGGACTTGGGCGACAAGGGAAACTGATAAACATGCTGATATACATGCTGCTTACTCTGCAGTGAATAATGAAGTCCTTTGTCTCTGACCCAGGAGTCTCATGTCTTCTGCCAGTACACATGAAACAGTATTACACAAAATTATTAGAGTTTGAGAAGGGTAAAAGCAAGTCCTAGAACTGATACTCTTCTTTCACAACTCAGAGCAAGCATGTTCTATGTGAAACTCTGATTTTCTCAAGTAGAGTTTGTTACTTCACTCTTTGTAGCACTACCATGCTCAGTGGACTCCCTCATTATTGTACTTAATAATACTAGTATTGCTAGAGAAATATGCAGCTATGGGCAGTGGGCTCCATGACAGTGAAATCCATAGTTTTTGTTGGTTTTGTTGTTATTCCTGAGAAGTACTGTTGATTCAAAAAATGTTGAGTTAAATTGTTGAATGAATAGTACAGTATCCGTGCTCTTTAGAAGCTTGTAACTTACATTTTTTTTTTTTGTTTTTGTTAACTTTTTGTTTGTTTATAAAGGGTAGGTTTTTTTTGGGGGGGAGGAGGAATAAAAGCATGATTTTCTTTTTAAAAATACAAACTCATATAGTATATATTGTGCTATTATAAAATTCCTTGCTCTTTTCTTTAGCACCGTACTTCAGAGGTAGCTGCTGTGTTGGTATATGGCCTTCCATATATTTTCTATGCATATTCAAACATTTATTTCCACTTATTTCTTTACATAAGTTAAATCGTACCATAAATATACTGACCTATGTTTTTGCACTTTACAACATATTGTGGATATATTTTTAAGTTAGTATTCACCTCATTACTTTTAATGGCTGCATGGTATTTGTTTACTAGTTTAAGGTCACAGGCTGCATTATCTATTTAACTAATTCTCCAAAAATGAACATTTGGTTTTTTTCTTGCTATTTATGATATACAAATAAGTCTGCAGCAAACTTTTTTTTTGGCCATGCCAAGTGGCATGCAGGATCTTAGTTCCCCGACCAGGGATCGAACCCATGCCCCCTGCAGCATAAGCATGGAGTCGACCACTGGACCACCAGGGAAGTCCCTGCAGCAAACTTTTTTTTTTTTTTAACATCCTTATTGCAGTATAATTGCTTTACAATTGTGTGTTAGTTTCTGCTTTATAACAATGTGAATCAGTTATACATATACATATGTTCCCATATCTCTTCCCTCTTGTGTCTCCCTCCCTCCCACCCTCCCTGTCCCACCCCTCTAGGTGGTCACAAACCACAAAGCTGATCTCCCTGTGCTATGCGGCTGCTTCCCACTAGCTATCTATTTTACGTTTGGTAGTGTATATATGTCCCTGCCACTCTCTCACTTTGTCACAACTTACCCTTCCCCCTCCCCATATCCTCAAGTCCATTATCTAGTGGGTCTGTGTCTTTATTCCCATCTTACCCCTAGGTTCTTCATGACCTTTTTTTTTCTTTTTCTTAGATTCCATATATATGTGTTAGCATATGGTATTTGTTTTTCTCTTTCTGACTGACTTCACTCTGTATGACAGACTCTAGGTCTATCCACCTCATTACAAATAGCTCCATTTCGTTTCTTTTTATGGCTGAGTAATATTCCATTGTATATATGTGCCACATCTACTTTATTCATTCATCTGATGATGGACACTTAGGTTGTTTCCATCTCCTGGCTATTGTAAATAGAGCTGCAATGAACATTTTGGTACATGACTCTTTTTGAATTATGGTTTTCTCAGGGTATACGCCCAGTAGTGGGATTGCTGTGTTATATGGTAGTTCTATTTGTATTTTTTTAAGGAACCTCCATACTGTTCTCCATAGTGGCTGAACCAATTTACTTTCCCACCAACAGTGCAAGAGTGTTCCCTTTTCCCCACACCCTCTCCAGCATTTACTGTTTGTAGATTTTTTGATGATGGCCATTCTGACCGGTGTGAGATGATATCTCATTGTAGTTTTGATTTGCATTTCTCTAATGATTAATGATGTTGAACATTCTTTCATGTGTTCGTTGGCAATCTGTATATCTTCTTTAGAGAAATGTCTATTTAGGTCTTCTGCCCATTTTTGGATTGGGTTGTTTGTTTTTCTTGTTATTGAGTGCAGCAAACATTTTTATTTGCATTTCTGTGCCTGATTGTTAGTCTATCTGCCAAGGAAATTCCTAGAAGTAGAGTTGCTTGGTAAAGGTTATGAATTTTAAGATTTTTTTGTATACATATCAATTGCTGTATTGTTCTCCCAAAGTATGTACCAATTTACACTTCCACCAAAAAGCCTGAGTGTGCTTGTCTCTCCACATCCTCTCTAATACCAGACATTGTTAAAGTGTTTTCCAAAAGAATATCTCAATCTCTAACTTCTATTTATGTAACTATATTTTATATGTCTTGCTATTTGTCTTTTTTGTGAATTACTTATTTCTTTCCTTTCTAAGATACTCTGGTTTCTCTCTTTTTTTTTTTTTTGTAAAGAAAATGCAGCTTTATTTATTTACTTGTTCGATACATCATCTTCCCTCTAAGGTTTTTCCTGCTGGGCAGAATCTTTTAATTCAACAGGTAAACTTAATCCAATGAATCCTCCAATTGATTTTTAAGAGTGCTTTGTGAATTCACACTTTGTCATATGTATTGCATAAACTTCCTCAGTTTATCTTTTAATCTTTCTTATGATACTTTATAATCTATATAGAAATTTTTTATAAACAATTTTTTTTCTTTATAACTTCTAGGTTTATACAGTTTTTGTTTTTCCTGTTTTTTTTTACATTTTTGCTCCATTTTGAATTTATTTTGAGCTATGATATGAGTTAGGAATCCTACTTTTTAGTATTTTTTTATAATTGCATTCTAGATGTTTTTAAAAGTTGATATCTCTTCCCAAATACAGACATTCACTATACGTGTATGTTTCCTGCCCTCTCTTCATTATGAAGACAATGTTGAAATGAATTTTTTATACAGAATATTTGTGGAGTTACAAGTGCTTTTGTACAAGCAGTACAATGAAGAGGATTAATATTTACTACAGAAATTGATACAAATTGCTGCTATCCTCTCCAAGGCATTTCAGATGTTTTGGCTTCCCCTGAATAAAAGAATACTTTAAATGAGAAAACCATTGTTAGGATTTGGTACCAGCTTATGAGGCAGATAATTCCTTGCTCTGATAGTTGACCCTTCTTAAGGTCACCAAAGGAGGCAGAGAGTTTCAGGAAAGGAACTGAGATTCTGGGAGTCTGGACTCTGGACCTGTATTGGGTACCTGGTGAGCTTGTGGTCCAGCCTGTTAAAACTCAAGGAGAAAACCAAAAGATGGAGCCAAAAGAAGGCAGATATCTGGGAGAAACCAAAGCAGCTGGGATGGGATTATACAAAGAGGGTATCAAAACCTGACAGAGGGGAATTTGAGAAACAGCACATAATTTGTAAATGGTACTGAGAGCTGGGTTCCTGCCAAACAGGAGCCCCCCCACCCCCTTGTCTTCCTTGTGCTGATTGTGTAGATTCTGTCCCAGGCTTCCTGTGCACCTACCTGAGTCCCTATGCCTCTAAGAATCTGTTCCTCATCAATTCAATAAAAGAGTGCGTTGGTCCAGTAGTTATAAATCATTTACCATGTGCAGGTACCACGCTAGATCTGGTCCTTACCTTCTTAGAGTTTCCATTCTAGCAGGAAAAATAAATATTAAACCATTTATTTGATCATCCATTTCTCATTATAACAAAAGAGTAGGCAGAATGCTATGAGAGTAACTAGGTAACTGGACCCATTCCAAGAGCTGAGGAAAGTCTTCTTTGTTGAGCTGAATTCAAAAGGATGCTCCGGAATTAATTTACTTGGGTGGAAGTGGGTGCACAGCTGACAGGGGAAACTGCCAAGCAAAGGCTGGGAAGCAGGAAGGAGCATGAATGGTGTTTCCTGCCCCAGCTCTCACATATGATAAGATGATGTGAAGGTACAAATTCTACCCAGTGTGGGGAGTTCCAGTTTGGTCCAGATCCAGGACATGGTCGGTATGTTCTGTGGTTTACAGGACTGAGCAGGTGCATATGTGAGTCTTCTCCTGTCTCTCCTGGAAAGCATTTGCTCACCAGTAGAAGCCCAGTGACTTCTCCCTAGGCATGAATTACCCATATCTCTTACCCAAAACCACTTGCCACCTGAGTTAGTGGTTCTCGTACCTGGTTGTGAATAGGAATCATCCAGAATATTTTAAACCTCCAAATTTTCTGATCCCATTTCCAGAGATTCTGATTCAGTAGGAGGTCTGGGGTGAGGCCAGGGAATTGTTTTGTGGTTGTCATTATTTGTGTTGTTGCTGGTGCTTGTGTGTGTGTGTGTGCACATAAGTGTACATGTCCACGTGTGTGTCTGGCTATTAAGCTTACCAGGTAATTCTGACACAGCTAGGTCTGAGAATCTGGCTTTCAATCTGAGAATCAGGATTTCAATTTGTGTTTCTTCTTATGTGTGTAGGCCTAATTTTCCTAGGTAGATATTAAGCTCCTGGGGTAAAAATTGCGTTTTACGTGTGTGTGTGTCCCCTGCTCAGCACCTGGCAGCATGCACTGTGTCTAAAACAGACTTTGTAAAAGTACATTGAGGTAGAAATGAAACCTGGACCTTCCAAGGCAAGAGCATGACCACACCCATATGTGATCCACAATGTCACCTGTAGTCACTGTTGGCTCCTTGATTCCACATGCCCTAGTGTTATGGGGCCAAAAGCCTCCCATGACTTGCAACATATTGGCAGCTTCAAGCCTAACCTCTCCAAGAGCTCTCTGCTTTGTTTGCTTGTTGAGCTGAGTTGAATCCAAATTCAACTGTGAATCATTAAAAGGGGGATTTTTCTTAAAACCAATGATTTGTCTTTGGACAACTGGTAGTCCCGGCCCCTGCTTGAGCCACATTAATTTCAGCAAGAGTTGTCTGGGACGGAGGAAAGCCAGCTGGGGCTGCCAGCGATTAACTCCGGCTCAGGGGGGATTAAAGAGGCAGTCATGGGATTCCTGCAGCCATGTCCTTCTTTAAAATCAATTAACAAGAGCAGAAAATGAAAAACCAATTGTAGGAAAAAATACTCTCTAGGTGATCTCAGTTTTTACAAGGGTGGCTTTGCTTTTCCTGAGACATGTGGGCAATGGTGTCCCTACCTGAATATGATCTAGGGGAGTGACCTGAGACATTTGCTTAAGTGAGAACATTTTTTTAACCAGAAAATTGGTCCCTTTGCCTCTCTGTTTTTTCATATATATAAGTATGCTTTACTTTCTCATTTTTTTCTTAAATGGTACTTATACATACATCCTATTGATGTTTTATTCATGTGGACAAACTGCTTTCATTATGTGAATGTACAATAGATGGAAGTCGATGGAAATCAAACAGCTGTACCTCTATGCAATGTTTTAAAAATTGCAGGACTGATAATAACAACTTTTGAGACTGCCAGTGTTAAGATAGAGTCATTCAAACTTTATACTTCAATGTACAATGTGCATATTCATCTTCCAACTCTCAAAGACTCATCACCATCGTTTTCATAAATAAGATGAACCTATGATCTGCTCAAGATAAGAGTATAAAATCCTCATTCGTTCCTGTCCTGTAACATCACGAAAGGCAAGTAGAATTGGGCAACTGTGCACCACGTAAACCTGCTGTGTAGCAGGCACTATGCTGCCTGAGAGAGACATGGAGCTGATAAGACAAGACTCACCCCCAAAGCACCCCCCATGGAAGAGGCACTCATTTCAACCACCTTGCAAAATCTCAGGAGAGAAGGGATGGACACAGGTCATGAGAGGAGAAAATCTATAGTTGCAACATGGGTGCTACATAAGAACCCACAAAAGTTTTCTCAACCATTTGGGAAAGAGGGGAAGCATGAAATGTTCACCTAAAAATATAAGGCTAGGATACATAGAGGATGAAAAAAAAAAAAAAACCTGAAATTTGTAAGTAACGAAATGATGAGTTTTAAAGATCGTGAGAGTAAATTAGACATAGTTACTCAAGACTTGTACTTACATATTTAGTTGATTGTTTATGCAGATAACTTAGCTTAAATAAATTAAAACCCCTTTTTGAAAAATTATAATAGCTACTAGAACTAAAATCTTTGTTATGCATTCTGAAACCCACCCTGGCCAGCCACCCTGGACACTGCCAGCCAAGGCATCTGGCCTCAGAGCTCACGTCCCTGCCTCACAAAGAATCCTGTTCAAGGATCCTTCTTTACAGAGGCTCACACCTGTAAGCCTACTCCGGTCCAAATGTCCTGCATTCCTTCATTCCTTCTGAATATAAACAAATACATATTGATTGAGTTACTGTGATGCAGCTACATTGATTTTTCATTTGTTTAACTTTTTTGTATGTTTATGTCTTTTTTATGTGCACCAAGAATCTGTACATCAAGCATTGGGTTGTTAGATATTCAAGAGCAGAAACAATGTGTTCTGCTTCTTTTATATCTCTCCCAAGTATTAAATGATGTTAGTTAGATGAATGAGAGTTTAATCTAAGGTTAGAAAATAAGTGTAAAAAGAGGATTAATCACAGAGGTGGGAAAGAAGGGTGATTTAGGAACCATACTTTGGCTATGAAACCTGATTATGGGCAAAATAGCAATAGCATATTTTTTATTAAGTTGTACAAGGAGTGAAGGAAAGAAAATGAAGATCCTAGGCTGAAAACAAAACAAAAAACCTTAGAAATAAGTTTTAACTATTATTATTTTAGCAAAAGTTATGGGATTCCATCTTTACTGCTGGGAGAGCTAGAATTTTCAATAGAGATCCCAAGAAGCTAAGTGTTAGAGCTGTGAAGGTCTCCTTTGCTAGGCTGTGGTTGCTGGTGTTCAGCACCTAAACAGCCTTAGCAACCTTTGGCAAGATGCCCAAACCTGCCAGACCACTTTGGCCCCAACCATGATGACTGCTTAAAACTGGAGCAGCATGTCTAGAGCTCAATGCAGAAATCAATGGGTATGGCACCAATATGTGCATTTGCAAGTGTTTGAGCTGCCATCACTCCTCAGGGTCCTCCTCTTTGAATCCAATTCTCTCACCTGATTCCTTGTTTGTGGTTGGTTCATCCACCCTCACCTACCACCTGGCTACAGTCCCCTCTAGGCACATGAGTAGTGGTAGATAGATAAATGATAGATGATAGATAGATAAATAGATAGATAGATGATAAATAGAATATATATATAGTTCAGTTACTCATCAGTATAAAGTTTCTCTGACAACCTCCTGTCTCTAGCAGCTGTTACAATTTGGCATTCCATTGGCTCCCTCAGATTCTTTCAAGGTGTTTAGCCCTTCTACAGATGACTCCCATCCTTGACCTTACTAAGCAAGGCACACTATCTGATGCTCAACCGTACAAGGTTACTCATGATAGCATCTTTCCAATTTCTTGGATTCCCCTTCAAGCAGTAAGATTGTTATTAAACAGAGACGAACAGACAATATCTCCCTAGGAAAAATATGTCTCTGAGTATTCCTGATATTCAACTTCCTTATTAAGGAACTGGAGTTTCGAGAGATAGAAGCTGTTTTCCTGTTCTTGTTGTTGCCCTTGTTCTTTTCTTTTCTTTTAGTTTTTAAAAGAACAAAACAAACAAACAAAAACACTGCAAGAGGACAGGATATCTAGTTAGATACTCAGGTGGTGGGAAGTGAAACAAATAAAAGAAATATACCATGAGCTTTCCAGGCCCAGAAACTTTTAGTGGAAACCCACGTCCAAGAGATAACATTTTATACAAGGTCATAATTTCTAGTCCCTGTTTTGCCTTAGTATTTAACAGAAGTCTCTCATCTGAAGTCTAACGCGTCATCTGGTATTATATTTTCTGTATTCTCTCCTTCTGATCTCCAGGATACTTCTCTATCTTCTAAAAGAACCATGGCAATTACATCACAATTGTTCTCCTCACCTCTTCCTTTGTCTATACCTCCTCAGTTCCAACCAAGTTTATCTCCTCTCTACTTCAACCACCACACCCTGAACTTCATCATCACCTGAATTCTATCATCTTCAAGATCTGTAACTCTGATCTGCTTTCAATTCTTTATCTTCTTTCCTCCCATAAGTGACTCTATTTGTAACAACTTGGCTTATCCTCATATGTTTCTACAGAAACTTCTTGAGGATGACGAATGTCCTCCTTTCCTTCCTAATAGCTGGTGCTCATTCTACCAGACCTCTTTACAGCTGACAGTATCAAACAGCCTGTTTTTCTTGAAACTCCCTCATCACTTAGTTTCTGTCATCCAGTAAGGGTTGTCTTCCTTTCTGACCTTCCATCTCAAACTTTTGCACTGATTGGCCTTGACCTGTCTCCTCCAGAGTTCTCTCCACTACCTCTTCTCTTCTCTTCTAACCTTCTGTCCTATCCCACAGTGATCTCAAATCTGCACCTGTCATCTTCTTTCTCAATGCTAGACATGCATTTCCAACTCTCTACCTGAAAATCCAAGCCAACATGGTACCTAGCATATATTTATTGCTTATTAAATATTTACTAAATTGAAATTAGTAAATACTTATTAAGCACTAATTATGTGCTAGGCACCATGGCAAGGACTAAGATGAAAATATACATCGTGTGAGCTACAGAGATAATAATTGTGTGAGACCCTGGCTAACCAGAGAATGAAGTACCATAGGCCAGAATTTGTCCTTAGTTTCCCTCAAAAGGCAAGTTCTCAGGACAAATATGGGAAAATGGGCTAAAATTGTACCTTAAAATTCAAATTTTTTCTAGGTAGAATCTTATACAAGAGCACAATCCTGGAGTGTATTTTCACATGGTCCAAGGAAATTACGAATGATTCCTCTAGAAAACATTATGATATACAACAAGGGGTGGAAAGCTATAACCTGCAAGCTAAATCCAACTTACTGTTTTTGTAAATGAAGTCTTATTGGAACACAGCCATACTCATTCATGTCCATCCTGTTTATGACTGTTTTTTACTACAGTGGCAATGTAGTTGTACAGAAAACACATGGCCCACAAACTCTAAAATATCTACCATCTGACCGTTTAAGAAAAATCTTTGCCAACACTTGCTGTACAGTTGGCAACCCCAACTCCCATATTATAAATATAACCTGGGGTGTTTCTTAAAAGAATGTATTTCTAGACCCAGACCTGAGAATTAGAATTTCTAGGGGAAGAACCTGGGACTCAGGATTTTCAATAGGCACTACAGGTGGCCTTGGGATCAGGCAAAGTTTGGAAAACCCTGGCAGAGTTTTTTAAAGCTTAACCTTTAGAATCTTAGAGCTTTGGATGTATATCTCAACTCCACCATTTCTAATTCTTTTACCCTGGACAATGTACTTGCCTTTCTGAGCCTCAGTTTTCTTAATGAAGTGAGGGAATAAATGTACCTTGCTCATAGAATTGTTGGGGGGATTAAATGAGAAAATTCTTTGTGAAAATATGTGGTACATGCTATCAGGTTTGATAAGCATTTTATCACCATCAACATCATCATTATCACCAACATCATTACTTTCTCCTCTTCCTCTTCTTTAATATGCTCTACCTGCTTAGAAAGTTTTTGGTGTGATTCTACTTGAAAATGGTGAATTAGTTTGCCTGCAGAAGTTCATGAATCCTGAGTTCTTTCTTTTTTTTAGGTGTAAAAATATTCAGCAAATAAATCTTTCAGTGACATCTTTTATTTAAGGGTACAAAGTACCTCACAAACAAGTGAGTGTGATAGGGGAGATGGAGAAAGTACATTGACCTATCCCAACCACACAGCAAATTCAGGAACAGAATATCCAATGCCTAACTCCCAGCCTAATACCTGAACTCAAATACCAACACACCTTTCCAGATTAGTCTCATTATCATTTATTTATTACCCTCTTGAAGATAGGATACAGCAAGCTTATCAACAAAAAACCTTTTACAAGCCCACAGAATGCTCACAAGTCTCCTCCATCTTTACCAGTGTTGGAATGTTGATGTGGTGAGAGCAGTGGACTTGCCCAAAGAACCCCAGAGTTACTTTGGTGGTGTCACTCCCTTTCTCGGAACATTTCAGTGGGCCTCAGATGATTCTCAATGAGATTTAAATTTCTCATCATGAGCTTTAAATTCCACCCCTTTCCTGTATCTAACTGCTCTCATCCCTCTCTTTATTCATTTATATCTCACCATGTGGTATTCACTCCAGCCAAGGAAATCTGCCACAGCCCACCTGCACAAAACCCAGACATTTCTACTGGATCTTAGATTCCATTAAAAAAGAAAAATGTCCTGAACAAGAGGGATGATGGTCTTAACAATACTCTCCTTTGGTCAAACCACACTTGGGAATTTATGTTGCATTCTGGAAAGAATGTTCTCAGAGGAGTTTAGAAAAACAGGTGGCCATCCAGAGGAGAAGCTCCAGCTTGTAAGGAGATAAATACCTCTGCAAGCTTGCAAAAAGACAGCATCTTTCAGATACTTGAAGGACTGTCATATTGAGAGAGGGTTAGACTAACTCTGAATGGCTCCAGAGATTTGAAATCAACACAATGAATTTCTTGATGTTTCAGGAAAGCAGATTATTGCTCCATATAGGGGGAAAATTTCACAGTAAATTGAGCTGTCCAACACTGGAATATACTGTTTGGGGAAGTATGTTATCTGGTTGTGATCAAGTTTGTAAAGGATATTGTAGTAGTGATACATATTTCTGACATAAAGTGGAATTAGATGACTTTTAGAGTAGAGCTAAGTGGTTAACAGCACAGCCTTTTGATCCAAACTGTCTGGGCTTGAATCCTACTCCAGCTTTATACACAGCATGACTTAAACTTTTCTCTGTGCTTCAGTTTCTTCATGATAATAGTACCAATCTTTTAGTGTTATAGAAAGGGATTAAATGAATGAAAGTAAAGGACTTAGGACAGAGGCTGATATGTAGTAAGCATTGCATTATTGTTTTTAGTATTTCATGATTTTTATGACCCAGTGACTATAGGAACTACCATTGTGTGAACTTTAGATGCATCAAAGTTCCTCCTTTTTTCTGCAGAACACAGAACAACCAACAGCAGTTAGCTTTACACAAATGCAGCATATCCTTCTCTCCAATGAGGCCATGAGAAAGGAAGATTAGAGGGCCCAGGACTAGACTCAGCACGTAGAACATGCAAAGAAAGGGAAGGGAGGATTCTCAGCCACTTCCTTCTCCAGGATTCCAGCCATGGGTGGTATTTCAGGAAAACAGTTCAACAGAAAGAAATCTAATCACAACAGAAGACAGCATATTCAGTTCTAAACTGCACCTAGCACACAGATGGCACTCGAAAGCATAAATACAGCTATAATGCCAATCAACTGGGCCTGTAAACCAGGAGCTGAAAGAAATTAGACTAAACTCTAAAGAAAACAGACCATGGGTAAAAAGAAATTTCAATAAAATTATCTGAGGTTTTCACTAACACAGCAGTCAGTCATCCACACATAGTCCACCTAGTTATCAGTCAGTTGCTTATCTCTGGATTTCACAGATCAGCTCATGCCCCTCCCCTTCTTTAGAGCTTCCTGGACTCTCCACTTCTTATACTACCAAGGCCAAATCTCCTAGCAGAGCTTCCAATTCCTTCACTGTTTGTCGCTTTCCCACATACCTAACTTTTTCTCACCCTGGATTCTGGGCAGCCCCAGGAAACTACAACCATTCCTGGAAATGGTTAACCTTTATGTCCTCACCTCCATCTCCCCTGTATCTGGCTAAACCCCACCCATTCTAAAGACCCAGCTTTCCCTAACCCTCCAGATGGAGGCCATCACCCCCTTCTTTCACTTTGTAACACCTCTATTACTTAAGCATTATATTATGATTATTTATTTTCCATGTTTGTCTCATCAACTAGACTATGAGTTTCTTGAGAAGAGGGATTGTAAATTATTTTTCTGCACATCCCCAGCATTTAGCATCATTTCTGCAGACAATAAGCTGCCAATGTTTTTCTTGAATTAATAAAGGAATGAAGGAAAGAAGAATGAGTCTAAGCAGACCCAGGGTCCTAGTAGCCTAGCATATTGAATCCCTGAATCAGTTCAGAACCTATAGGTTTTCAGTTTAATTCAATCTAAGCTGTGCCTGGCAGCCCACACATATTTTTAGTGGTACTTTAATAAAAGAAGCATACCTCACTCCCTTTAATATATAAATCTTAACTCCAACCTTCTAGCAACCTCCCTACTTCTGTAAATAGCCAAGATTCCCTTCTCAAGCTCTGTAGAGTTGACATTGTTTTTGCCTGTGGTGTAATGGTTTCTGCCCTTTTTGTTTCTGTTTATTTACGTTCGTCCTGTCTCCTTCATTACACTTTAAGTCTCTTCCTATAAGTGTTGACTTCTTTTGTAACTCACTCCAGTGTACCAGATATACATGGATGACCTACTGCCATATTAGTGAATAATGTTTGATATTTTATTGAAATTCCTTTTTACTCATTGTCTGATTTCTTTAGGGTTTAGCCTAATTTCTTTCAGCTCCTGGACTGCAGGCCCATGTTGATTTGCATTATGGCTGTATTAATGCTTTTGAATGCTATCCATGTGCTAGATGCTGTTTAGAACTAAATAAAATGCCTTGCCCTAGTGATTTGTTTTCTTTCAACTTGGCAGATTTGTGTGAACCCTGTGTTTCTAGGAGCTGAAATTGTCAAGACTCTTTTAATGCACCTCTTTGTTCAGGGAATGGCATGCCTGAATAGCTGTCGTTCAGAGAATAACATTTGTAGACACAACTGTTGCTGAAAAGGGAAACTCTATACACAACTGTTGCTGAAAAGGGAAACTCTATACACAGACTATTTCACTGGGAACAACGCAGCAAAAAGAGCCACTATTGTTCTCCATTAAAAGACATAAACGAAACCTAGTGTATTAATTTGATCCGGAACATGATGCAGCACCTTACTTTAAATCTGGACATGATTGTATCTATATTGTCCACATCAGTGCAGTTCTGATCCCAGTCAGTGTTTGTGATGACCCCCCAAGGCATCCAGTGTAGAAAAGATCTGGCCCCTGCTTCAATGAACTTTCAGGATGGCTTTGAGTAAACAGCACTAGCCACAGTGTGAAACTCCTCAGGTCCTTGTTACACTCACGAGTGTTGTAAGCTCAGGCTATCTCAACACTGTAAAAACCATAGACAGCTACAGTCCAAAAGAACAAGAAACTTAGGATACTTCTTTGAAACTTGAATTTGTGCCACTACAGTTTTGCAAAAGTTGGAGATGGAGAGGGCACATCTGTCCCTCTCCTGCCAGTGAAATAAGGCTCCTCAATGTGTTTGCTCACAGCTGTGTTCTAACTACAGATGGACTGAGTGTAAAGCATTTGCCACTTTTGCTACACTGAATATTCTGGCTGAACTGCATTTGCCAAACCTCTCATCACACGACAGACACATTAAAAAACTGAAATTCAGCTGCCTGTCTTTCTTTTTAGAACATTTGTCTAATATACAATTCTAGAGTAGTTCATTTTAAAAACTATGGACAAAAAAAACAAGGTATGCCTTACTTAAAAATAGAATAAATAACAGGTTAGAAAAATTTCAAGCTAATCCTATGGTATAGATACTTACCCTCCTTCTCCTGAAAATATCCTGGTGGAACAATCCACTACAGATTCCAAGAAAACTCAAAAAGTAATTATTTTTTAAAAATCAAATGTAAACAGGTTCAAAGAGTCAGAAAAAAATTTTTTTAATGAGGAAGAAATTTTAAGGACAGATACATTTAGGAAAGATAAATTCCAAAAGCAATATTTATAATTCTACAAAAATTAATTCCAAAGGATATAAGAAGAGAAATTTATTGATCAAAAGAAGGAGCAACAGGGACTTCCTTAGTGGTCCAGTGGTTAGGGCTTTGCCTTCAAATGGGGGATGGGGTGGGGCACGGGTTCGATTCCTGGATAGGGAGCTGGGATCCCAAATGCCTCATGGCCAGAAAACCAAAACACAGAGACAGTGTTGTCAGGAATTCAGTAAAGACTTTAAAAGTGGTCCATGTCAAAAAAAAAAAATCTGGAAAACAAAGAAGGGGCAACAAAAGGAACTGAAAATCAAATGAAAGTGAAGGAAGAGCACAGATAAACTAGGAAATTTTCTAAGGGTAAAAAATCAGAATACCTCTACAACTTTGCTAATTTGATAAGCAAAAATATCTCCCATCATTTTAATTTGCATTTACTTGATCACCAGAGAAATCAAAGTTTTCCGATATATTGTCTAGCCAATCTATTTTCTCTTTCAAAGTTATTAATTAGGGAGAGCAAACCCTGAAATGTGGGCCAAGAAGGAAAGAGGCCTTGCTCTGGATAAAAATCAACTAACTTACTGTAAGCACTTAGGGAGTGAGTCTTTCTCTTAAATCACTTTTGTGTCAATAATAATAATTTAGTCACTATGTTACTTCCAAAGTAAACTTTCTCAGATAAAGCTCCCTCACCACTATATTTTCTGGATCTTTTTTTTAAAGTGAAAGTATGTGTTTAGTGCTCCTATAATGTACTGCTGAGATTTTGGAACTGTTTTCTTCCATTTTCTCAGCCCCTCCTGCTGCCAAAAAGTAATAATATAGTGAATACTCAGCATGTATATATTGTACCAGCCAATTTCAGAAACATTTCCACTACTTAAAATTAATAATTTAATGGGGCCTCAGTGTATGACTGTTACCCTATTGTTCAGGGTTATAATTTCAATAACATTAAAAGAAAAATCTCCCTCACTAACAGGATATATATTGAGGGCTTTAGTCCAAATGCCATGCTCAGAAAACTCAGAAATGTGTGAAAGAAAAGAAAGCAAACCACTTCTGTGACAACGATAAACAATAAAGTGAATGGGCCATCACTGCTGAAGCATGGGACAGTCGGGTGGCTGTGTGAAACCCACAGCATCAAGGATCTCTCTCCATAGTATCACACTCTATTTTCAAACCTACCTCCTCAGAGGGAAATGCCAGCACCAACAGATCCAGAGTTCTGGAAAGTACCAGTCACAGGTGACCCCAAGAGCCCTGACCAGAAGAGCTTCTCAGATGAGAGACTTGGTTCTTCTGTAAATTTTCCCATTGCCTCTGTTGGTGCTGGCCTTCCTGTCCCCATCACCCACCACATGGCCATCTGATCCCTCCCATTTCTCAACTGTCTAGGACTGTGATGATCTGACAATTGGCCAACAGCCAAGAGAGCATCTCTGGGTTCCACATTCACAAATGTCAGGACAGTATAGATATATCTACTACCTTATAAGAAGGAAGGTTTACAAATAAACTCACAAACAAAACTACTATTCACAAGTATGACAAAGTCACAGTTGCTGTGTGGGTAAATACCACAAGGATCACATTAATCATATTACCCATGAATTTAAAAGAGTACGTTTAATGATGCAACATACTACACTGAGAGAGAGGAAATAGTCTTGGACACACTGGACATTTTGTTTAGAACCTGAGACCACTGCAACAGCCATATATGGCAGCACAAATTCAAAATTAGCCAAGAAGTAAATAGTAGAGCTATTTGTTACTTCTTATCTCTTGAGACATCTCAAGAGATGGTTTCCCTGACACTATGGCTGTTGTCAATTTAGTATGCCACCTAAACCAGGAAAGTTAGCCAGATTTCTGGTCCTGAGTCACAGTTCTTTTCAACACATGTAGAACACTTGGCTCTTGACCCAAATGGCCAATATATGAGAAATTCTATATGCTTTGTATCCATCAAGGTCCTCAACTGCAAGTAAAAGGAGTTGACTCTTATTGATTAATGAGAAGATAATACTACCATAAGGATACTGGGTAACTTACAGAATGATAGAAGGGTGAAAATAAGACTTGAGGTTAGTTTCCAGGAAACATACTCTAAACAAAATCTTGAATGATCTAATAGGAAAATAAGTTCCACTGCCACTATCACTGATCATGGGACCTTGGATTTGCACTGAGCCTTCTTCGCATGAGGAGGTTGAGTTTATCAGCACTGATGCCATTTTTGTAACAAGTACTTAAACTTGCAGTCAACCCTCCTGCCAGCTTCAGCATGCTAACTTTTTGTCCTTAGATTTGTTGCCTCATGGTCACAAGATGGCTTCCACTGCTCTAAACACAATCATGTTCAAATCAGGATGCAAAGGCAAGAGTTGTTGCTAGTGAGAGTTCCTCTCTCATATTCCCCTTTTATCAGGAAGCAAACTTTTTCCAAGTAGACTTTCCTTTACTTCTCATTGTCCAGAACTGTTCCTTAACCTCTCTCAGTGTTTGAGGTAATCTGGAAAAGAGGATGTCCATGAAATGGGGTGAAGTCACCCCTTAGGGACGGGCACATTGACAATCTTTAAAGTTCTGTTGTCAACTATATAGAATAAGCATGACCCACTGGTTAAAGTACTTTATTTTACAAACCACTGATCTCTTATATGTGTTCACTGGTGCTAGTTCTTCTAAATATAATTTTTAAAAAACTCAAGTAGGCAGAATTTTCTCATCACTTATGTCACACTGCCTCAATTCATAATTAGAATGCTCAGCTCCACGATATAGTCAAACTACAGTCTTGTGTTAAATCCTCTCTCATTTCCATTTTCTCATGAGTATCCCACATCTGGCCCATAGGGAACACTCATGCATTCTTTACCCTGGAAAATTCTAAGAAAACAGGCATTGCAATACAATACAACCACCTCTCCTTTGGCTCATCTACTAGCAGTTACTACACTCTTCCCTCATGCGTTCTCAATCTCTATTATACATTCCTATATACACACCACATGGATCTTAACAGTCATAAAACTGGTTTTCAGTTACTTCATTTTTATCACATTCTACAGAGAAATCTGCCTTCTTACTTATTTTGATATTCTATATCTATCTTCTAAGGGTCTTGACAGAAACTTCTGTTATAATGTCCTTTTACAAATGGAAGAAAGTAAAATTGTTCCATTTTTTTCACAACTAACTGCATCTGCCACAGGTTTTAAAATGTAATATATCATTCAATTTCCCCCTCATGAAGGAGTAATTACTACAGAAACATAAACAACAGAAATTAAAACAAAACATATTAAATAACTGCTTTCTGACATTGAACAGAGACAATGAAAAACTGTGATCCCTGAGAAAAAAGATGATTGTCCCTGCTTACAACCTGGAGGCAGTTTCCAGGCCAAGGAATGAAAACTCAAACAAAGCCTGAAGTTCTCCACAGAGTTACGAAAACATTGACCAGAGTTCAGGAAAGCCAGAGCAGCTAGAATTTCCAGGACAAAGGAAGATATGCAGAGAAAAAATTCCAGAAATCTGCATAGGCATCCCCTTAAAGCTTTGATTGATCTATTTATGCACAGGTCAATACCCCATGAGACCAGCAAAGAACAACTTCAGAGGAAAGAACAGTTATTGGGTAGCTATAAGATAAACAAATTCCAGAATTTACACAGGGCTGAGAATTCGGTTAACTTCTCCTTAGAAAAACCACACCTTAGAAATGGAGCTAAATTGGCCCCATAATAATAGCTGTTCTAGACTTGCCCTAATCAAGTTTAAAAACAGGTCTTAAAAATATCACCTTAGCCTAATTAACTGTGTGTCAGAACAAAGCCTATCACTCTTTAAAGGAATACAAAAAGGTATGGTGCATAGCAATATAAAAGTTACAGTGCTCAACTGTGAGTAAAACTAGATACACAAGAAGCAAGGAAAAAAAACCCATAACCACAATAAAAATCATTCAATAGAAACAGATCCAGAAATGAGAGATATGATTAGCACAGATAAATGGAATTAAGACAGTTCAAAATTTTCCATATGCTCAAGGAGATAAAGAAAAACATGAACACAATAAGGAAAGAAAGACCCAATTAGAACTTCCAAAATGAAAAAATAACAATGTAAGATATGAAACATATACACTGGAAGGAATTAACAATGGATTAGATACTGCAAAAGGAAGATTAGTAACCTTGAAGACAACAGTAAAAGCTAAACAAAATGAAGTACACAGGAAAAAAAAAAAGACTGGAAAAAAAAAAAAGTCTTAGTGGCCTGTGGGAAAATATCAAATAGCCTAACCTACATGTAAGTGGAATACCAGAAGGAAATGGGAGAAAGGGACAAAATGATAAAAATATTTGAGGAGAAGAGAAAAAGAAATAATGGCCCAAATTTTCCAATGGGATGTACAACTATGAACTTACAGATATGATAACTGTGATGAACCCCAAGCAGAATATCACACAAAACACATCATAATCAAATAACTGAAAACCAGTAATAAAGAGAAAAATCTTAAAAATCAAGCAGTGAAAAAAAAAGACACACTACATACAGAAAAACAAAGATAAGAAATAAGGCAGACTTCTTTTCAGAAACTGTGTAAGCCAGAAGACAATGGAAAGACATCTTTTAAGTGTTGAAAGGAAACAGTCAATCTAAACTTCTAGAAAGAAGTCTATATCCAGTGAAAACATCTTTCAAAAATAAAGAATTTATCAGATAAAAAAAGCAGAGAGAATTCACCATAAGTAGTGTTGTGCTAAAAAAAAATTGTTAAAGGAAATTTTTCAGGCAAAAGGATATTAAACTAGATTGAAATTTGGATCTACACAAAGGAATGAAGAACATCTGAAATAATAAATTTATAGGAAACATACAAGACATCTTACAAAAAACCAATTTTCTCAGTTTTTAATCTCTTTAAAAGATAATTAACTGTTTAAGCCAAAAATAATAACCGTATATTACAGGGTTTGTTAACATATGTAGAAATAAAATGTATGACAAAAATAGCAAAAAGGATGTGATGGATATATCAAAATATTGTTAAGTGTCTCATGCTCCACATGAAGTGCTCCAGGATTGTATGAGGTAGGGCGTGACAAATTAAAGAGGTATATTGTACATTCTAGGGCAACAGTTTTTAAAAAATGAAACAAAGAGCTATGGCCATTAAACCAATCATGGAGATAAAATGGAATAATTAAAAACACCCAGTCAGTCAGAAATAGAAAGGGTAAAGTGTTTCCTTGGGATTTAAAAGCAATTTTGTTGCCTTTAACCAAGCACTGCAGATTCCACTGAAGGACTAGGCTTTCAGAACTAAACTTAGGATGTCCTATAGTCAGTCTAACCACACTTTTAAAGCAGGACTGGTCTTGACAAAAATACAAATGGGATTCCTAAAAGTGAAACACATCAACCCATTACCACACTGGTATATAGATATATGAGATAATCCAGCAGAGTCCAGTAACAAGTCAGTTTTTTATGGCTATGAGGTCCAGAGCTTGAAGCTAAGTTTAGACCTCTGACAGAGAGATAGGGAGGGAGAGAGGCCAGCAAGTCGAGCTGATGTCACACTGTTTTGTAGGCTCAAAGAGGGCAGCATTGTACTAGCTTTGGTTGTCACTGGATACCATCACCTAGCACAGCAACTGGCACTTATTAAGCACTCATAAATGTTTGTGGAAAGAAGGAAGGAGGAAACAAGGGAGGGAGGGAACTTCTAGTGGAAGGAGTCCCTAGGACAATATGTCTGCACCTATCAGAAGTCTATTTCTTTCACACAAGGATAACAGCAACTAGAGCTAGGAGGAGTAAATGTCTTAAATGATGTGGCACTTAGAAAAAAAGAGCAGAGTCTTTTTAAGACTAATCTTAAAAAGCATCAGACACATCCCTCTCAGATGCATTAAAATTTTTTCCTTGACTAAGGAAGTAAGTAAGGTTTGTGCCAAGAAATATCCATTTACTCTGACTGCTCAGCTAGCAAGCTACAGTCTGACAATTGTCCTAAAGATTGCTGCATAATATAATCAGGAGAGTAGAGCCCCACAAATTGAGAGGTGTGTTTGTAACAATAAAGGTCTTAATGCACATCAGAGGCCATTCCTCAGGCAGAATACTCAATTTAGAAATCTACTGTCACCCAGATACATCTGCTAGTAAATCATCGGAGAGATGCATTTACGTTGAGGGCAAAATACTTTGCCTTATGGTTCCTCCTAAGCTCCTTTAAGATAAAATGGTTTACCCTCAGCATCTTTGTTTAAATAGCAATAAAAGCTTCTCCTAACATGAAGGTCAAGGTAAGCAGGACAACTGACATACACACTGATTCCATGGAGAAAGAATGTCTCTGTTCTGAACCCAGCAGGGCTTAAGAGAAGGGATGATGCTCTGTCACAATCCCACTGGTCATCTGGACATGCGGAACATGTGTGATGTATATGGTGACTTAATACCTAGAATTTCTAAGAAATGATTAAATATACAAACAAAAACTATTGAGTCTGTTTTATGAAAGCATTGTCACATGGATAACCAAAACACCTAATCCTAAATACAGCACCTCCACCCCACTACCTCCACCATCACAGGTAATAGACACACACACACACACACACACACACACACACAGACACACACACACACACACACAGAGGTATATATTTCTACACACATATATAAGTATATATAATATTATCTGTCCCACATTCTGTTGAAATAAATTGAATTTGCTGGAAATCTCCATAAATTGGGGGGAAATCTTTATAAATATGATCCTTGTGCTCCATTCTTTTCTTCTCCTCTCCTTTCCTTTCCTGTCCTCTCGTCTCTTTCCTCTGTGGTAGGCTATTTTTCTGGACCCCTCCCCAGCAAAGTTTTGCTTCCATCAATTACCATTCTAAGAAATCTAGAGTTTTCTCAGCAATATGTATCTGAACCATTGGAGTAAATTCTGTCCCAGCAGCTCCTGTATTGCAGGGAGGCTGGGGAAGGAGGAGGTCCATCTCAGTGGGACATCTGTTTATTTTGTATTTAACAAAGGGGAAACGACATTTTTTGGCTTGGGAACCCTGAATGTAAACGTACAACAGTGACCTAAGCTCACCTCCAGAACAATATTAGCTGACAACCACCTTGGGAGTGAAAAATAAAATCCCATTCCAGCTCCCTTTGACTGATCTAAGCTCCTTTTCCTGTCACTTAATACCACAGATTTGATTTAATTTGATGAGACTTCTAAGACAATTTAGAAAATTAAGCATTTAATGCCAACCCTAATCATTCCTCTTCCACACTTTTTCAAAGGTTTCCTGGTTTATAAACAAAAAGCAGAATCAGATGTGAGAGCAAGAATAGTACTTTGCTTTCTACTTTTTAGTTTGTAAGTAAAAGTTATCTTCCAAAGAAAGAATTGGGAGGAATGAGTGGGAATTACAGAAAAACAGGTTGGGACTCAGCATAAGGAAGCATTCTTTAATGGTTAAAACAAATAGAAGGGATACCACAGGAAAAAAGAAGCTTCCCTGACACAGGAGGAGTTCAAGTAGAGACTCGGGTGGGAACATGTGAGGATGGGATTGCATAACCTCTGAGGTCCATCACAGTATTTCACATGGTTCAAAAATTTGGAAAGGTTATAAAAAGGCGGCATTTCAGCAACAGAGTATCTCAGGTGTAAAGATGTGGTAAAGGACTGCAGAGCTTGTACTAAAAAGGCAACCTATGTCTAGTTAAAAATGAAGGTGCCAAAGGATAACAATCCACATATCAAGCTTCATCTCGGGCCACTCCTCCCTTTCTTTGTACTTCCACCAATAGTATAAAATTCTGGCTGAAATTTGGAACCTGGTTACGCTGGCATGTACTGGAATCATAGTGATTTCATGTTTGTGTTAAATATTCATCATGAAATTTTCCTCTAACATGGTTGTTCAGTTGTCAGAAGAGAAACCTGCACTGTGATTTCTGCTACTGGGGAAATTGCTTCAATTCAAACTGAATTTTAAGTCTGTAAACAGTCTCCACCAAGCAAACATGTGGAGGCCAGCAGCTGCTGATCCCTGCCTATGGGCTCAGTCTGCAGGAGGACAGGACCCCTGTGTGTGTGACTAAGGTGGAGGGAGCTGCAGCTGCTTTGACTTCACTCATGACTGCTGTCCTCTCATCCACAAGCTGCTGATCCCCTGGCAGGCCTCTTGAAGCTGCTGTGACACCTTTCCTCAGCAACAGGCTTCTGTGAGTCCACATCATTCATTCCCAAGTATTTCTTTCTGCATCCACTGCTGTGCGCTTGCCTCAGCCACTACCTTCTCTCACCTGGATAGGATTGCTGCAAAATCTTCCAAGCGCTCCCCATGCCCACGCCCACCCCCTGCCTCAGGTCTCCAACAAAGCAGGCAGCTGATCCTGATGTTGCAGCACAGATTTCTGTTTATTACCCATGGCCCCAACTAAAGCAAAAGCTCCAGGAGGCAGGGTCTTTGCTTCTGTTGTCCCTCACTGTGTCGCTGGCACTTGGAAAAGTGTTAGGCACACCGTAGACATGCCATAAGTATTTGCGGCGCTCAGGGGAGTTTTCTACTTGCACCTGCAGTTGCCGGGGAGATATGAAAACTGGATGCTCTGTTTCATGACCACCGTCAAGAATGTGAACTTGGAGAAAACGTACTAGACATAACTGAGGACTTTTCCCTGACTAATGAACAGGAGGCATCCTTTTAACCCATCCTACACAGATTTATGGACTCATTCCATTTTATTCAGAATAGGACAGTTTTCCTTAATGAGCATAATCACCAGGAAACTCTCTTTCAAGCACTTTAGGAAATCTGACTTTCCCCCTCAGCAACTTTTCATTTGGTTTCTTCATTGGGATGTGTTTCTTTGCCAAGCAAGTAAATAAATGCAAGCGAATGGATGACCCTCTGTGGGTGGTCAGGTGTGTTCTGAGACTTAGACAGTTATTAGCCTCTTTGCACAACCACAGTCAAGGCCCTCTCCCACTTGAAAGGGCTCGCCCCAAGAAGGGTTCTCAGAAAGCATTGATTTTGGAAGAATCTCTGTGGTCCAGTGGTAAATAATGGTAGGCGGGCCCTACGAATAAAGAAACATTTGTCAGCTACCAAATATAGGCCTGAATGGTCTAGCACGGTGGACAGGGAAGCCCAGGCTTCTTAGAGGAAGCTGAGTTTGAATCATGGCTCCACTCTTTTGGGAAAACCACTGACCACTGCTAAGTCTTGCTATCTTCAGCTGTAAAATAAGATCTGCCTTGCTGGGTGCGAGCATTAGAGAAAATGTACACAAAGCCCTGAACACAGTTTCTGGCAGAGTAAGTGCTCCACAGATTAGTTATTACTAGTCACAAATGGTAGTTAGTGACTATACAGGTTAATCTAAGGAGAGCTACACTATCTTTTTTAGGAGATGCTGTATTCATTTTCTACTGCTTTGTAACAAGTTACCACAAACTCACTGGCTTAAAACAACACACATCTGTTTTCTCACTGTTTCCACGGGTTAGGAGTCCAGGCGTGACTCCTGGGTTGTGGAGTCTCTGCTCAAGGCTGCAATTAAGTTTTCAGCCAAAGGCTAGAGTCTAATTCTGGGGTCGGGGCCCCTTCCAAGCTCACATGGTTGTTAACAATTCATTTCCTTGAAGCTATAGAACTTATGGTGTCTTACTTCTTCAAGGCCAGGAGGCGAGAAATTTATTTCTTCCATCTCTGACCTCTAGATCCTCTTTTCAAGCATTCACCTGATTAGGTCAGGCCCACTCAGGATAATTTTCTTTTTAACATAAAGTCAACTGAATAGAGCTTAATTACATCTGCAGAATCTTTTCACCTTTGCCATAGAAAGCAACCTGGTCGCAGCAGTACTGTCCCATCACTTTTTCCATATTCTATTTGTTAGAACCAATTTACAGTTCCCACTCATATTCAAGGACATGAATCATTAAGGGTCTTAGAATTCTGCCTTCCAGAGACATCGTTTGTAATTCCCATGGAATCTGATCATTCTTTGTTGACCTATAGTGGTAATGGAGTGAAATCAAGGAATACTACTGTTAACATATTTCCTACACTGCCGAGGATCCAAGAAAACCAGACATAGGGGAATGACTGGCAGCTGGTCAGCAAAAGGACAACAGGGAAATCAGAACTTCCCACAGGTTAGTTTGAAATTCAGCCTTTCCCTGCTAACTCAGAAGAGAAGGATAGCAGGCTGTGTGGTGATGGCTGCTACCTGCTATAGATGAACCAAAATCAACTGGTCAACAGCCATTGCCCTCTTGGAGATAACTCAGTGTAGACCGATATAGGAAGAATTTGTTGCTGCAAAATGTATGCATTATTGCATGCACACATACAAACACACACACACACACACACACACACACACACACACACAGCCTAAACAGCCAGATGTGTTCTATCGACATTCAAGGATATCAGTGCCAGTTTCCTAAACGTGGTTTCCTAGGTGCTGGGGTTGGGGGTGGTGAGTTAGAGTGTGTTTTCATGCAGACGAGTGAACAATTCTTCTCTGCCACTAAGAAAAGAGTGTCCACAGCAACTTCCTTCATATGTGGTCCCAGAAGCTGCAGCTGTCTCTGGGTAGATTGGGTCATCAACTAGTTAGGTCATAGACAGGATGCCTTCAGAGTGAATTATAATCTGCAGTCTCAACAGTTGTGCACAGGATTCAAGGGGACCAGCTGGAGAGCAGTGAGCGACTCATCTGTGTATGGGGACAGGGTCATGCTGAGGCCCCTTCTGCTCTGCTTGTCACGGCATGTGTGTAAGAGCTGTGTCTGAAGGAAGACCTCTCTGGAAACCCAAAGATTCTTGAATGTATACTCAAGTCTCCAGAGCACATTCTCCAGAGCACGTTCCCCAGCCTCAAACCAGCCAGGACCTGGCTGTATAAGACCTGCCTCCAGGCTCAGACCCCTATAGCTAAGAGGTGTAGAGGCATAAGAAGGCTTCTCTGTTAGGCAAAAAAATCAAATTGACAGCTGGCAATCCTACTGCCTGATTGTTTCAAAACCTCATGCTTCCTTTCCTTACTTCCATTTAGCACTTTTCTTCCACTTTTTTATTTCCTCTTTCCAGGTCTCCTGCTCTTCTCTCATTTTTCACTATCTGTCTCTGATTTATACCTTTCTCTAGGCCACTTGCCCACTCTGTTCTTCACACTTGGATTTCTCCTGTCCTCTCTCTTCAGCTTTCTTTCCTCCTTTGACCTTTTCCTCTCTGCTGCTCTGACTCTTTGGCTTGCATTCCCTGAGTGAAATTGCAGAGGGCAGGATCCTGGCTGGAACTATCGGCAGACCTTTGCTGTAGATCATCTATCTAACTATAGCATAAAGTTTCTTTCATTGTCTTCACCAAAACATTAGCTTTTGGTTTTTTTGTTTGTTTTTTTTTGTGGTACGCGGGCCTCTCACTGTTGTGGCCTCTCCCGTTTGCGGAGCACAGGCTCTGGACGCGCAGGCTCAGCAGCCATGGCCATGACTCTGCGGCATGTGGGATCTTCCCGGACTGGAGCACGAACCCGTGTCCCCTGCATCGGCAGGCGGACTCTCAACCACTGCGCCACCAGGGAAGCTCTGGTTTGTTTTTTTTAATTCAATGAACAGATTAAATGTAATATACTGCCCTTGTAAACATGATAAATAACTGTGAGTCTGGTGAATTCTTATTGAATAGGTAGTATATTGGGTAAATTGTATCAACAGAACCAAATAATGCAATAATCAGTTCTCTGGGCTGAAGGTCTATGTTCTCCCAAAATTTGTATGCTAAAGTCCTAACCCTAAAGGTGATGCTATTTGGAGGTGGGGCCTTTGGGAGGTGATTAGGTAATGAGGTTGAGGCCCCCCCATGATAGGATAGTGCCTTATAAAAGAGACCCCAGAGAGCTCCCATGCCCCTTTTTGCCATGTGAGGACACACCAGAACATGAGCTGTCTATGGACCAGAAAGTGGGCTCTCACCAGACACTGAATCTGCCAGCACCTTGATCTTAGACTTTCCAGCATCCAGAACTTTGAGAAATAAATGTCTGTTGTTTATAAACCACTCAGTTTCTGGTATTTTTTTATAGCAGCCCAAATGGACTAAGACAGTCAGTACAGAAACATCTGCGAGGAAAATGAAACTTCCTGCAGATGAGGCAAGATCCATTTCTCCTCAGGAACTACTAATATTGTCAAAGGCATTTTTACTTGCTAGAGAACTTCATTAGAACACATAGGCAACACTTAGCATGTTGAGGAAATGGGAACCCCATCGTATGGCCTCCCTTACATTCTTACATCTCTTCTTCTCTTCTGCTACCACCCCTCAGTATGTTCTTAGAAAGCAGCTAGTACTGTGGAAGATTTCCTTTTTATGCTGTGCTGCCCTTATTCCTTAAACATCCTCAAAAATGATTTTCTGCATCATAACAGGAACACTTACAAATATCTTGTGATGACACAGAAAATGTGAACACTTCAGCCATTCTGTCAAGGTTTGAGCAAAAAAGTATTCCTGACCCAGTTCCAGCTGAAAAGCAACTTGCTGAAACATCACCTAAAACAGGAGGTCCCCATTCATTGGAACTCAACTTACTACACGCTTGAGCAGTTACTGGAACAAGAAAAAGCTGTGCAAGATTTTGCAGGCCAGGGTGTGAGAACAAAAAACAAAACAAGGGAAGGGGAGACATTCTTTGAACCTTTACTCAGTGGAGTCTGACAAGCTATGCGGGCTATCATCCTCCTCCTTGGAAGGTCACTGCTGACAAATGCCAGGCTAGACTAGGTGTTGGACTGCTGAGCAGGTGTCTGGATCTCTTGGTCAAATCAATGCCAACTTAATTTGAAGTGAAGAAAATACTCCTCATATTCAGACCCATGCATGCCTCCCATAGACCTGGGAAAGAAGGAAGTGTTGGGACAGGGTTATCTTCTTAACTACAATTCTTGACGATATTCTAACCCTGTTTCTTGGGTGGCTTTGATTACTCTAGTGAGGTTGATTTAAACCAAATCTGCATGGAACCCCAATTCCTTCCTCTCTTCTCAGGGTCAAGGACATTTCAGGAAAAAAACGTCTCTTCAATTTATTTTGAAATATGAAAAACAATTGTTTCCTCTCAGATTCTAGTCTGTAAGCCAATGACAACAGTTTCCATGGTCGTTAGAGCTGAGAAGTGGTGGTGGAGGTGGTGGAGGGTACCATGTGTTTTAAAGGCTCTTTTCTTATGTGCACCCAGGGCTGACGGCTTCTGCCCTCTGAGATACAAAGTGAACTTCAAACTTTCTGGCTCCTGGTCTCCGGCATGGAGGCCAAAATGTTCCTCAAATTTCTGGCAACAAAATGATTATACCTTAATAAAAATCAATATGCTTAACATAGTCCATACGCTGATATCTAAAAGGCTGTCTCCCTATTTAAAGTTTATGAAGAAATAGTTGGTACAAGGCAAAACAAATTAGATGAGCAATGCCCCTCTCCAACCCTCTAGATTTCAGCAATTGGTCATTCCAGCCATGCATTTGCTAAAACCCAGTGTTCACTCCAAAACCGTGGCTGATGAGATTGTCTTTAACTGTGTCTTAGTTTTGTATTTACAGGCAAGTTTATTTCACTGAAACAATCATTTGCAACAGACAGTGTGAACACATGCCTGTAAACATAAAAATTTGAGTCCTAAAACCAAAGATTCTTGCTTCAGAAGTAAGGTCATGCAAAAGTAAGGTCATGTCCCTTTAAGCTCTTAATTAAAAAAAAGGAAAACAACCCTGTATTGCGTTTGAGTCACCTCAGTCCAAATGCTTCATCAAGCTAAAGCTTCCAGATCAGTGCTGGCCAACAGAAATATGGTGTGAACCAACTGTGCAATTATAAGTTTTCTAGTAGGCATATTAAGAATGATAAGAAGAAATAGCTAAAGTTAATTTTAATAATAAATTATTTCATCCAATCTGTCTAAAATATTGTCATTTTAACATGTAATCAATATAAAAAGTTACTGTGATTTTTTTACGTTATTTATTCTTGTACTAAGTCTTAGAAAGCTGATGTGTATTTTGTACTAAAAGCACATCTTAGTTGGAACAAGCTGCATTTCAAGTGCTCAGTAGGCACTAGAAAGCAGTCTTAAACAAAATAGCTGCCCAAAGGGCATGATGATTGGATTGTTAGTTGTAATGATGAGGATGTAGTAGAAATTGCCTGGGTTTTGGTCCATCAAGACCTGATGGACCAAATTATTTTCAAATCCTGACACCACTGTTGATTGGCTGTGTGACCTTGCACAAATCACTCAGGATCTCTGAACTTTAATCTCCTTGTCTTTGAAGTAAGGATATTAATTCTTGCATTTCAAAGGATTATTGTGTTACATGAAACATACACATATATAAGGTGCTTAGTACAATACATAGTACACACTAGGAACTCAATAATAGGCATTTAATATTATTGCTATCATTTGTGGACTATATACACATATAAAAATGACTGTAAAACATGTCTAATTTTTAATCTGGAAAAAACTCTAAAGAATATTTTATCTAAAGAATATTTTAATCAAATCAGCATTTCTCTGTATTACTGGCTGCACTTTGTTTTGTTGTTATTACAGTTAGAAATATTTAATCTAATAAGGTAACACTGACAGAGCTAGGACCCCATGATTTTTAAACCCTTAAGGAATAGAGATTCTAAAAAGCTGTTATTTTTAAATAGCAAGCACCTGGATTTGATATTCTTCAGCAAACACTGCAAATTTCTGTCCCTTCTTAGGAGTTACATGAAACTTATGGTATACAATTCTGTTCTGGGGCCATAGGGGAAGACCCTGCCCTGTGGGATTCCCTGGGGAAAGCAGACACCACCAGTGTATGGTTTTACATAAACGGAGATCATGAGACAGTAAGTGAAAGTTCAATTGGTGGCCCCTAAGGGGTTCATTTTAGGAGAGGAAAATACCTCTTTCTCTGACAGGGAGTTCGGAAAGTTGGGAACCTGCACCCCAGAGAAGAGAGATATGATAAAAATCACTCCCAAAAGGACATGAGAAAAGACCAGGGCAGAGAAGTCCCCCCAGACAGATATATATGGAGGGGCTTAGACTCATGCGTCCTGGGAGGGGTCTTACCTAGTATTTGGTTTTAAATTTCTCTATGTTGTAATTTTCTTCTCATGCCTAGCCTTCAGTAAAATCTTGTTAAATATTATAATTTGGTCTCAGCTGTCATAATGGGAAGTTTAAAGGGAAGGCCTAGACCCTTTCCTAGCACAGAGAAGTACCAGGAAGTGAGGGGTAACCTCAGGACAGAGGGAGAGCCTGAGATGGCAGGAGGTGACCTGCACTGAGTGTCACAGCGTCATGAGCAGGAACAGGAGCAGCAGGCTGTAGTGGGAGTGCTGGCTGAGGAGCGCACGCGTCAGCGGTAACAGATGGGGGAGGATGTTAGCCTCCCCTGGGGAGACCCAAAAATGTAAGAGGGGATTATCTCATTAAAGGAACTGAACTCCAAAAGGCTAAGTGCTCAATTATTATAATGTAGACATTGAAAAGAATTGTGGCAACATTTTTGTAGGGCACGCTCAATTATTATAATGTAGACATTGAAAAGAATTGTGGCAACATTTTTGTAGGGCACGCTATTTTTGTAGGGCAACATTTTGTAGGGCAGGCTTGAACATCCTTGCTACATAGTGGGGAAATACTAACTTCTCTAGTCATTTCTCACACGGTTGTATATTCTTGGACAAATTATTCAACTTCTCAGACCTGCAGTTTGCTCATCCTCAGAATGGGGGGATTGAACAAGGTGGTTTAAAGTTTCTTCCAGAGATACAATGCTGATTATGTCATGATTTGAATATCAGTCACCTAATGTGTTTGGTGACACACTGAACATAGCTTCATCATTCAAGTTTAAAAAGCCATTCAATAACCTGACTCTACATAGGTAGTAGAAATATCCTAAATGCACACTTGAATCAATTCAAGTATGATCAAGATTAAAGATCTAGTGAAGATTTATAACATGATAGAAAACAGCTAAAAAATAAATGTAAGTTAGGGTATGTTCATTTTACTTCATTGGAGCATTAAGATCTCAAGTTTTATTATGCCTAATCTTAGATTAATTCAAATCTGTGTTGTTATAAGGAAGCACATGGTAGGTACTAAATGAGAGTTGAATGAATGACTGAAAAATGCTGCCAGACAAATTCAGCTGACTCTTGAAGCTATTTGAATTATTTCATACCCTTCAGTTTCTAAGCTCACTATAACCACTATGGCTGCTTCAGTGTTCAGAAGAGAAAGATTATTCTTATTTTAAAATGAAATCTGATATGCTATCACAAATGATATCAATGATAAAGAAAAGAGGTGTGTTGACACCGGTAAAAGAAAAGGCACACCTACACAGAGAATTCCCAAATGAAATTGTGGGGCTTTTTTTAAAAGAGTATTATCAAAAGAAATAGCTGGCAAGGCTCTTGATCAAGGTAAAATATTAAAATGGTCCATGGCAGTAGGGAGGCCACAGATTAGAGTGAGATGAGGTTGCAAAAAAAAATCTGAAGATAAGCAACAAGGAGTTTTCTTAGCTTGGTTTGAAGCAAGAAAAAGGAGCAAAGGAAAGGTGACAGCTCACAGAAGACGGCATATAGGTTAACAATTTGGCAGAAGGACAGAGCTATGAAATTCTGGGTTGCATTTCTTCTCCATAAAAGAACATAATATTCAATCTGGAAAGGGTAAATAATCATAATAAAAAGAAACATAACATTCAGATGGTTAAAAATTATAAAAGTTTAAGTTTCCAGGTCCTAAGAATCCCATCCAGTGTGCTCTAAGAACACTTGGCTGTTACCACTCAGCCACTGTTGAGGAATTATTAAAAATAGGAGAAAAGCTAAGAGGCCGAGAATGGGAAATATTAATATTATGCAATTTGCCGAAAGAATAAAAAGTGGATTCAGTGGATGGTAAATGAATCTTGTGGAAATCTAGCCTGAATGAATAAATCTATGGCTTGTAAACTTTAAGAAAGAATGTGGTGATTTTACTAGAACCAAGAGGAGATCACCAAGAACGTACGGAACCAATGTGACTTTAACCCTTATTAATAGAGTTGCTCAGAGAATGGCAAAATCCCATCACGATCAACATTCTTACTACTTACCAAGGTTAAGACATAGAAAACATGCTTATTCAATTTAAGGAAGACACAATGCTAGGAGAGTTAACTAAAGCCCATATATTTGTCAGGACTCTTGATTACAAGGGACAGAAGCCCAGTTTAAATTAACCTCAGAAAACAAGCTACCCAGGGGGATAAAGCACTTAAGGCATAGTTGGATATAGTTGCTCAAGTAATGAAATCAAGCTTCAGACTCTCTACATCTTGGCTCTGTCTTCCTTTGTGTTTGCTTCATTTTCAGCCAGGTCCTCCCAAATGAGGTGAAATATGGCAGTAGATTCCCAGGTTTATCTTCTAGCAGCTCAAAAACCACAATGGAAAGAATGTCCCTTTTGCCCAAGAGTTCTAGTCAAAGCCCTAGGTTTGATACTTATTGCCCTGACTTGGGACAAATGCCATCGTTCAACCAACTTCAGTGATTTAATGCTTTGATTGTCCGAGCTTGGAGAACCCACCCACTCAAAGCCCAAGGAGAAGAGAAGGGAAGAAGTTGTTCTTTAAAGAGATTCTGTGCAGGCAAAATATAGCAAACAAGTACACCAAAAATAATAGGTTAAAGTAATGGTTAAAAAAAAAACAAGACTAAAGGGACTTCCCCGGTGGCTCAGTGGTTATGAATCCTCCTGCCAGTGCAGGGGACATGGGTTCGAACCCTGGTCTGGGAAGATCCCACATGCCGCGGAGCAACTAAGCCTATGCTCCACAACTACTGAGCCTGCGCTCTAGAGCCCATGAGCCACAACTCCTGAGCCTACATGCCACAACTACTGAAGCCCACATGTCTAGAGTCTGTGCTCCACAAGAGAAGCCACTGTAATGAGAAGCCCGTGCACTGCAACGAAGAGCAGCCCCCGCTCGTTGCAACTAGAGAAAGTCCACACACAGCAATGAAGACCCAACACAGCCAAAAATAAATAAATTTAAAAAATTTAAAAAAAAAGACTAAATAATACATTGAAAGTCCTGAACTTGGTTTAAAACAATCAATTACATAAATTTTAGATGAGGATAGGCCACATTTGTCAACAAATGGTTCATGTGAAAAAGATTTAGAGGTTATATTAGATAGTACACTCATTATGAACAACTAATTCAATTTTAGTTTGCCTTGATAGAAAAATCATAACCCAATTATAGGATGTTATGGTCTCAGAGTTACCTTCGTAAGTCAGACCACAGCTGAATGTAACATCCTAGAAGGACATTCCCAAGGAGCAGAGCATCCAGAGGAGGCTGAATGGGATAAAGAACTAAAAACTTAGGGGGAAGATCTGAAGAAGCTGGAGATTTCCATCCTGGGAAAAGGAAAACCAAAGAGCAATGTTGAAATATTTGAAAAGCCATCATATGGACTTAAGACTGACTTCATCTGTGCTACTTCAACAGGAAGAACTAATACCTGCAATGAAATTAAAGGGAAATAGATTCTGGTACAGTCTGGTACTGTAGTACAAGTACTATTGTCCAGCAAAATAACTGGTTGCCTTGAGATGATGTGAGCTTCTCTCAAATGTAATTATCAGGGATGTTGTAGGATTGTGTTGGGAACTAGTGATCTCCTAAGGTCTCTCTTCTAACCCTTGAAGCTTATTAACCAGTGATTCCATGAATGTTTGTTAACTTCTCCATGATGGAAAAGTCAACAAGAAATGCATAATCTTTCTATATTTCTAAGAGTGAGGGAAGAACCCAGGCCCTCTGGGTCTGTTACATGAATATGACTAAGGGAATTCACCACTCTGGCTGACTGGAAGAAGTTCAGTGCTGTGTGGAAGTAAACTCCACATGGAAGAATCTTGGAATAAAAGACACCAAGGAAACTGAGGGTTTGGGCAAATGTCTCACTTACCTTGGCACCTTCATGCATTTGTCACAGCTCAATGTGTGCTTTAAATGAATTAAAACATCACTATCTGGTAATTATTCTTTTATCTACTTCTTCAGGGAAGTGGCTCAAATTTCTATTAAAATAATTTTGATCTCCTATGGATTTCTTCATTAATGTTGTTTTCAACACAGATATTGTAAAAATCTAATAACATAGCAAGTATATTGCAAAAATGCAATAAAGTATCCAAAAACGTTTTATAAATTATCAAACAGTATATCCATGTAAGGAGTTATTGTAATTATTACTCATTCCACCATAACATAGATAACTTAAGAGTTAGTTATATTAAAATTTTCTTTATAAAATTATGAAGATTCACTAAATCCTTGGAAGACAAAAAATCATCACGTAAAGGATCATATTCCTCTGAACTGAGAACTAGTTCTAGCTTAAGGAGATGGTACATCGATAGTGTGTACTTAAATGTCACTGAATAGCTGTGAGGATTAAATGAAATTTTGTCCAAGAAAAGTGTTTTGCAATACGTTGTATAATTCCAAAATCAGGATCTTATCATTCTGTTCTCATTATTAGCAATTTTTTATTATCCTATTACAATGAATTAACTGCAGAAACATAGATGTCTAGGCTACGCCAACTCTACCTGATAATTAATATCAGAATTCTGGCGCTCAGAGTGGGCAAAATCAGGTAACAGTTTCCTTACCTATGAGAGGTTGGAATACATTAAATCAGCTTGATTATTAATTACTATCAGAGGACACAGTGTTAAACATACGGACTTTGTGGCCACTCTGTATATCACGATTTGCTCTTGTAATATCCCTCATGTTAGCAAAATTGCATGGTAAAAGCTCTAGATCAATAATAAAAGTAAGTATGCGCGAGACCTATATTCCTTAAGAGGAATTGTTGAAACCATTTTGATTCTCCATTACCATAATTCCAAAAGCCAATAGGTAGTATTCATAAAGCTTAAATAGTCTATAGGTTATGTTAGTGGCTTTTGAACAAGATGAATCTCATAATTTGGGATGAAGGTAACTAAGAAATAATGAAGCTAAGCCTTCTCATTTTGTAAATGAGAAAATAGAGTCTCATAGCAAATAAGTGCCTTAATCAAGGGGAGACTGGACTTAGAAAAGAGACTGGAATTCTTAGTGCTTCTAAGGAAAATTTTATTTATTTTTAATGGTAAAATCTGACCACATGTTTAATAAAACCACCTAATAGGTCTACAGTCCTTTCTTTTATGGTCACAATCCTTATCAAATATATATTATTAAACACATGAAAGGAGGCCTGATATAAACTGGATGTTATGTTTGAAAGGCTATGATTTATATATACTGCTTATATAATAGTCAAGATTACAATCAAAAAGGGATAAAAATGTTAATACAGCTATATACACAAGTACGCAGGGAACCAGAATCACTCTGTTGCATGAGCAAGGTCGGCAAAGAAATGTGTCCATGCATGTAGAGCTTTATGGAAAACATGAAGGACTTGTAAGAAATGGATGATAAGTGGGGAATATTGACCTTGTTTCCACTGGGGTCAAAAAGTGCAAAGAGATTTTTTCATATTTTTATTTCCCTGGGGAGTACATGTGACTTAATTTTTAAAAAATCCTTGAGAAGTGTAATCTCTCCAGTTGCCAGTGGTGCTTTTTTTCCCCAGCACTATTTTACCTCAGAATTATTTCTGCATAGTTCAAAAGCAAAAAGGAAATTTTGGCAAAATCTAACCCAGTCAAGATGAATGCTAATTGCAATGTTACAATACTAATTTGGACATCCTTACTTAACCATAGGAAACTCATTATGACCTCATTTAATATTCTGAAAACATTTTTAGACAATTTGTAGATTCAAATGGAAATAAATGCAACTGTATTTGTAGAAATGTCATTTTAGTCAAATTAAATTTTCCAATTAGAGAAAGAAATCTTGCTAAGATCGCCCATAATTCATATTCATAGGAGACTTCAGTTCAGGTTTAGAACTCTGAAAGACCATTTGGAACAAGAAATTTGATTCTTGCAGTGATGTATTTATCAGTTTTTTGTGATTCTATTATATACAGAAATACTGTTTATAATCATGTACTAATGATCCATAGTTTAAATCTTTTAAAATGCCAGCTAGTTTAGAATTCAAGGGTGAATGTTGAAAATAGTTAGAAACTGAATAAATACATTCCTAAATAGCATCACCTGTTTAGAAGAAATAAAGCATTGAAATTTTGCTTCTCATAATAAATGAAAACCCTGACACTTTTTCAGTGCAATTGGCTGAATGCTTACCCATTCTCGTTTAAAAAAAAGAAAGAAAAAAAGTACATGACCTTAATATCTATAAAATGTAAGAGGAACCAAATCAAAATAGAAAGTTGAATCCGGTCAGCTTGAAGCATTTAATAAGATCATTAATAATAGATCCGTAAACTATGTCCATTTAAATACCAAAGCTGAGTTCTTAAGCAGAATAAATAAATATACTCAGTGGAATCAAAAACTTTTTAGGATGACTCATTACTTTCAACCCTGACATTCAGCTAATGATGATACATTACATTGCATTTATATCACATCACATTTATATTACGTTAGGAACAATCTTTATGACCTGATGTTCAGGATATTTAAAAAATTTTTTTCTTCCAAACTTACAGATTTTTTTTAACATTAGAATTCAAAAAGCACAAATCTGTGCACTATAATTAACATGCTGCCTGAGGTTTATAAATTCAGAAAGCAAGAACTTCCAGGAATCCTGCAGAGATCTAACCTTACAAGACAGATGGTCTATAGCCATCTCATCAGCAGGCTCAGGATTGGGTCTAGGTAGAAGAGGCTGTGACCGCAGATGTGTGATTGGAGGGGACTGGAAAATGTCTTCTGTTCCACCCCTGGCCTATAGTATTTGTTATCTGCTTTAAAAAAAAAAATGCAACCCTGTGGCTCAGGGCTGTATCTCCCAGAGTACCCTGTTAAAATTCATCCCACACATGACTGAATACATTTGTTCAACAAATATATTCTATTCACCTCCTATGTTCTAAGTACTATAAAGGATACAGAGATGTATGAGCTGTAAGACTGCAGAATACTAGCAAGTGACAAAAAATTAGGGAGAGAAAATTCTGGGTTCAAACCTTATCGTCACACCTTACTGGCAATAGGATCATGGATAAGTAACTAAGCCTCAGCTTCCTGATCTGTAAAATGGTGGAATGATAGTACCCATATATCAGGACTGGGTCATGATTAACTAAGCATATGGAAAGGACTTAGGAAAGTGCTTTGCACATAGTAAATGTTGAATAATTATAGCTATTGTTATTATTATTAAATTTTTTTTTTTTTTGGCTGTGCCTTGCAGCTTGCGGGATCTTAGTTCCCCAACCAGGGATTAAACCCAGGCCACAGCAGCGAAAGTGCCGTGTCCTAACCACTGGACCGCCAGGGAATTCCCAGTATTATATATTATTATTATTATCAGCCATAGACACTACCTTCAAGGAATTTAAAGTGAAATAGGGAGATATGTGCATACATAACAGTGAGACAAAGTGAGGAATAGTTCAGAAAAAGAAAAGCTGGCCTCCAGAAGTAGGGGCCAGGGAAAGTTTGAGGAAAGAGGTCACATTTGAGCTGAATCTTAAGGTCTGAGCAAATATTTCTAAAAATGTGGGAAGTACCTTAACACCTGATCAAGATTTAGTTTATTCACTCATTCATTCATTTATTCATAATAAACACTCTTTGAGTTTAAGAGAGCTACTTGAAGAGATGAGTACATTTTGATTACTATGAATGAGTATAGGGTTTTGTTTTGGTGGTTACATTACATGCAGGTCAGTTGGGAACCTTCAAGGTCTGTTTTTAAGCTTTCCTTTGGTGGGTCTTGAGTAGCCTTTACTCCAGAGATTCAACTCTGCTGCTTCTGTGTGATCTCTGAATATTGTTGAGCTTACAAGTCTTTGGTTAGCCTTTGCTCAGCTCTGTGGTGACAGATTTACGCATGCACAGCTTGATATTCAGCAAAGACCGAAGGGCACTCCCTTACAGATTTCTTGAGCTCTTGTTTTGCATAACTCTTTCCTTTCTTAAACTCTGTCCTGCAAATCTCAGCCATCTCAGCCTCCCAAAATTCTGGTCATCATCTCTTCAATGGGTTCCCCCTTACTGTTCCTATCGTCTAGAAATTGTCTCCAGGCCAAAAGTGTGAGATTATAGAACAAACATCATTTTTCCCTTCTTTGAGAGATCACAGTTCTGTGGTCCCTGTTGTCTGATGTCTGTAAACAGTTGTTTTATTTTTTTGTTTTATTTTTTTTTTTTGCGGTATGCGGGCCTCTCACTGTTGTGGCCTCTCCCGTTGCAGAGCACAGGCTCCAGACGCGCAAGCTCAGCAGCCATGGCTCACCGGTCTAGCCACTCCGCAGCATGTGGGATCTTCCCAGACCGGGGCATGAACCCGCGTCCCCTGCATCGGCAGGCGGACTCTCAACCACTGCGCCACCAGGGAAGCCCTTGTTTTATATTTTTAAAATAATTTTCTAATTTACGGTCCTTGTTATTGTCTTATGGCCAGAAGCACAAATCCAAGATAGGAGATACTGAAGAAATAAATTCTGACTCTTCTATGGTGAATAATGTCAAGCAAAAGGACAAGAAACGCAGTGGTGATAAGGGCCACAGTTTATTGGAGTTTGTATTTTTAAAAAATGACTGCCTCCAGGCTTCCCTGGTGGTCCAGTTGTAAAGAACCCGCCTTCCAATGCAGGGAACTCGGGTTTGATCCCTGGTCAGGGAACTAAGAGCCCACGCCCCCTGGAGCCTGCACATCACAACTAGAGAGAAGCCCGCATGCCGCAACAAAAAGTCCCATGTGCTGCAACTAAGACCTGGTGCAGCCAAATAAATAAATAAATATATATTTTTAAATGACTGCCTAAAAACATTAGCTAATTTTACTTTGTTCATCTGGAGGGATATTTCTAGAGGAAAATTGTAGACCACTATCCAACATTTTTATCAATGACTTCAATTAAACAAGTCTATCACATCTGACAAAAATATAAAGATAAAAAGATTACCTACTTTTCTGAGTGAATTCAGAAAGCTTTTGATAGCTGGGACAAACTGGAATTTAACAAGAATAAATGAAAAAAAAATTTAAGTTCAAAAGACCGAAGACACAAGTGCAAGATAAAAAGATCTGCTGTCTTTTAATACAATTTACATGAGAAATACCTATTGTTTTATTTGGCCACAAGCATAACATGAACTGTGCTGTCACTGATTATTTTTTAATACAGGAAAAAAGAAAAAAAGAAAGGAAGGAAGGAAGGAAATGGAAAGAAAAAGAAAAGAAAACTAGGTCAAAGACAATAGTCCTGCCTTCAGACCCGTTAGGGCAGGAACTTTGTTTTACTTATTAATTTATCTTCCTCACAGTGCTTAAAAAAATCTCAGTGTGCTTTTGTACAACAAATTGTGTTCAGTTCCAGGCATCACATATTAAATGGAACATTGATAATCTAGAGTGCATCCAGAATAGGAAACCCAGCATTCTCGTGATTCTGGAGAGTATCCCAATAAAGAAATATTTGAAAGTATTTTGTATTCAGATCAAAGAAGATAAAGCTAGGAGAGAAATATAGACTATCTTCAAGCAGTTGAAGAGTTAGCAAATATTTGATGTTGTCAAATTGCTTTGTGTGTGTTTCCAGAATAAAACACTACAGCTAATGGGGGAAGTTATAGGAAAATAGGTTTGGGTCTAACAATGGAACAGCATCTTTCTAGAGTATGAATGAGGTCACAGACATTTAACTTAATAAGCACACCCACCGTTTAAAATATTTTGAAGAGGTGTTTTAAGACTGCTTAGGAATTTTATTTTCCTTCCATCTCTATAAATATATGACTCCTTAGTATCAGTGAAATAGAATAAATGTTTTTACCTTTCTCAGGCTCATGACAAAAAATTCTTAGCATTGTTTTACTGTCATGTCTTCTACCACAGACCAGTGTTTTTGCAACTAGAGGGTAATCAATCTCAAACTTTGCCACCTTAAGAGAAACTCTTGAGGTGGAGATGAATGAGGAAGAAGAGACAGGGGAGCGTAAAAGAAGCACATAAGTATTCTGTGTTGGGAGACATGAGAGACACACAAAAAGAAGCCCCACCCTTTCTATGGACTGGCTTTGGTCTATATTTTACACACCAACTGGCTGTTGCACTCAATGTTCTGCATTAATAGACGGTATGCTCATTCTGATACCAATTTTTGACTGTTCCAATCACTAAAATATAAAATTGTAGACCTATGGCAAAATGCAGAAAATTGTTCAATAATAGGTACATTGGGATTAATTATACCATTGTCTACTTTTGTGTATGTTTCACATGGTCCATACTAAAAAGTTCTTATTTTTTTGGTCTATCAGGTATCTTCCAATTATATTCAGAAATGTTCAGGAGAAGTACTTTATCCCTTCTTCTAATTGTGCTGTTCCATGTGGAGGGAGCATCACTAGTACAACAGTCCCTGCCACGATGACACCTGGTTCCAACTTCCCCTGGGAAGGGACCTATCTGATAGGTGAGTTTGGGATAGGGAAATAGATACACAGCTCATCCCTTTCCCCTTCCCCTTTTCAAGGAAAACATAAACCTCATCTACCCTTCATACTGTAAGTTGTGTAGGGACAGCTCCTGTAAGAAGAGGCTGATTCAGTGCTACCTGTTGCCAAGAAAGTAAATCTAATTCTGGGTGAATTATTTAGGAAGTCCGTTGTTGCTGCACATCTAGGCCTTGTCATTTAATCCAGATTTTATAAAGCTGACAGTTTTCTGTCAATCTACCTGAACGTTTTGTCTTTCTCTAAGAATTCAGAACTCTGCAAAGAAGAAGGATGCTTAGCCCCAGCTATGCTCTAGCAATTTTTACCCCATGACAAGAAAGCCTTCCACTCCTCCCCTGGCACGTTCTTCTTTATTGACCAAACTTCCTGAAAATTTTCTTCTGAAGTGCTATATCAAGTGAGTCGCTATTCCCTTATGCTCCCTCTCTCAGAGCTCTGAGTATACCCACATTGTATCATTTATAGAATTATGTTGTCATTATCTTTTTTCACATCAGTGTTGCCAACTAGACAGTCCCTTCCAGAGAAAATAATGTCTTTTTCATCTATGTATATCAAACCCTGGCATAATGCCTGGTCCTCAGTTAGGTGTGCTCAAAATGTTCTATAATAGAATGAGTGAATGAATGAATGAAGTATTCAGTCTTTTTTTTTTTTTTTTTTTTTTGCGGTACATGGGCCTCTCACTGTTGTGGCCTCTCCTGTTGCAGAGCACAGGCTCCGGACGCGCAGGCTCAGCAGCCATGGCTCACGGGCCTAGCTGCTCCGCGACATGTGGTATCTTCCCGGACCGGGGCACGAACCCGTGTCCCCTGCATCGGCAGGCGGACTCTCAACCACTGTGCCACCAGGGAAGCCCAGTATTTAGTCTTTTGAGTGAGTAGTTATTAATTCTGAATAGTGGTTCCTTCTTAAGACTTCAGTCAATTTTGCTGATAAAATCTAAGCGCTCTAATGCCTGAGACAACCATCAGAAAACTCAACTGAATTTTAATTTATATTGACTTCATTAATCTATAGTCTATAGCTTCTAAAGACAAAATGCATTAATTTACTCATTCTTCAATTACTATACTGTGGGACCAGGAGTCAGGAATCCTGAGTTTTATTTTTGGCTCTATCACTGATACTGTTTGCCTTTGAGTAAATCACTTAAGCAATTGGCGCCTCTGTTGTGTATCTATAAAATACAGACAATAATTTTATTGGAAGAATGTTCTAATATCCCTTATTAACTAACACTTTACATATAAAATCTGTATTTTCAATTTTTAGTTATAATTTCAGACCACAGATGAACCTTGGGAATTATTGAAAAGCAATTGTATTTAACAGCAAGATATATATTTTTAATATTTTCACTGGTATAAAATAATTATTTAATATTGAAAGAATCTGAATCCGTAAAGTTGACTCTTCTCAATGGAGAGGTAATCATTTACATACTTTGACTATATTAAGAAATAAAGACAAAATTTGGATATTACTAAATTTGGTGATACTTAAGGGAAAATAGTCACATTAAAATATAAGAATTTATCGTTGAATGGTTAATTTAGAAGAAGGAAAGTCTGATACAGTATCAGAATGGAATATTATAGCTTCTTCATTGGAAAATCTCCCACTGGTACATGCATGTTTCTATAGTTTTTGCTGAGAGAGAAGGAAGATGAAGGAAAAGAGCTACTACTAAAATGACCAAGACATCTGTAACGAAGACTGCAAGTTACCCACACAATATCGATTCCCTTCTTTTTCCTAAAAAAAAAAAAAAAAAATTTATTCTGGGCAGCAAGAATCTGGCGTTAAAAAAATTTTCCCAGGGCTTCCCTGGTGGCGCAGTGGTTGAGAGTCCACCTGCCGATGCAGGGGACACGGGTTCGTGCCCCAGTCCGGGAAGATCCCACATGCCGCGGAGCGGCTGGGCCCGTGAGCCATGGCCACTGAGCCTGCGCGCCCAGAGCCTGTGCTCTGCAACAGGAGAGGCCACAACAGTGAGAGGCCCGCATAACACACAAAAATATATATATATATATATATATTTCCTAGCCTCCCTTGCAGCTAGGTGTGTCCCAGAGATTGAGTTCTGACCAAAAAGATGACAACAAAAGCTGCTGATGTGCTTTCCTGTTAGAATCCCTAAAAGGCCAACAGACATCTATAACAAACCTGTTGCCCTTTGCCTTTCCCCCTTTCTCTCTATCTGGAATGTGGACATAATAACTGAATCTTCAGCAATCATTTTGTGACTTTGAAGGTGGAAACCAGTGCTAAGGAAGGCAGAGCAGTAAATCAGAATGAGCCTGGGTCCCAGGAACCTTCATAGAATCATCTTATCAGTCCCTGGGATTTCCTGAGTACTACCTACCTCAAAACTTCCTTTCTGTGAGAGAAATAAACCCTTCATTTTTTTAAGCCATTATGAGCAGGATGCTGATTCTAGCTGTCAAATGTGATTTCTAAGTGCTACAACACATCCTGCCTCAAAAGAAAGACAATCCCAGACTTACATAACTTTAAGTTTTGGTGCTACAACACATCCTGCCTCAAAAGACAGACAATCCTAGACCTACATAACTTTAAGTTTTGGGGGACGAGAAAAGCATTGTGAGATGTCTTACTGCCTTCACTTGCCAAGTTAAATTTTAAAGTTTCATACTGAGAAATGATCAGCTATCCTTAGAAACTCTGCTTGGCCCAAGGGTCATGGCCCAAGGGAAATTTCTTCCCCCTCTTTGTGACAGTCAACCAAACCAAACAGCTCTCCACCAAGTACAAAAACAAGACTCAATTTAGCTTTAAACACCTATGACTCTAAGTATACATGACCTCTTGAGGGAGACGAAATTGGCTCCTATGGATATTGTTACCTTTTTTTTTTTTATCATTATAAGTATCTGTTCATAGGTGTGTTTCTCCCTAGACTGTGAGTTCCTTGAGGGTTGAGATGATCATATTAATCATTGTGTCCTGAAGGAATAGGAACTCCATAGATGGATGCTGAGTGAATGAGTGATTGAATGCACGAGTGAATGATGAATTCCTAGGGTCTGAAGTTCTCAGGAACAGACTCTTCAAGGTACCTAAACTCTGATATGAGGACTGGTGGGAATGAGAAGCTTCAGCAAGCATCAGGCATACCCAAAAGCCAAGAAGAACCAGTTCATCCTTCTCTCTGCTGAAAAAAGTGGGGAATAAGATAGGGATAAGAAAGCAGAGGAGTCCCCCTCCCTCCACATTCAGGGAAGAGACATTTCATATAAAAAAGATGGTACTGATTACACCACTGGTAATCTTTTTAATATTATGACAACAGGAATTTTTGTCTCCTTTTTTGATGTAGGAAAACAATCCACACTTAGATCCCTAGGAAAAATTATAAACTTTATGAGAAAGGCTTGCAGGGTGAGCAGTCATGAAGCAGAAGGAAGCATTTCCATCAGAAGGAAAAACATGGCAGCATGAAGTGCCTGGAGCATTTAGGGGGTCTTTACTACTCCATGCTATGCCTGCGTCCAAGCACAAAATTCTGCTCAAATTAGCAAGAGCAATTCTAAAATGAGTCCCCAAAGTGGCTTTTTTCTTCAAACACTTTACTCAAAAGAAATGTTTAAATAAAGTCCAATATGCAAAACAACAAAAGTGGAACTTCCCTGGTTGAAGAGGCAGATGAGAGACACAAGGACTACCTGTTCCCCATCGTCCATCTACCGCTATCCCCATGTTGCCCTTGGTGGAGAAAGCACAGTCTGAAAACAACTCAGGACTATTTCCTTGATCAGCCTACAAATAAACCCATAGGCTATGGAAATATTCATTCCTTTACTCATTTCCCAGCAGCCGAATATCCCATTAACCCCAAACAAGAAGCCTAAAACTTGACAACCAGAGCCTAGAGTCCAAAATGCCTCCCCTTTCCCTGCTGTGTTTTTTGCCTGCTATTCCTCAAAATGAAGCAAGAGAGTAAATTATTCTTTTACCATTTGGCTGAATGTATTCCCTTCATTTGATAGTGTATCTTAGTTTAAAAAAAGTGATTTGTTAAATGGATTATGCAAAGTTTTAGCATTACTGACTAACATCTTTCCTCACATATGCTTATGTTAACTTCCCAAAACAGACTTTGGCCATCAGAAAGACAAGGAGAGAGTCCAATTAGCTACCTTGGTCCATTTTCCTTGATCAAACAACCTATTTGGTGATTCACATTCTTTCAGTTTCTCAGGTATAAATGTGATTTAGTGCCTTCCTATCTGGACACCAGATGTTTTATTTGAAAACAATTTCTAGAATATAAATGGAATGAAAATCATGTTTTTATAAATTCAAATAAGGTAGGTTGTTTCTTTGAGAAAGTCTTTGGTGACTGAGCAAGGAAAGGAGTATTTTCATCAGATGAAACTTGGGCATTGCATAAGAAAGCACTGTGTAATCTTCCCACATAGCTTTGTGCACTCCATAAATATTAAACAGCAGCAGTAAAACCACCATGGTCATGACCTGCAATACCCCTGGATTCTCTTGGCCTCTCATGAACACTAACCATCTACCTGTCTAATGGTATAATATTTATAAGAGAAAATCTGTAAACTGTAATCGTCTAAGTCTCTACTTAGTAGGAGAGGGAAGTGTGGTTCCTGTCAAGCAAGTTTAAAAGTTCAAGTATTTCTTTCTAGATACTGGTAATAAATTTAATCACTTCTATGCTCAGTTACTTAGTAGGCATAACTTAAGATCAAGATGTTGTTGTTAAAGCAAAGTTCAATTATAAGAGTAGATCTTGTGCATTCTTCAAGTTTACTCATTGTATGGGGGAAATTGGCAAAAATGGTAAAAGCTTACAAATTTCCAGTTATAAGACGAAAACATGCTGGGAATCTAATGTACAGCTAGTGACTACAGTTAACAATACTGTATTGTGTATTTAATACTTGGTATTTTGTGGTAATTTTATGTTTTAAAATTTGTTAAGGTTTCTTTGTAGTCAAATGAAATATTCTGTACCTCAAGTCTAATGACTTTATAATTTATGGCTTATTTTTCATCTGTATGATCTATCCAATTCTGAAACAGCTGCATTAAATTGTCCACTATAATTGCGTTTTGATCAAGTTCTCCTTGCATTTCTAATAACTTTGCTTTGTGTGACAGCTGTTATATGTGATACATAGATTTTGATTATTGTATAATCTTCATAAACTTGTTTTTTTTCCAGTTTGAGAAATGATTGACATAGAGCACTGTATAAGTTTAAGGTGTACAGCATAAATAGACTTGGTTTTTGTGTGTACAGCATAAATAAACTTGGTTTTTATCACTAAAGAAAAAAATGCTAAGAGAGTAGATCTCAAAAGTTCTCAAAAAAATTTTTATAACTATGTGAGGTGATGAATGTGTTAACTAATCTTACTGTGGTAATTGTTTAACAGTAAGTATATACATATATTGAATCATTATGATATATACCTTAAACTTACACAGTGCTATATGTCAATTATATATCAATAAAGCTGGGGAAATTTTTGTTTATTATATTTGTTTGCTAGAGCTGCCATAACAAAGTAACACTGATTGGGTGGCTTAAATGACAAGGTTTCTCACAGTTCTAGAAGCTAGATATCTGAGTTGGAGGTGTCAGCAGGGTTGGTTTCGGCTATGGCCAGTCTCCTTAGCTTATAGGTCATCTTCTCTCTGTGTCTTTACATGGTCTTCCCTTTGTGTTTATTTGTGTCCTGATCTTTTGTTCTTATAAGGACACCTGTCATATTGGGTTCAGGCCAACACATAGGACCACATTTAAATTTAATTTCTTCTTTAAGGGCCTTATCTCCAAATAGAGTCACATTCTGAGGTATTAGGAGTTAGAATTTCAACATACGAATTTTAAGAGGACGCAGTTTGGCCCATAACACTTATTTTAATTTGAAGGAGCTTCATACTCACTTACTACAAATCCCTCATTTTATATTTGAGGAAATCAGATCTAGAGAGGTAAAGTGACATGCACAAGAAGAGATTTGCCATAGGGATAGAATGAGATAGGGACAGAACAGTCCATTGCTCTTTCTCTGAAAATTTAGAGAGGGAAGAAATTGTTCCATGAAAACTTTTCTGTGTCCAGTGGAGTTGTAGTGTAAAAACCATTCCAGTAGTCTTTGACCATTGTTGATGTATGGATTGGCCACAGTGAAGTTTATATTAGAACGATTCACTTCCATTTAGTCCCAGATGTAACTGCACTGACTTATGGTCTTGATTTACAAGCAAAACCGTGAGACTTCACTTACCTATTAAAGAGTGCATGCATTCTAAGTACCCTCAAGACAATCCACCGGGAGTTGGAAGAAAAATATTAGAATTCCTAGATTACATTTTTCATCCTAAAGTGGGAAACAAATTAGTTTAGATACATTAAATTTTGGATTGACACTGGTCAGGTGTCATGTGGCACTGAAGGAAGAATGGACATTTCCCAGAGAGGCACTTTAAGGCGTTGCCATGACTTACAGCTTATATCATGTCTGGTTAAATGAATTTATGGTTTATATTATCTGGTTTGAACTAAATTACCGCTCTCAAAAATGAACAAATGGCTTTAAAACATTCTTTTAAAGAAACTTCAGATTGAAGATAGCATAAATAATACAGGACAAGTCAATAAGAAGATTCCTGAGCTGACTTTTCTTCCTAGTATAAGCTCATCATTGGACACAATAAGAGGTAAAACAGTGATGACCTAACGTATCCGACATATTGAATCACATTCCTTTCATGCTCTTTTCTTTTTAAAGGAGAAAAAAAAACATAAGATTTTATATGATAGAAAAAACTTTTTAAAAAAATATTGCTTATTTTATTTCATCCTTTATACACTTAATTATGGTCATGTGTTCATCATGTGCAAAACACGTACATCGGATGCTATAATGTACCACATATTTGTTTTGCAACATTCATAATGACATGTGTAAACATATACATACTGTAAATCCTTGCTCAAACTATTTTTTGCTGTTGTACTGTATGACCTAAAATGTTTGGCCACTGGCATTTGAAATGGTGAAAAGACAAAAGAGGTACTTTCCCACAAGCAGCTGCCCTGCCTTTCTTCTATAGCCTTCTGGTAGTCAGGAGCGATTTGTACTTTGTTGCACTGTTTTTGGTTTTAGCTTTTCATTAAAGTTTAACATACATACAAAAGTTGCATAAATCACAATGACTTTTCCCAAAGTGAGCACATTCATGTCTGCAATAACCAGATAAAGAAACTGAACAACTCCAAGACACCAAGAGCTGCTCTCATGCCCCCTTCTAATCACTAGCCCAGCCAAGGTTAATAACTATCATGTGTTTACACCATAGCTTAGCTGTGCCTGCTTTTGAACTATAAATAAATGGAATCATGCTGTCTTTTCATTTTTGATTTGTAGGAGTTCTTTGTATATTCTGGATGCAACCTCTTTTTACTGAAAATATGTATATATTTATATGTATTAAAAAAATATCCTCTTCCACTCTGTGGCTTGGCTTGCCTTTTTACTCTTTAAATGGTGTCTTTTGATGAACAGGAGTTCTTCATTTTAATATATTTCTAATGTATCAAAAATGTTTCTTTATAAGTATGTCTTATTTAAGAAATTTTTGGGACTTCCCTGGTGGCACAGTGGTTAAGAATCTGCCTGCCAGTGCACACGGGTTCGATCCCTGGTCTGGGAAGATCCCTCATGCCATGGAGCAACTAAGCCCATGTGGCACAACTACTGAGCCTGAGCTCTAGTTGTGACTCGTAGAGCCACAACTACTGAGCCCATGTGCCACATCTACTGAAGCCTGCACTCCTAGAGCCCATGCTCTACAACAAGAGAAGCCACCTCAATAAGAAGCACACAACCGCAGCAAAGAGTAGCCCCTGCTTGCAGCAACTAGAGAAAGCCCGTGCGCAGCAATGAAGACCCAATGAAGCAAAAACAAATAAATATTTTTTTAATATTTTTAAAATAAGGAATCTTTTTTTTTACATTTTTATTGGAGTATACTTGCTTTACAATGGTGTGTTAGTTTCTGCTTTATAACAAAGTGAATCAGTTATACATATATATATGTTCGCATATCTCTTCCCTCTTGCGTCTCCCTCCCTCCCACCCTCCCTATCCCACCCCTCTAGGTCGTCACAAAGCACCAACCTGATCTCCCTGTGCCTTGCCTATTTTGAGGTCATGAAAGTGTTCTCCTTTGTATTATTTTAAAGTTTTACTGTTTTGCTTTTAAATTTAGATCTGAAATCCATCTAAAATTATTTTTTTGATATAAGGTAGTGGCCAAGATTCATATTTTTATATAGATATTCCAATTAACCAGCATTATTTATTTTAAAATGCTCTCATTTTCCCCACTGTGCTGCATTGTTACCTTTTTCATAGAACTGTGACTATTAATGTTTGGGTCTGTTTCTGAATTTTCTATTCTGTTCCATTGGTCTATTCTTAAATTTTTAATCTACCCTTGCATCAATACTACACTATTTTATAGCTTTAAATTAGGTCTTCAATTTGGTAGATTAACACCTCCATCTTTGTTCTTCTTCAAGATTGTTTTGACTTTTTTAGATCCTTTGCACTTACATACAAATTTTAGAATTTGTGAGTTTCCATTAAAAATGCTGGAATTTCAATTGTAATCACATTGAATTTGTAGCTCAATTTGGAAAGAATTGACATCTTCACAATACTGAGTCTTCCAATCTATGGCCATGGTATATTGCTCCATTTATTTATGTCTTTAACTTCTACCAGCAATGACTCATGGTTTTTCAGTTTAAAATGTAAATTTTAGTTTTCACATCTTATATTAAATTTATTCTCAGATATTTGCTATTTTCTATTGTTATTGTAATGACATCTTTTTAAAATGTCAATTTCAAGTTATTTGTTGTTGGTGTATAGAAAAGAAATCCATGTTAGCAAAAGATCTTTTTTTCAGATATCATGCCAAGTTCACTTAATTCTAATTTTTTTCTTGTAACCTGCAAACTTGCTAAATTCATTTATTAATTATAATGGCTTGTCTCTAGATTCATTTAAATTTTTGACAAGATCATGTTATCTATAAATAATGTAGATATTTAATTTCTTTCTTTCCAATACACATGACTTATATTTATGTATGTATGTATTTGTCATTAACATACCAACTAAGACCTTCAATTCAATATTGAATAGAAGTAGTTATGAGAGACTTCCATGTCTCATTCTCAGCCTCATGGGAAATCTTACACTATTTCATCATAATTATGATGTCCACTCACAGTGTTTTTTTATCTTTTGTAGATAGTCCTTATTAACCCAGGAAGTTCCTTTCTGTTTCCATTGTGTTAAGAGTTTCATGATAGATTATAAATTTATTTGAATTTTATCATATACTTTTCATGCATCTATTTTTATATGATGAATTACATTTTTTGAGTTTTGCTTAATATTAAAACCCTTACATTCCTGGAATAAAGTTGTGACGTGCTACCCTACTGTCATTCTATTGGGTTCAATTAGCTAATGTTTCGGTTAGGATTTCTATATCTAAGCTGATGAAAGACATGGGTTTATAATTTTTCTTTCTTTTAATGATCTTGTCAGTTTAGAGATTGAGATTATAGATTACACCACCTTAAAAAAGAGTTAGGAAGTATTTTTTTCTATTTATATCCTCTGGAAGAATTTAAGATTCATGTTATTTCTTGCTTCCATATTTTCAAACTCTACTTATGAAGACATCTCAGTTTTTCATGATAAGGATTTTAATTAAGCAAATCAAATTTTTTAGCCAATATAGAGATACTCAAATGTTTTCATTTCTATCAACTGTGTTAAGTTGTGTTTTTGAAGAATTGATCTTTTTTCTGAATTTTTAATGTATTGGCATAAAATTACTTACAATACCTTCTTATTTTCTTCTTAATGTCATTTGGGTCTGCAGTAATGTCTCCTGCTTCATTCTTGACATTAGTAATTTGTGTTTTCTCTGTTTTTTCCTTGGTTGATATTTCTAATCGTTTATCAATTTTACTAATGTTTTCAAGGAACCAACTTTTCATTTGGTTGATTTATTCTGTTTTACATTCATTTTCTATTTCACTGCTTTTTGTTCTCATCTTATTTTCTTCCTCCTGCTTGGATTTGACTTGCTGTTTCTATTTTCTAGCTTATTGAGAAGGAAGCTTAAATAATAGATTTTCAGTTTTTATTATTTTCTAAAATATCATTAAAGCCTCTAAATTTTCCTCTGAGCACTCCTGTAGTCACATGTCACAAATTTTGATATATCATATCATTACCATTCAGTTCAAAATTTTAAGTTTCTTCTTTACCTATTGGTTATTTAAGAGGATATCAGTCAACTGAACCAGCAGTTGGGCATTTTCTGGCTGTTTGTTATTCATTTCTATCTTATTTACACTATAGACAGAGAACATGTCCCGAATAATTTTAATCTTTTGACACTTGTTAGGGTTTGCTTTTAACCAACATATCATTGATTGTGGTAAAGGTTTACTGTGCACTTGAAAAGCACAAATTTGGATGTTGCTGGATGCAGTTTCTGTATATGTCAGTTAGATTAAGTCATACAGATATTCTATATTCTTAATGACACTGACATATTTCTATGTTTCTTTATAGCTCTATCAACATTTGCTTTATTTTTAAATGATATTATCAGGTACATACAAATGTAGGATTGCAATATATTCCTGTTCATCTGACTCATTTATAGTTGTGAAATGTCTCTCTTAATCTCTGGTAATACTTACTTTAAAGATTATTTTGCCTGGTATTGGTGTAACTACACCAGCTTTCTTTTCGTTGATGCTTTGTGTGTTCTCTTTAAACCATTTGTTTTACTTTAAACTCCTTACATGTAAGGTGTACCTCTTGTAATCAACGTATACTTAAATTTTTGTTTTTCAGAAAATCTCACCATCTTAGTCTTTTACTGACAGTATTTAGTCCATTTACATTTAACGTAATTAATGAGAGAAAGGATTTATACATAACATCTTACTATTTGTTTTTTACTTGACCATCTGATTTATGTTTTTTCTTCCTTCCTTTGGATCTAATTATATGTATGTTAGATATTTTCTCTGTGTCCCACATATCTACTGCACTCTACTGCACTCTTACCCTTATTTCCATTCTTTTTCTATGTATGCTTTATTTAGGGACATATTCTATTAATATGCCTTCTAGTTCTTTAATCCTTTTTTTTTAACACATCTTTATTGGAGTATAATTGCTTTACAATGGTGTGTTAGTTTCTGCTTTATAACAAAATGAATCAGCTACACATATACATATATCCCCATATCTCCTCCTTCTTGTATCTCCCTCCTTCCCATCCTCCCTGTCCCACCCCTCTAGGTGGTCACAAAGCACCAAGATGATCTCCCTGTGCTATGCAGCTCCTTCCCACTAGCTATCTATTTTACAATTGGTAGTGTATATATGTCCATGCCACTCTCTCACTTTGTCCCAGCATACCCTTCCTCTTCCCTGTGTCCTCAAGTCTATTCTTTATGTCTGCATCTTTATTCCTGTCCTGCCCCTAGGTTCTTCAGAACCTTTTTTTTTAGATTCCATATATATATGTGTTATACGGTATCTGTTTTTCTCTTTCTGACTTACTTCACTCTGCATGAAAGACTCTAGGGCCATCCACCTCACTACAAATAACTCAATTTCATTTCTTTTTATGGCCGAGTAATATTCCATTGTATATATGGAATATATATACATCCATATATATATCCATTCATCTGCCGATGGACACTTAGGTTGCTTCCATGTCCTAGCTATTGTAAATAGAGCTGCAATGAACATTGTGGTACTTGACTCCTTTTGAATTATGGTTTTCTCAGGGTATATGTCCAGTAATGGGGTTGCTGGGTCATATGGTAGTTCTATTTTTAGTTTTTTTTTTTTTTTTTTTTGTGGTACGTGGGCCTCTCACTGTTGTGGCCTCTCCCATTGTGGAACACAGGCTCTGGATGTGCAGGCTCAGCGGCCATGGCTCATGGGCCCAGCCACTCCACGGCACGTGGGATCTTCCCGGACCGGGGCATGAACCTGTGTCCCCTGCATCGGCAGGCGAACTCTCAACCACTGCGTCACCAGGGAATCCCTATTTTTAGTTTTTTAAGGAACCTCCATACTGTTCTCCATAGTGGCTGTATCAATTTACGTTCTCAAAAACAGGGCAAGAGGGTTCCCTTTTCTCCACACTCACTCCAGCATTTATTGTTTGTAGTTTAATCCTGCCTTGTTCTGTGTCTAGTCTATGTTAAATCCATCTATTGTATACTTAATTTCATATATTGTATCTTTTACTTTTGAAATTTTCATTTGCTTTTTTCTACATTCCAATTCTCTGGTGAAATTTTTCCATTCTTTAACCTATATTGTTTTCTTTTTTTCTTTTCTTGAGTATGATAATTAAAGTTATTTGAAAGCCCATGTTGTTTAACTCCAATGTCTAGATCACCCATAAGTCTGTTTCTACAGCCTGATTTTTCTCTTGGGGTTTTGCTATATGATTGTGTTTCTTGACATATATAATGACTTTTGTTTAAATAACAAACATGATAACCAGATGATGTTATCTTTCACCAGAGAAAGTTAATCACTTCTACTAGGTATAATGGGCTCAGGGGAAGGGTGATACTCTTTATCCAGCTAAGGACTAAGCTGAGTCAAGGCTGTGTTGCAATTTTAGTAAGACAGTCTAGCTCTAATTTAACCTGGTTCCTAGAGCAAGGCACTTTTAAAAGCAAAAGTTTTAAACTGGGAGTCTAGTGAATCTTTTGTTTCTCTAGAACCAAGAGACTCTGGGAAATCTCCCTCTGTATTTGTTAGCCTTATAGATACCTTCAGAATTTGGCATATATCTTGAAGAGAAAAGTAATCATGTATTTGAGGCTCCTTGAACCAAAATTTTCAGCCAATGTCTGGAACTGACAGAATCCTGGAAGTGAAGTGTCATATATTGTTAATGCTTTTTGCAAATGTTAGAGTGGATATCTATTAAGACTCTGTTGTCTCTGATGGCTTTCATATAGCACAGTCCAAAAAACACTTCAATCTCTGGCTAAACTAGAGATTTTACTGTTCTGCAGATCATTAGAATTTTTACTAGGTCTAAATAATAAAAAATATTAGGGTGAATTCATAGCTATAGAATTTGCAATTTTAGGATTTTCTCTATGGATTTGGCTTGTACACTCCGGAATCTAAGCTATTATTTGGGGGGGGGGAATGAGATAAATTAACTTTTTGTAGCTTTCTTGGACAGGAAGGCAGCCCTGACAATAGTTAAATTCTGTGCCAGAGAGCCACGCATATCAGTTTCCAATTAACGTTCTCAATCCAAACTCATATCAATTTTTCTCCAGTTGAAGGAGATTGGGCTATACTTAAGGGTTGTACTTATAAAGTCATTATGAAATTTTCTTCCGTCATTCAGTTTTGTTTGATATCTCTGGGCAATTTCTGATGTTGCTGCTGTAGCAACAGCATATTTAGTGCTTGTCAGAGACAGGAGCATTTTGAAATTGTGAGGGAGGAGCCATGATTTAAAATGTGCTACAAATTGCTCTCAGCACTAGAATATAAATTCAAATATGATAGTTGATACCAATCTGCAATGTATTTTGGAGTAATCCCAATTGCTTATGAAAATCCCTTGATGGTTTAGGGATACATTTTGTCTACCAAACAGTCACTCTGACTGCATTGAGAATTCAGACACAATTTTTTAAATGCAGAAAGGATTTCAGAATAAATTAGATTTTTTTAAAAACCCAAGTGTTCAAAATAGAGGCATCTTTGCTTTAAGCATCAAGGCCTTGTAAGACTTTGCATATAGGGTGGCTCTGAGAAAACTTCCATTCCTGGTAAATATGACTGGGAATTTCAACTGTGCACAACTTTAAATGATATGTGTTTGGTAGGCATTTTCGTACATGAAGAGTGACTAGTGCATTTCTCATCATTTCTTTTCACAATGTCTTTATTGAGCAAGAACAAGTATGTTAGTATGTGCTAACCTACACACACACACACACACACACACACACACACACACACACACACACACACACACACACACATCCACTGGCAGCTGTTTCTACAATAGCCTAAAGAGCGCCAGAGTGGAATGTAACGTGGCTATTGAAGCAACAGAGCTATATCATATTTTGATTATTTGTTTAGACTCCAACACATCTATAATGCATTACTTGTTTAGAACTTGAGAATAAATTCATCATAAACAAATCTCAAGTGTCTGTATCTAAATTGAGGGAAGAAATGCACAAATGCACAGCTAGCTAGACTAATAGCACACTGTGACCAGCAGTGGGAAGAAACATTCCTAATGGGCTTGACTTGAGCCATTATTATCTGAATGGGATGGTCAGCAAGAAGGCATGAGGGGTGGGAAACAAAGAGACAAACGTTTTTATGGCAATGAGCATGGTACTTACCCTTGGAAAGCCCCAAGAGAATTCCTCAACACTAATCCCCAGATCAAGGATAGTACAGGATTCACTGTTATAGAGGGGTAGGAAGACAACAGACCCTTCTCATGTTGTAAGTTAAAGCCTTGTATTTGCTCTGGCTGCCATAACAAAATACCACAGACTGGGTGGCTTAAATGACAGAAATTTATTTTCTCACCATTCTGGAGGGTAGAAGTCTGAGATCAAGGTATCAACAAACTTGGTTTTTTCTGAGGCCCCGCTCCTTGACTTGAAGATGACCATCTTCTCCCTGTGTCTTCACATCATCTTCCTTCTGTGTCCTAATTTCCTTTTCTTACAAGGACACCAGTCATATTGAATTAGGGCCCATCCAAATAACCTCATTTTAACCTAATTACCTCTTTAAAAGCCCTATCTTCATCAAATACAGTCACACTCTGAAGTGCTGGGGGTTAGTGTTTCAATATACGAATTTTTTTCTAGGTGTTTGTTCTTTAATTCTTCTAGGTCTTTGTTAAACATTTCTCTCTTTTTTTGAATTTTATTTATTTTTTTATACAGCAGGTTCTTATTCTATATATTAATTTAAGGGGACACAGAATTCAGTCCATAACAAGCCTAGACATTGATACTAATTATATTTCATCTCTACTGAGTTTCCCAATTCCTCATGCTTTTGCAACATTAGCCACAAATATGTTGACATATTTGGGCACTCTCTGCTTGATATGGTAAGAACATGGTATTGAGGAAGCCAATAGAGGACTTAACACTTCTTGGTCCCACAATGGGTCTACCAGTGTCACGTGTGCAGTTAAGCTATGGAGGACAGAATTATAGTTCAAGCTTGGCTGTGTGACTTGCTTTGGCCAATAAAATGTGAGTGGAAGTGAGATGCTCCTCCTCCAAGCAGAAGCATAAGAGCCATTGCACAGCTCCACCATGTTAGCTTTTCCTTTGGCAGTGAGCCGTAAATTTTCTCAAATAGGGCACAAAACATGAGCAAAATAAGCCTTTGTTGTTATAATCTGCCCATATTTTAGAATTGTTTGTTACCATAGTACAGTTTAGCCAAAGCTGCATGATGCATCCTGCACTCTCATCCCTGCCCCTGAGGCTCCTGACCATCCATGTTACACTGTTCACCAGTTGCTAGAAACCCCACCAGCATATTCCATGCAGATCCATCTGCCCACCCTGGGTAGTGTCATAATTTCTTCCTGCCCAAATGAGACTCTAATTCCTTTTTTTCCTCAATCAGCAATCAGGAAAGCAACCTGACCAAAGTGACACATAGAAAGGTAGGTAGGTGGCAAACCCTGCTGCTCAGCTTGACAAATAACTTTGCTGTAGAAAACCTCTAATTTATTTTATTATTTATTTATTTATTTATTTTGCGGTACACGGGCCTCTCACTGCTGCGGCCTCTCCCGTTGCGGAGCACAGGCTCCGGATGTGCAGGTTCAGCGGCCATGGCTCACGGGCCCAGCCACTCAGTGGCATGTGGGATCCTCCCAGACCGGGGCACGAACCCGTGTCCCCTGCATTGGCAGGTGGACTCTCAACTGCTGAGCCACCAGGGAAGCCTGGAAAACCTCTAATTTAAAGAAAGATGTATTAATCCAAATAAAAAGTCTCTCTAATAATGAGATTTCAAAAATGTTGTTTGAAAAAATAATGTTGTTTAGGGAACAGGAAAGACATTCCAGCACCTCTAACATTGCCATATGTACTTACTAGATAGCTCTCCCTGTCACTGATACAAAAAACTTCAAAGCATAAATGCTAGTGAGTTATAACTTGAACTGTATATCCCTATAGTTACTTACTAACAGTAGACACTGTGCAGCGCTCTTCATATGCACTATTCCATATAATCTCTTCAAAAGCTCTATAAAATAGGTACAATGTATTATCCCCACACTACAGAGAAGACTCTGGTCATATGGCAGGTGAATGGCACAGCCCATGCTCATTACTACTGTGCTATTTAGCAATGACATCAATGTATTCTTTACTCCAAGAATCTAGGAAAAAATAAAGCATCATTGTGAATTTCAATTCTCATTAGAATGACTTAGTAAGTTCAATTCTCATTAGAATGACTTAGTAAGTTCAATTCTCATTAGAATGACTTAGTAAGTTCAAAACCCAAAGTTGATCTAAACTTCTGCCTAAACAGTTATAAGTAATAGATGAGAAAGAAAAAGTAACAAAAAGAAAAATAAGCAACAAACAGGAAATATGTATCAAGGCTGAGCAAAATTGTCCTATGGATCTAAAAAGAGACAGAAACCCAAAACAATGATGGAGGGGAGTAAGGATGCTCAAACCATGACCTTTCAGACTCTGCTGGTAGCCGTGACTTGTTCCTACAAGATAATGGAGACTAAAATGGTTCCATGCCATGCAGGTGCCTAGAGCCAAGTTCATTTCTTGAAGCTAGAAGCTGGAGGTGGCCACTGCTCCTGAAAGGAGGGTAGTTGTCTTTTTGTAATGCTGCTGAATAAAGCCTGAGGCTTCGGCTGTTACAAAGTCTGGGGTCTGGCAAAGTAGGAGGAACCAAACTTCCTTCTGGGTCTGTGAATGGATCAGCTAACTCCCTAGAACCTGCAGAAATAGTGTAGAATTAGGCACGGAACAAAGATGGCAGAGTAGAAGGATGTGCTCTCACTCCCTCTTATGAGAACACCAGAATCACAACTAGCTGCTGTACAATCATTGACAGGAAGACATAGGAACTCATCGAAAAAGATACCCCACAACTAAAGACAAAGGAGAAGCCACAATGAGAGGGTAGGAGGGGTGCAATCACAGTAAAATCAAATCCCATAACTGCTGGTTGGGTGACTCACAGACTGGAGACCATTATACCACAGAAGTCCACCTATTGGAGTGAAGGTTCTGAGCCCCACGTCAGGTTTCCCAACCTGGGGATCTGGCAACAGGAGGAGGAATTCCTAGAGAATCAGACTTTGAAGGCTAGTGGGATTTGATTGTCGGACTTCAACAGGACTAGGGGAAACAGAGACTCCACTCTTTGAGGGCACACACAAAGTAGTGTGTACATAAGGACCCAGGGGAAGGAGAAGTGACCCCATAGGGGACTGAACCAGACATACCTGCTAGTGTTGGAGGGTCTTCTGCAGAGGCAGGGGTTGGCTGTGTCTCACCAAGGGGACAAGGACACTGGCAGCAGAAGTTCTGGGAAGCACAACCAACAGCGAAGAAACCCAGCCCCACCCATCAGCAGTCAAGAGGATTAAAGTTTTACTGAGCTTTGCCCACCAGAGCAATAGTCAGCTCTACCCACCATCAGTCCCTCCCATCAGGAAACCTACACAAGCCTCTTAGATAGCCCCATCCACCAGACAGCAGACAACAGAAGCAAGAAGAACTACAATCCTGCAGCCTGTGGATCAAAAACCACATTCACAGAAAGATAGACAAGATGAAAAGGCAGAGGGCTAAGTACCAGATGAAGGAACAAGATAAAACCCCAGAAAAACAACTAAATGAAGTGGAGATAGACAACCTTCCAGAAAAGGAATTCAGAATAATGATAGTGAAGATGACTAGGACCTCGGAAAAAGAAAGGAGGCAAAGATTGAGAAGATGCAAGAAATGTTTAACAAAGACCTAGAAGAATTAAAGAACAAACAAACAGAGATGAACAATACAATAACTGAAATGAAAACTACACTAGAAGGAATCAATAGCAGAATAACTGAAGCAGAAGAACAGATAAGTGACCTGGAAGACAGAATGGTGGAATTCACTGCTGCAGAACAGAATAAACAAGAAAAGAATGAAAAGAAATGAAGACAGCATAAGAGACCTCTGGGACAACATTAAATGCAATAACATTTGCATTATAGGTGTCCCAGAAAGAGAACAGAGAAAGAAAGGACCTGAGAAAATATTTGAAGAGATTATAGTCAAAAACTTCCCTAACATGAGAAAGGAAATAGCCACCCAAGTCCAGGAATCACAGAGAGTCCCAGGCAGGATAAACCCAAAGAGAAACATGCCGAGACACATAGTAATCAAGTTGGCAAAAATTAAAGACAAAGAAAAATTATTGAAAGCAACAAGGGAAAAATGACAAATAACATACAAGGGAACTCCCATAAGGTTAACAGATAATTTCTCCTCAGAAACTCTACAAGCCGGAAGAGAGTGGCATGATAAACTTAAAGTGATGAAAGGGAAGAACCTACAACCAAGATTATTCTACCTGGCAAGGATCTCATTCAGACTTGATGGAGAAATCAAAAGCTCTACAGAAAAGCAAAAGCTAAGAGAATTCAGCACCACCAAACCCACTCTACAGCAACTGCTAAAGGAACTTCTCTAAGTGGGAAACACATGAGAAGAAAAGGAACTACAAAAACAAACACAAAACAATTAAGAAAATGGTAATAGGAACATACATATTGATAATTACCTTAAACGTGAATGGATTAAAGGCTCCAACCAAAAGACACAGGCTTGCTGAATGGATACAAAAACAAGACCCATATATATGCTGTCTACAAGAGACCCACTTCAGACCTAGGGACACATACAGACTGAAAGTGAGGGGACGGAAAAAGATATTCCATGCAAATGAATGGAATATCAAAAGAAAGCTGGAGTAGCAATACTCATATCAGATAAAATAGACTTTAAAATAAAGAATGTTATAAGACACAAGGAAGGACACTACATAATGATCAAGGGATCAACCCAAGAAGAAGATATAACAATTATAAATATATATGCACCCAACATAGAAGCACCTCAATACATAATGTAACTACTAACAGCTATAAGAGGAAATCGACAGTAACACAGTAATAGTGGGGGACTTAAACATCTCACTTACACCAATGGACAGAAAATAAATAAGGAAACAGAAGCTTTGAATGACATAACAGACTGGTTTGATTTAATTGATATTTATAGGACATTCCATCCAAAAACAGCAGATTACACTTTCTTCTCAAGTGTGCATGGAACATTCTCCAGGATAGATCACATCTTGGGTCACAAATCAAGCCTCAGTAAATTTAAGAAAATTGAAATCATATCAAGCATCTTTTCTGACCACAACACTATGAGATTAGAAATGAAATACAGGGAAAAAAATGTAGAAAACACAAACACATGGAGGCTAAACAATACATTACTAAATAACCAAGAGATCACTAAGAAATCAAAGAAGAAATCAAAAACTACCCAGAGACAAATGACAATGAAAACACGATGATCCAAAACCTATGGGATGCAGCAAAAGCAGTTTTAAGAGGGAAGTTTATAGCTATACAAGCCAATCTCAAGAAACAAGAAAAATTTCAAATAAACAATCTAACCTTACACCTAAAGGAACTAGAGAAAGAAGAACAAACAAAACCCAAAGTTAGCAGAAGGAAAGAAATCATAAAGATCAGAGCAGAAATAAATGAAATAGAAACAAAGAAAACAATAGCAAAGATCAATACAACTAAAAGCTGGTTCTTTGAGAAGATAAAATTGATAAACCATTAGCCAGACTCATCAAGAAAAAGAGGGAGAGATTCAAATCAATAAAATTAGAAATGAAAAAGGAGAAGTTACAACAGACAGTGAAGAAATACAAAGCATCGTAAGACACTACCACGAACAACTCTATGCCAAAAAAATGGACAACCTGGAAGAAATGGACAAATTCTTAGAAAGGTATAACCTTCCAAGACTGATCCAGGAAGAAATAGACAATATGAACAGACCAATCACAAGTAATGAAATTGATACTGTGATTAAAAATCTTCCAACAAACAAAATACCAGGAACAGACGGCTTCACAGGTGAATTCTACCAAACATTTAGAGAAGAGGTAAGACCTATCCTTCTCAAACTCTTCCAAAAAACTGCAGAGGAATGAACACGCCACTCCCAAAATCATCCTATGAGGCCACCATCACCCTGATACCAAAACCAGACAAATATACTACAAAAAAGAAAATTACAGACCAATATCACTGATGAATATAGATGCAAAAATTCTCAACAAAATACTAACAAAAAGAATCCAACAACACATTAAAAGGATCATACACCATGATTAAGTGGGATTTGTCCCAGGGATGAAAGGATTCTTCAATATACGCAAATCAATCAATGTGATACACCATATTAACAAATTTTAGAATAAAAAACACGTGATCATCTCAATAGATGCAGAAGAAGCTTTTAACAAAATTAAACACCATTTTAGATAAAAATTCTCCAGAGAGTGGGCATAGAGGGAACCTACGCCACATAATAAAGGCCATATATGACAAACCCACAGCAAACATCATTTTCAATGGTGAAAAACTGAAAGCATTTCCTCTAGGTTCAGAAACAAGACAAGGATGTCCACTCTTGCCACTATTATTCAACATAGTTTTAGAAGTCCTAGCCACAGCAATCAGAGAAGAAAAAGAAATAAAAGGAATACAAATTGGATAAGAAGAAGTAAAACTGTCACTGTTTGCAGATGACATACTATACACAGAGAATCCTAAAAATGCCACCAGAAATCTACTAGAGCTAATCAATGAATTTGGTAAAGTTGCAGGATACAAAATTAATGCACAGAAATCTCCTGCATTCCTATACACTAATGATGAAAAATCTGACAGAGAAATTACGGAAACACTACCATTTACCATTGCAACACAAATAATAAAATACCTAGGAATAAACCTACCTAGGGAGACAAAAGACCTGTATGCAGAAAACTATAAGACACTGTTGAAAGAAACTAAAGATGATACCAACAGATGGAGAGATATACTGTGTCCTTGGATTGGAAGAATCAATATTGTGAAAATGTCTCTAATACCCAAAGCAATCTACAGATTCAATGCAATCCCTATCAAATTACCAATGGCATTTTTTATGGAACTAGAACAAAAGATCTTAAAAATTGTATGGAGACACAAAAGACCCCGAATAGCCAAAGCAGTCTTGAGGGAAAAAAATGGAGCTGGAGGAATCAGACTCCCTGACTTCAGACTATAGTACAAAGCTACAGTAATCAAGACAATATGGTACTGGCACAAAAACAGAAACACAGGTCAATGGAACAAGATAGAAAGCCCAGATATAAACCCACACACTTATGATCAACTCATCTATGAAAAGGAGGCAAGGATATACAATGGAGAAGAGACAGTCTCTTCAATAAGTGGTGCTGGGAAAACTGGACAGCTACATGTAAAAGAATGAAATTAGGGGCTTCCCTGGTGGCGCAGTGGTTGAGAGTCCGCCTGCTAATGCAGGGGACACGGGTTCGTGCCCCGGTCCAGGAAGATCCCACATGCCATGGAGCGGCTAGGCCCGTGAGCCATGGCTGCTAAGTTTGTGCGTCCGGAGCCTGTGCTCCGCAATGGAAGAGGCCACAACAGTGAGAGTCCCGTGTACCACACACACAAACAAAAAAATAATTAAATTAGAGCACTCCCTAACACCAAACATAACAATAAACTCAAAATGGATTTGAGACCTAAATGTAAGACTAGACACTATAAAACTCTTAGAGGAAAACATAGGAAGAACACTCTTTGACATAAATCACAGCCAGATCTTTTTTGATCCATCTCCTTGAGTATTGGAAATAAAAACAAAAATAAACAAATGGGACCTAATGAAACTTAAAACCTTTTGCACAGCAAAGGAAACCATAAACAAAACGAAAATACAACCCTCAGAATGGGAGAAAATATTTGCAAATGAATCAATGAACAAAGGATTAATCTCCAAAATATATAAACAGCTCATGCAGCTCAATATTAAAGACACAAACAACCCAATCCAAAAATGGGTAGAAGACCTAAATAGACATTTCTCCAAAGAAGAGATACAGATGGCCAAGAAGCACATGAAAAGCTGCTCAGTATCACTAATTATTAGAGAAATGCAAATCAAAACTACAGTGAGGTATCACCTCACACCAGTTAGAATGGGCATCATCAGAAAATCTACAAACAACAAATGCTGGAGAGGGTGTGGAGAAAAGGGAACCCTCTTGCACTGTTGGTGGGAATGTAAATTGATACAGCCATTATGGAGAACAGTATGGAGGTTCCTTACAAAACTAAAAATAGAATTACCATATGATCCAGCAATCCCATTACTGGGCACATACCCAGAGAAAACCATAATTCAAAAAGACACATGTGGGCTTCCCTGGTGGCACAGTGGTTGAGAGTCTGCCTCCCGTGCAGGGGACACGGGTTCGTGCCCTGATCTGGGAAGATCCCACATGCTGTGGAGCGGCTAGGCCTGTGAGTCATGGCTGCTGAGCCTGCGCGTCCGGAGCCTGTGCTCTGCAATGGGAGAGGCCGCAACAGTGAGAGGCCCACGTACTGCAAAAAGAAAAACCAAAACACATGCACCCCAATGTTCATTGCAGCACTATTTACAATAGCCAGGTCATGGAAGCAACCTAAATGCCCATCAACAGACGAATGGATAAAGAAGATGTGGTACATATATACAATGGAATATTACTCAGCCATAGAAAAGAACGAAATTGGGTCATTTGTAGAGATGTGGATGGATCTAGAGACTATCATACAGAGTGAAGTACGTCAGAAAGAGATAAACAAATGTTGTATATTAACGCATATATGTGGAACCTAGAAAAATGGCACAGATGATCCGGTTTGCAGGGCAGAAATTGAGACACAGATATAGAGAATAAACGTATGGACACCAAAGGGGGAAAGCCGCGGGGGCGTGGGGATGGTGGTGTGATGAATTGGGCGATTGGAATTGACATGTATACACTGATGTGTATAAAACTGATGACCAATAAGAACATGCTGTATAAAAAAATAAATTAAATTAAATTTAAAAATTAAAAAAAAATAATACTAAACTTTCTTTGGGTTATTTGTATGTAAATATGTTAATATTAATGTTTCAGACATTACATGAAATTCCTAAAAATCCTATATGTTCTGGTGTAATGTTATAAGTCATAAATCTAGTTATTACTTTAAAATGTATATCTCAGAAATAACTAAATTTCCTTGTCAATTGCATTGTTATGAACGTTCATCAAATCTTTAACCATGGTCATTTTTAAGTCTTTTGTCATTTACAGACAGTTCTGGGTGTACTCTGATGCTTTTGCAAAAATGTTCCTATAAAAGGGTTTCATCTTCAAGGAATTCATGGAAAAGACTCTGACAAGTACAGGTTTCTGGTAACTGACTATATGCTGAACTGACTGAATAAGCATTTTCAGAACTCTAATGGAAAACTGATGAGTTCATAAAAGTGTTAACAAAAGATCAAGATGAAAAAAAATTAATTACATGGGACTGAGTCAACTTGATGAGGATGATTATAATTTTTGTGACTTTCTGTTTGAATAAAAAAAAAAAAATTGAGTTAAACTGTAGGACACCCAACTGGTGTCAGAGTATTGCTTGCTTGCTAGTCTGGTGGAAAAACCGCCACCTCCACACACCTGAATTGGTGACCAGAACCTTTTTAACCTGCCTTTGCATTCTCTTTCTTTGATGGAATCTGGTGGCTGAATGCTGATTAGCTGGCAATTTTAGTAAGGACGAAGTTTGATCTGACTCCCTACACATCACTTGGACATCCTCATCCTGGCTGAAATGGAAGTCTCTGTTAACTTGATGGTTAGCCACCCCCTCCTTCTTGAAACTCGGCTCTTCTGGTTTCCATGACACTGCACTCTCGTGGTATACCACTCAGGAGTAAGACTGTTTTTTCCATGTCTCCCTCCTTAAACACTGGTGGTTACTGGGGCTTGGGGAGTGATAATCATGTCTTTTTCAAATGTGGCTTCTGAACCAATGGAGAAGTAGACACAGGATGCGGATGGAGATCAACATACCAGTTTTATTACAGTAACGCTGAACTGAAGAATGCAGCCTGAGACCACAATTGGATGACTCAGTCTTTTGAGAGAAATGGATAGACTTTTTTACCCAGTTGTAGGCAGTGAAACAGGAAATCCTTAGGTCTCCCCCCTCAGGGCAAAGCCTGTCTCTGTAGCTTCCTGTAGTAGAAGTAAGAATATGTATCCATACAGTAGGCAAACTAGTCTAAAGGTGAAGGAAGATTGGACCCTGGATCACACTTGTGCAGACATATTTTTTTGTTTTGTTTTACCAATCTAATAAATCGCTCTTCTTTCCTTAGAGAGAGAGAAAAAAAAGAAATATTGTAGAATTATAAAACCTTGATCATAACTAAGGTATGAGGGCCTGGCTGAAGGCAACAGCCAAACCTCTAGGCAGAAAGAGGAAAGCAGAAAGGAAAAGAGCAAGAACAAAAGGAATCACACCATTTAAAGTGAGCTGGTAAACTCAAATTCTAAAACACAGAGGAAACTAATGCTAACAAAGAGAATGATAAATAAATAATAAATCAAATCATTCCAAATAAAATCAATGTCATAAAACAATCTAAAAAGACTTTAAAATATGTATGGCGAGTATGGCCAAAAAGCAACACCCAGAAAAATATAATAAATAATAAAATAAAAACACAGAAATGAAACAATGTAGTTATGAAAAATAATTAGGAATCTTGGAGAGGAAAAAATCAGAGAAATAGAAAAAGTAATAGGATAAATTCTATTTATTAGTAAATTTTGGCAGTTCCAACTTGTATCCAGTAGGAGTTCCAGAAGAAGAACTGAAGAAATAATGGCTGAGAATTTCCAGAGTTCAAGAAAGACAGGAGTCCGCAGTTTCAATGTATATTCCAACTTTTGAGCAGGATAAGGAAAAACCAATACATGCCCAAATGGAATTTAAAAATCTAAGAGATGCCCAAAATGACAGATGACCTACAAAATAATGGCAATTTGGCTGCAACAAAACTTTCATTAGCAACCACATGAGACAAAAGACAATGGAATAATATTTTCAAAGTGCTCAGGGAAAGAAACAATAAGCTTCAAATTTTATACACAGCTAAACATTTAATTAAGAGTAAGAGCAAAATAAAGGCCTTTTACACTTATAGAGAGTTTACCACCCACAGATGCTCATTAAAGAAATTATTAAAGAATATGTTTCAGCAAGAAAGAAAGTGAAGCCAGAGTGAAGGTGGATATGACTTGCACAGCTCACCAAGACCCAATGTCTGTCCCCTTACCCATGGGAGAACTAGATTTTCCTGTACCTCTTGAAGTCAGGCTTGGCCATGAGACTTGCTTTGGCCAATAAAATGTGAGCAGAAGCAATGCATAATTCTCTTGCATGGAAGCTTTAAGAGGCAGCTCAAGTCCAGTGTACCCTTTTCCCTCTGCCCCAGCCATCTACACTCTTCCATATGGGGGCTGCCCCTTCAGTGGCTTCAGAATGCAGGAGTTGAACATCTAGCCAACCTGGAATGTGAGCAAGAAATAAAACTTTGTTGTTTAAGCCATTGCTTTTTAAAGTGGTTTGTTACAACTGATACAAGGACAATTATACAAAATAGGAGGGATTATAGAAATTGATCCAATATGCTGGAAATTTTAATTAAAGACAAATTATAAAAATACTAAATTTTAGTGAACATCTAAATCTCTATGTAACAATAACGAAGTATGTTCAAAAGAGAGTTAAAACATATTCTAGAAGACAACAGAAACATTGAATAATCTTAAGCTTTGTTTAAAAATGTACAGAGACATACACAGGTTTATAATTTAGGAATCCTTACCAGAAGAATAGAAGGGCAATTGAAAGCTTTCAAATGGCAAGGTAGAGAAAGGGGAATATTGAAAACTTACCCAACTCATGTGAAATTAGGAGGAGAGAAGAAGAAAAAGGTAAAGAAAAATGATGATAAACAGAAATAATAAAAGAATGTGGCAGAAATAGATCTAAATATTAAAATCACAATAAAACAAAAGGAGTAAAGTCACATTAGAAGACCAATCCATCTGGATCAAACTGAATCTAATCAGATTGCATATTTTTAAATCCTGCCCCCATTTGCTGCTTTATAAAAAAAATACTTAAAACATACAAAAAAGATGAAAAAAAAGTTCACTAGATACACAGTAATTGTTATGGGCTGAATTCTATCACCTTCCCCCAAATTCATATGTTGTAGTCTTACACTTAGTACCCGGAGCATGACCATATTTAGAGACAGGATCTAGAAAGAGATAATTAAGTTAAGATGAGGTCATATGGGTGGGCCCTAATCCAATATTGCCAACGTCCCTTTAAGAGGAGGAAATTTGGATGCAGACAGGTACAGAGGGAGAACAATGTGAGGACACAGGAAGAAGATGGTCATCTATAATCCGAGAGAGGCCCCAGAAGGAACCAACCCTGCTGACACCTCCGTCTCTGACATCAAGCCACCAGACTGTGAGAAAATTAATTTCTGTTGTTTAAGCTACTCAGTCTGAGGTACTTTGTTATAGCAGCCCTAGTAAACTAATACACTAACCAAAAAAACAAAAAAGACAAAACAAGAAAACACAGAAAAACTGGTGTGGCAACATAACATCAGACTAATACAGAATTCAAGTCAAAACACATGAATAGCATTACAGTGGAACATCAACCATGTAAAAAGGGCCAGTCCACTAAGATACAAAATCATTCTACGTTGAACCCTCTCCAGTCAAGCTGTAGTTCCTACTCCTCCAAATAAAAGGGAAAGAAAAGAAACACTCTTGTAGGTGTTATCAAAGACCTGCATGTTATCAAAAGCCAATGGTCAGTTTCGGTCAGTTTCCAGCCATCATCCTACACATCTTCCCTTTCCTCCGGAGACACCATACTCTTCACTCTCTCTTCCCGACCCCTCTGATTTTCCCAACCTTACACATTAGCAGGGCCGAGGGCTCGACCTTCCAATATCTTCTCTTCTCTATCTACGTGAGCACAGCAGAGGCTGCTCTTGCCTCCTCAGAATAGCTGCAGTGGAAATCTACAAACAACAAATACTGGAGAGGGTGTGGAGAAAAGGGAACACTCTTGCACTGTTGGTGAGCATGTAAATTGATACAGCCACTACAAAGAATAGTATGGAGGGTCCTTAAAAACCTAAAAATAGAATTACCATATGACCAGTAATCCCACTACTGGGCATATACCCTGAGAAAACCATAATTCAAAAAGACACATTCAATGCAATGTTCATTGCAGCACTATTTACAATAGCCAGGACATGGAAACAACCTAAATGCCCATTGACAGATGAATGGGTAAAGAAGATGTGGTACATATATACAATGGAATATTACTAAGCCATAAAAAGTAACAAAATTGAGTCATTTGTTAAGATGTAGATGGATCTAGAGACTGTCATACAGAATGAAGTAAGTCAGAAAGAGAAAAACAAATATCGTATATTAACGCATATATGTGGAACCGAGAAAAATGGTACAGATGAATCAGTTTGCAGGGCAGAAAGTGAGACACAGATGTAGAGAACAAATGTATCAACACCAAGCGGGGAAAGCGGTGGGGGGGAGGTGGTGTGATGAATTGGGAGATTGGGATTGACATGTATACACTGACGTGCATAAAATGAATGACTAATTTTTTAAAAAATGGAAAAAAAAGGAACAAAAAAAATAAAGAGGGGGAGAGAGTGAGAGAGAGAATGTGAAGGAATGAATGAAGGAATGAATATGGGGTCCAAAAAAAAAAAAAAAAAGGAATAGCTGTAGTGGTTGCAGGGAGGTGGGGGGTGGGGGTAGAATTAGTTGTAGTCCCCTATGATACAGGGCAGAGAGGCAGGGGGTCAGGGAGTGGATATGCAAGCAAACAGACAAACAACTGGCACAGTAATTAAAAGGCACCACCAGGTTAATACTCTAAAGAGAAACTCTTCATTTCTACCCCTATACCTGTTCCTCCCAAGTCTCTCCCCTCTCATTAAGTGTGATCCCATTCACCCAGTTGCTCAGGTAGAAATCTTAGGAACCATCCTCGATTCCTCTCTTGCTAGTCTATCTGACATCCAATTCATCAGCAAATCAGTGAGCCAAATTTCCAAAATATATTCCAAATCCCCCACTTCCACCAGTGTCTCTGTAGTGCAAACCAGTGTCACCTCTCTAACCTTGGCTGTCACCTTAGCCTCCTGGCTGGCCCTCTTTCTCCCCTCTTGTTTCACTACAGTTAGTTCCCATGCAGGTGACAGAGGTACCCTTTCAAAATGAAACTCATCTCTTGTCACACTGGCCTTCTTGCCATTCCTCAAACACACCGGTTGTGCTCCCTCAACCTAATATGCTCCCTCCTCAGGGCCTCTCTGTTGTCTCTGTCTGGAGTGATCTTCCTCAGGGACTACATGGCTAACCTCCTTGCTTTGTTCGGTGCTTCTGAGGCGTCATCTCCTCAGGGTGCCTTCTCTGACCACCCCTTGCAACAGCAGCTCCCTGCACTAGCCTGTCATCTCTCTCCCCTCCCCTGCGTTATCCCTCACGGCTCTCGAAGCTACCCAACCTTAGAGACTGGAGGTTTATGGTGAACTGTCTCTCTCTCTCTCTCCCATTTTGATATAAACTCTTTGAAAGTAGGGACTTGCGGGTGTTTGTTAACTGTTCTATTCACAGTACCTATAACAGTGATGGGCACATCGTAAGTATTTAGTAAACATTTGTTGAAGGAATGAACATAGAAGTCAGTGAGTTAATCAGGACATTGTTTGTACCAAACAGCAAGAAGGCATGCCATTGTTCTCTCTTGAACCCACTCTAGTCAGCAAGGCCTTGAAATATAAAGCCAAATCTGAGAGAAGTCATGGGAAACTAATAATTCTCAAGTTACAGCTTTCTTAAATGAAGCATAATGGATACATCAAGTTTTAAAAAAGAGTAATATAGAAGATTTGAACAACAAATTAATATGTTTGATCTAAGATACATGTAAAATCCTATATGCCCAAAATAGAGAGTACAGATCCTTTGTAAGCACACATTGAAAAAAACTAAAGGTATCTAAATCAGAAAGGAAGCGCTAACAAATTTCAATGAATACATATCATATAGCCTATATTCTCTGAACACAGCACAATTAAAATCAAAATCAACAATAAAAACATAGTAAGTTAAGAAATATATGTTTGGAAATTAAAAATTGGACCTCTAAATATCCGTGGATTAAAAGAAAATCAGAAGTTACTGAATGATGCTAAACATACTACCTTTCAAAGCTTGTGATATGCGTCTAAAGTATTACTTAGAGTGAAATGTCTGGCTGTCAATGAATTTGTTATAAAACAGTTAATGTTTTTTAAGATGGACGTATTAATTAACTGTATGGTGGGAATCCTTTCACAACATGTATGTACATCAAGTCACACTCTAAATATCTTGTGATTTCGTCAATTATAGCTCAGTAAAGCTGGAAAATGCAAATAACTAAAATAATTAAGCAATTAAATAAAAATTTGGAAGAGTACACCATAAAAGCATATAAAGTAGGAAGTAAAATGTAAAAGAAGACATTTATGAAATAGAAATAAACAACAGGGAGAATCTATGAAATAAAAGTTGATCTTTGAAAGAATAAGACCTTAATAAGTAATATTAAAATTAAAAGGACATGATTACAGGTAGAGATGGATAAAATCATTAAAAAATAATTTGAGTAACTTTATGCCAATAAATTGATAATTTTCTATAAAAATTTAATTTACAAAATTGAATGAATAAATAGAAAACCTGTGTAAATTATTAAATCACATATCAAAAAAAGTAGCAGCCAAGGGCTTCCCTGATGGCGCAGTGGTTGGGGGTCCGCCTGCCGATGCAGGGGACGCAGGTTCGTGCCCCGGTATGGGAAGATCACACATGCCGCAGAGCGGCTGGCCCATGAGCCATGGCCGCTGAGCCTGCGTGTCCAGAGCCAGTGCTCGGCAACGGGAGAGGCCACAACAGTGAGAGGCCTGCGTACTGCAAAAAAAAAAAAAAGAAAAAGTAGCAGCCAAATATTTCTTCTACCCACAAAGTCTTCCCCCCTCAAAACAAGTGGCAAAATTTTACAAATAAGGTTTATCAAACCTTCATGAAATTTATAACCTCCACTTTAAAAAAAAAATATTTCAGAAAATAAAAAGTGGGAAGGCAAGCCAATTAAGTTCATAAGGTTACTATAACATACACCCAGAGAACAAAGACAATAGAAGAAAAGATAGAAAAACAAAACAAAAATATAAGAAAAGATTGATACATTTGGCTCATTAAAATTAAAAGCTTTTCTACATCAACAGATACCACAAATAAAATCTAGCCCCAGACTAGGAGAAGATATATATAAAAAGAATATGTGAAACAAACCAGAAAGAAAAGGACATACTATCTGAAGAAATGGACAAAGTATATATCCAAGCACTTCACAAAAGAGGAAACTAGAATTTACAATAAACTTCTGAAGAAATGCTCAATCTCATTTGTAATTAAAGAAATGCAAAGTAAAACAAAAATGAGATGCTATTTCATTCGCAACACTTTGGCAAATCTAAAAGCCAAACAGTACCTCATGTTGAGGAGAATGTGGAGAAAGACCAAGTGTTCATACATTGTACTGAGCATACAAACTGGTTTCATAACTCTGGAGATCAATATGGCAATTATTAGTAAAGACAGCGTGCCTGATAATATAACAATTGTTGGTATGTAATCCAGATAAATTCTCTAGTATATGTGCCCAAGAAGACAGGCACAAGAATAATCATCACAGCTATTTTTGTTGTAGAAAGAAAAAAAAAAAGGAAACAATTTAATGTTCATTAAGAGCAAATTGGATAAATAAATTGTAGTATATTCATACAAAGGACTTTATATAGCTATCAAACCAAATGCATTTATCAACATAGAAAAATCTCAAAAACATTAGATTGGAGGAGGGAAAGGCAGGTTATAGAATATCAATATATTATCAGTACAAAAATTGAAAACATGCAAAACAACACTATTTAATGTTTGTATGGGGTATATATGTAGTCTCAGTAATAACATAAAAACATGCATGGAAATGAAAATGACAAATTCAAGATAGTGCTAATAGCTGGGGAATGAGAGTGTCATGGTATAGAAGAGATGTACAAACAGACTTTAACTCTGTGTGTGAGATACACAACTATATCTATACCTATAGAGAAAAAGAGACACAAGGAAAGAGTATTTTTGTTTCTCAAAAAAGATCCAAAGCAAATAAGGCAAAATGTTAACACCTGTTAAAGTTACATGGTGAGTGGGTGTTTTCTACATTATTCTCTATGATTTTTTTCTGTATGTTTGGATTATTTCATAATAAAAAATCAAAATAAAACAGGAGGCAGGAAAACAGCAGGAAAAAGGTCTAAAAGAACAGAGGATGGGGAGTCAAACTAGTTTAGGATTGTAAGGATTGAAGAGAAGTAAAATATATGAGAAGATAAAACCAAAAGGAAGAGCCAAACATACACTGAAGGTGAGCAGAAAATGGACAAAAGAAATCAGCTCCTGGCTAACGTGTGAGAGAATGAAGGCGCCAATACCACCGCATTCTCTCTTCCCCTGTTGACACCACTCACCCAATCGCCCCCCAGGGGATAGGGCTGGCAGTGAGAGAATCCAGGGCTGCGTTGATCCCAGTCAGGTCACCTCTGCTCTCCTTGCTCCCAGCAGCCAGACCCCTATCAGTGCTGGGGGCTTTATTTACCTATCCTTAAGTAAGCTTTATTTACCTATCCTTAAGTAGGTGCTGTCTTTTCTATGACTCTTGAAATATAAATGTTGAGAAAGACACGTTAGTGCTCCTAAGACTGCTTTTACCTGCTGTAGGAAATCACTCCCTTGGCAATGCCAACTTTAAGAAACTATTGACCATTTAATTCTAGGAAGTAAAGCAATTTTTACTTTTAGGAGAAATTTTACTGTGAAAAGGAGAAAATACTGTGTTAGGAGAAATTATATGGTATATGTGTTCACGCAGCATAAAGTAGGACTTACCATCTTTAGCCCCAAATATTTCCCATCTCTGACTTTCCTTCTCCCCACTCGGGTTTGGAAAGTGTGATGCCATTTTGGCCTCTCCTTCCTTATCTTCCACATTCAGTGTGTTATAAAGCCCTGTCAGTTCACTCCTTCTCACATGTCTCATGTATGTCCCCACCACTTGTCTAATTGGTCCCCATACCTGGGGCTGCTCCCCCTTAAAGACACCCTCTACACAACCATCTGGTAAAGGTTGTTCTAGCCCAGGTCTAATCTTATTACAATTTTCCTCAGAAAACACAAATGGCACCCCAATGTGTAAGAATAGAGCTCACACTCTCCGGTATTCAAAGTAAGCCTGCTCCGATCTGGTCCCTTATTTATCTCCTGCAGCTGCTCCTCTTGGCTCATTCCATCATTCTGCTGTGCCTTGCCAAACAGTCATTCAAAACATTCGCTGCTGCTTTCCATCTCTGAATAGCTACTTAGAAAGTTTCCTCTATTTTCTCTTTCCCCATCCTCACCAAGGGAAACCCAAGGCCTCCAAGGTCCAGCTCAAATACTGTCTACTTCATGGAGCATTCTCTAAAGCAAGCTCTACCCTCCTCGAGACTGGCAAGTGGTGATTATATTACGAAGAGGTAGAGTATCATTTCCAATTCATTGCTATAATTCCAGTCATGCCTAGCACATTACCTTACTTGTAATAGGTGCTCAACAATATTCAAATGAATGCATGAAAACATGCATTTACATATGTACTGCCTATGACCACATGTATTTTTATAATCACAGAATTGATATAGATCTAATTTTAACCCTGAACTTCAGTCACCTAGTAAGCCCTCAGTATGTAATTGTGTGAAATAATGGATGACTAAGTGAATGAATGGGTGGATTTTCCTATACTTACATTATAATTGAATGAGATAAAATAGGTCATTATAGATCACTGTCAGTTGCCCTACGTTCTTGCCAATATCTTTGCTCAAGATCCTTGGGAGTACATTTCTAAGGTCTGAGAGCAACAGACAAACATTAATTCTACTTAATATGGTTCTAAAGGGAAACCATAAATGCAAGAATCTGTCTACATGGATATAAATGCATTGCACTTAACATTGCATCAGACAATGTTAATCACATAATTTGACATTCTTCTAATTCTTTTCATTATTTTCCGAACCTCTTGCCTGAGTTGATTCCTATAACTTATAATTAGAACAATTCTTCGTGCATACTAGCCATTTGATTCTTATTTTAAAATCTCACTCAGCAGCCCTCCTTAGCATGAATAGCAGCTTTCCCTACAAATGTCTGCTGCAGGTTATGAGGTTGTACTTTCTTGGAATATTCTATCTTTCATTTATAATTTTTAAATTAACCCAATTATTTCTAATAGTAAGCTGAGTATCCTTAACAGTAAAAAATAAATAAATAAATAAAAGTGTTGCTATGTGACTTAATTCATTGTTGAAAGGAGGTAGGAAATCTTGTGCAAGTTGAAATTGATCGTTAAATCAACACATCTTCTGTGCCCTTTACAACACCGCCTCCCAAAGGAAACATCATAGTGACTCCAGCACCTGCTTGCTTCTGCACATCTGAGAAAATGACCATGCAAAAACAGAGCTCAATATTTTAAAATGTCAATCAACCAATATTACTTCCAGTGTAATATTTTCACCCACACAGCATTAAAATATATATGCACTAAACCTTCCGTCAGCTAAAAAAAGAGACTAACAAAGTTTCACTCCATTTCAATAAGAGTGAGTCAATTTAGGGCCTTCGTTGTGTCTAGAGGCAAGATTTTCCTCTTGGGTTATCACAATACCATGGGTGTCAATCAAAGAGCCACACTCAGAGGACCAAGAGAATATCAGATGAGATCCATCACCAGGGTGAATTTTGGCCTGTGTTTGTAAATGATTTCCTCAGCTAGGTCATCAATCACAGAGTCATCTGCATGGAGAGGATACTTCATTATTGTTCTATGGGGCTCCAATTAAGGAGGACATAGCTAACAGCTATCAAGTTGACAACCCATCCAAATATTCAGCAACTACCACAACCTGTGACCAAGAAAGGAACGAGGCACTCTTTGCTTCCTCCGCAGGTGAAGGTTGATGGGAATGAAAGATTTATTTCAAGCAGCCTTCCAAGTGTCCTGCACCTCACCAAGAGGTCTCCTTGAAAAACAGTCACAGACCCTCAATTCAATGTCTCACGTAGAATGATCATGAGTTAATGCTGATTTTAAATTCCTCTATACATGCAGATAGTGTGACACTCATACACTGATTTCCCAGGCAGAAAGGATAATGATATGTTTTGATTCACTTCCAGAGCTCCTAAGAAGCTTTAAGCATTGCATCAAATTTTAGGTCCAAGCTCAAAGAGGTAACCAAGTCTAAGTACAATAATAAGTAGAAGTACAAATCATTGACTTGATTTTTGTATTTATGCAGATGTGCTTAGTCTCTACTGCAAGGAAGGAGTTGCAGCACTCCATAGAAATGATAGGTGTTTTCAGATCTTCAGGGAGAACAGCAGAGTGGCATTTATGCTGCCTTTGATTGACTAAGGTGATTTGATTTCCACTAATAACTCACAAGAGATGTTAGGAAAATTGGATGGCATTTATAATTCTAATTTGTTTTACTCTGACTCTAGGAAACATCATTGTGGTAAATATATTGAAATGTCAGGGTTATCACTTGCCATACAAAGTTTATTTTTTTCCCCACTGAACAAATGCCAACAGCTTAGCCTGCTGAGACCAAGCTTATGTGAACTAGTGATCCAGGCAGCCTTTGGCAGTTCCAAGTGGCCATTTGGCCTGCCCAAGCTTACACTGCATAGATTCCCTGGGATGGCCTCCAACTTCAGGGTAGTCAGAGACTTTTCAAGGCTGCTGGGGCCCCGTGTCATCCCGCAGCAGCAGGCTGCTTCCTAAAAAGCTGGCTCCTTTAGCCGTTCCAAGAGGGAAACTTGAATACTGTTCTGGCAGCTTTGCAGCACCACTCACTCTCTCTCTGTGGCTGAAGAAACTCTTTGAAAGTGCTAGGAGCACTGGTTTGGAATCTTCGTCCAGAACAACTTCGAGGAAAGCTGACTTGAAAGTTGGGACTGACTTATTTGGCTGGCTCTGCTGAGGAGCCAGATGTCACGTTTTTCCACGCGGTATGTGCATATGGGGAATATGGCTCCGACAATGTTCAAGGAATGACAGCTCTGATGGACCAATAGCTTCTTCATCAACAGAACTTCAGTCCTATGAGTGCAAATCTGTCATCCACAGAACACACTGATCAGTTTTAGGGATCCTAAGCTGCTTGCTGTTCATGTTTTTTTCCCATTCACTAGTAAATTTGACCAGATGACACAATCACAGGATACCTCTTTAAAAGTATGTTGTTATTGGCTTTGTTAGAGATTCATGTTACATTTCTTGTGAGATGCTCATCTTCCAAATAAAGCAGGTGCAATGAAAGGAGATTGGTCAACCAACCAAGATCAAGAAGCAAACCAGAATCCTATGATGCCTCCTCCCATCAGCCATAGTTCAGCTCTTAGTGTCTCAGTTTCTGGGTCTGAACAAAATACAGTTTGTTATACCACCTCCTGGCCTGAGTTCATCTGCAATGTAAGGAATATATTTTTTTAATGAATTTGTTTCATTTTGCTTTCGATTTGGAGGGCTTGCTAGTTTCATTTTGATTTAATTTTGTTTCATGATTATGTAGAACATATAGGGAGATCAAACCTCAGTCCTATGAAGCACTGGTCCCACCTGCTGTGTCCCTTCCCCCCCACAGAGATAACGATTTTTATTAGGTTTTGGTTTATCCTTCCATTATTTAAGTACAAGCAAAATATTTATATATTCTTATCCCACACCTTTCTTAGATATAAGACAGCTTATCGGATGCACTGTTCTGCACTTGGTATTTCCATTTGTCCAGGAAATCACTACAGAGCAGTATATACATAGATATTCCACATTTACAGCTGCATGGTACTGCATTGTGTAATTGTACCTTAGTTTACTCATCTAAACCCTTGTTGATAGACAGTGAGCTGTTCCCAGTCTTTTGAAATTACAAGTTGCGTTACGATGAGTAGCCTTGTTTAGATAGGTTGCAGGAAAGGGGATCCCTTCCAGGGCCTGAGAGTGGGCTCTCATCTAACACACAGAAATGAATTGTCCCAGGAGACACAAGTGCTGACAAAGCAAGACACTTTATTGGGAAGGGGCACCCGGGTGGAGAGCAGGAGGGTAAGGGAATCCAGGAGGACTGCTCTGCCACATGGCTCACAGTCTCAGGTTTTATGGGAATGGGGTTAGTTTCCAGGTTGTCTCTGGCCAATCGTTCTCACCCAGGGAGCCCTTCCTGGTGGTGCACGCATCGTTCAGCCAAGATGGATTCCAACAAGAAGGATTCCGGGAGGTTGGTCGGACGTATGGACTGATGTCTCCTCTCTCCTTTTGACCTTTCCCGAATTCTACAACTTGGTGGTAGCTTATTAGTTCCACGTTTCTTACCAGGACCTCCTGCTGTAAGTAGACTCATGCAAGTGGCTACTGTTTTTTGCCTCTCCAGGGTGAGCAGTTTTGGTCAGTGTTTCCCCTAACAGACATGCTTTTATATTTCTGCCAAACTGTCTTTGAGTAGATTCCTAAAAGGGGGCTGCTAGTCAATGGATAATTGTGTATGTAATTTGGCTAGCTGCTGTCTGATCCCCTCTACCATTTTTCCTTCCCACCAGTAATGTATGAGAATGCCTCAGGCTCACCGAGAGAATATTTTCAACACTTTAGATTTGGGGTAGGAAAACAATGTGTTTCACCCAAGTGCTCACTTCAGAAAGCAGTTTGATGATATTATTAACAATCTTGACTCCCTCGTTCATCAGAACAGTGCCTTTCTCTGGGAATTAAGGAGAAAAAACTCCCCTCCTATGAGTTCAGGTGCTAAAAATAATTGTGTGGAGCTTCCCTGGTGGCGCAGTGGTTAAGAATCTGCCTGCCAACACAGGGAACATGGGCTCGAGCCCTGGTCCGGGAAGATCCCACATGCTGTGAAGCAACTAAGCCCGTGTGCCACAACTACTGAGCCCACATGCCACAACCACTGAAGCCTGTATGCCTAGAGCCCATGTTCTGCAACAAGAGAAGCCACCACAATGAGAAGCCCACGCACCGCAACGGAGAGTAGCCCCTGCTCGCCGCAACTAGAGAAAGCCCACACGCAGTGAAGACCCAACACAGCCAAAAATAAAAAATAAATAAAATTATTTTTAAAAATGCACCTATAAAATAAAAAGAATTCTGTGGCCACAAGATGCTATCTGCCCAACTCTGACATTTTGTGCTGCTCTGTCAGAAAGAAAAATGAGGAAATTATATATATTTGAGAGATAAGTGAAAGAAAAAGAGAGAAGTAAAGCCAAATAAATAGGCATATGATTTCTTTTTCCACTGGTGGAAGGCTGATTCAACTGTAGACTGCCATCAGCACCCATGGAAAATTTATCAGTAAATTGTGGAGTGTAGGGATCAAATCTGTAAAATAATATTTGTTCATGCTTGTTGACACTAAAGGAGATGTCTCTAAATCCTTCTTTCTCTGAGTCCTATGGCACGAAGAATTTTACTGATCCTATCCTTCCAATTTGGAAAGTGTTCTTCCCATTAATCAAATTCTGGAAATAATAAAAGTTAACCTTTGTTGAGTGGATTCTATGTGTCAAAATTTCTTCTAAGTCTCTTACATGTGTTGTCTCATTTAATCCTCTATACAACCATGTGAGGTAGATACAATTGTTTCCCCCATTTTCCAGTTGGGGAAAGTGAGGTGCATGAAGTTCAGTTCTTATGATTCCAAGAGTGAGGGTCTAGAAATAGTGCTCTTCAATTGACTCGTAAACTGAGACCTGCAAAAGACTCCCTCTGAGAATTTAGTCACACTATACATAGATTGACCTTCCTATTCCTTAGTGGGCTGCATACCAGGGCCAAGTCTCATTGTCCTCCTCTGGCTGTAGCTGCAAGCTCTTGAACCACCTCCTAGCCATTCTCTGTGGGTCTTATTCTGAGGTTCCCTTTCTGCCTCGGGCTTTTGCTCCAGATGAGTTGATGTTCTTTTAAATTGTGAAAGAATTCCCCCCATTTAATTAACACATCCTTTACTTTTCTTATTTTTTTAACATCTTTATTGGTGTATAATTGCTTTACAACGTTGTGTTAGTTTCTGCTGTATAACAGTGAATCAGCTATACGTATGTTACGTTATCTCGATATCCCCTCCCTCTTGCATTTCCCTCCCACCCTCCCTATCCCACCCCTCTAGGTGGTCACGAAGCACCGAGCTGATCTCCCTGTGCTATGCGGCTGCTTCCCATCAGCTATAAGTCAGAAAGAGAAAAACAAATACCATATGCTAACACATGTATATGGAATCTAAAAAAAAATGGCTCTGATGAACCTAGGGGTAGGACAGGAATAAAGACGCAGATGTAGAGAATGGACTTGAGGACACAGGGAGGGGGAAGGGGAAGCTGGGACGAAGTGAGAGAGTAGCACTGACATATATACACTACCAAATGTACCTTTCTTATTTATCCTTTTTTTTTGTGTGTGAGAACATATAAGTTCTACTCTCTTTAGCAAATTTCAATTTTACAATACAATTCATCAACTATATTTACCACGTTTTACATTAGATCCCTTTTACCAAACTCTACCTATTTCTTCCAACCACCCCCCGGCAACCATTTTTCTATTCTCTAAGAGTTTGACTTTTTTTTTTAAAGATTCCACACATAAGTGATACCATACAGCATTTGTCTTCCTCTGTCTGGCTTACTTCACTCAGCATAATGCCCTCCAGATCCATCCATCCTGTTGTAAATGGCAAGATTTCATTCTTTCTCACGGTTGAATAATATTTCATTGTATATATACCACATTTTCTCTATCCATTCATCCACTGATGATTGTTTAAGTTGTTTCCATGTCTTGGCTATTGTGAATAATGCTGCAATGAACACGGGAGTGCAGATATCTTTTCAATATCCAGTTTTCATTTCCTTTGGATATATACCCAGAAGTGGGATTGTGGAATTGTATGGTAGTTCTATTTTTAATGTTTTGAGGAATCTCCTTACTGTTTCCATAGAGGCTGTACCAATTTACATTCCCACTAACAGTGTACAAGCACTTCCTTTTCTCCATACTCTTGCTAACATTTCTCTTTTTGATGACAGCCATTCTAACAGATGTGAGATGGTATCTTATTTTGGTTTTGATTTGCATTTCCCTGTTGATTAGCAATGTTGAGCACATTTTCATGTACATATTGGCCATTAGTATGTCTTCTTGGGGAAAATGTCTATTCAGTTCCTCTGCCCATTTATTAATCAGATTACTTTCTCCTGTGTGACAGTGCACTGTTATTGGTTATATAACTGTAGACCTGAAACAATGGTTGCAGTAACCTCTCTTGTTCATTTAGTCCACAGTCACATAAGGATGTGATATAAAGCCACTCAGCAGAGAAAGATGATTACGAGAAAGCTCATTCCTTGAGACTGTCTCACTCTTATAGGGGAGATGACACAAAATCAAAAAGTCATTGTACAATAGTTAAATACTACTAGAAAATAATGCACTAAATTTCCTTTATCATTATCTACCTTTCAAAAAACCTATCTATAAACACAGATTGTTTTTATAATAGGAAAATACATTTTCATACTTTTAAAAGATTTCAGACTTGAATCTGTCCCTCTTGAACCAGCCCTGATTGTATGTACTCCAGGAACTTGGCATCTGAAGTCCATGAGGGTAAGGTTCATTCATCCTTGGCCACTGCTCAAGTAGGATAGAAATGCTATTTCTGTTTGAAGTTCACAACTCTAAGTGACTGTATCTTCTCAACCTCAAGGCAAAGCAAAAAAAAAAATGATCACAAAGGAAAGGAAGGTTCACATTATCACTGCTAGATACAAGTGTGAACTCCTGTGACTACATGTTTCTGATGAGTCCTCTTATCGCCTAACCACACCAATGCATGGACCTTGAGAAAATGCCATGGTTTCTTTTAAGCTCTACAAGTTCTTTCATTTATTGAAGGTCTTGCATGCAGTGTCCTGGGCTGAGTACTTGAGGAAGAAGAGAAGCTCACTGAGCATTGAGGGATAAATAGTTGACCAGAGATGACCTCTGCCATAGAACCCTAACAGAAAATATTTATTTTATTAAAAACATTTTGAAATTCAAAAAACCTAAGTCCAACAGGACCAATTTGGGAATAAAGAATAAATTCTAGGCAGTGCCATCAACTATAACATAATTGGATATCTCACCAGCCAATACTTGCTCCAGGGTTGTAATGAACTGCTGCAGATTCACTTCATTTTTCATATATTCTCAAAAAAACCCCACTAAAATTCAGCATTTATCCTGCAAGATTTAAAATATAATCTTTTCTCACCTCTCAAAAGAATACTCTTTGGTACAGATGTTGAGAAAAGTATGAGCTGCAGAGAATGATATGACAGTTGGTATATGGAAAAGCCTCAAATAATAAAGTATTTTGGTATAACTTAAGTCACATGAGACTGGATCAACTTCTGGAGACAAGCTTGTTAAAATGGAACTACATGGGATCCTATTCTACAAGTTTTTCCATTAAAACTGTGATCAGGACTTCCCTGGTAGAGCCGTGGTTAAGAATCTGCCTGCCAAAGCAGAGGACATGGGTTCGAACCCTGGTCCAGGATGATCCCGCATGTTGCAGAGCAACTAAGCCCATATGCCACAGCTACCGAGCCTGCACACCACAACTACTGAGGCCCACGCACCTAGAGCCTGTGCTCCACAACAAGAGAAGCCACCACAATGAGAAGCCCACATACCCCAACGAAGGGTAGCCCCCGCTCGCCACAACTAGAGAAAGCCTGTGTGCAGCAATGAAGACCCAACACAACCAAAAACAAATAAATAAATTTATTTAAAAAAAAAACTTTGATAAACAGCAATGTCCCCCAAATGTAACCATGAAAGATGATTATCCAACCTCAGTTTCAACATCTATCTCAGAATATGTTGTGTCCCCCTTCTATCAGATTAAACACTGTTTGCTTGTCACATATTATATGTTATTTAACATCTAATTTCTCTTCAGAAGGAAAAATCCAAACACTTTTCTATTCCAAACAAAAATATATGAGAAATACCTCCTCCTCTCTCCCAGTAGCTGTTTTTGGCTCTATTTTGATTCAAATTTGAATCATGCTTCCATTATTATGAATTAGAATTACACAATCAAATGTATTTGAATTTTATTTTATATAAACCCCTTCAGACCACAATTGCTAATGGATCCATGACTGTAAAACCCCAATTTATATAATTCCCTCTGAACAAAATTCTGTTACTTATAACAGTTAATTTTACATGTCAACTTAACTAGTCTAAGGAATTCCCAGATAGCTGGTAAAACATTATCTCTGGATGTGTCTGTGAGGGTATTTTGAAAAGAGATTAACATATGAATCCTTAGATTGAGTAAAGAATATTGCCCTCACCAATGCCAGTGGGCATCATCCAAATTGTTGAGGGCCTTAACAGAACACAAAGTCAAAGGAATGGCAAATTTGCTCTTTCTCTAGAGCTAAGACATCCATCTTCTCCTGCCCTTGGACATGGTACTCTTGGGGTCTTTGGTCTCAGACTGGGACTTACATCATGTCCCCCCTCCCCCCCGATTCTTAGGCCTTTGGGTTTGGACTGGGACTTAGATCACTGGCTCCCTTGATTCGCAGGCTTTAGGACTCAAACTAAATTGAACTACTGGCTTTCCTGGTTCTCCAGCTTACAGACAAAAATCATGGAACTTCTTGGCCTCCACGTGAGCCAATTTCTATAATAAATCTCCTCTTATAAATACATATCCTAGTGGTTCTGTTATGAATTCCAGTTTGGGCAGCTTGAGATTGAAAGCCTTCTTTTGGGTTCAGATAAGTATGTTCTGTAGGGAGTTGGTTAAGTGGATGTTGAGATCAGAGGAGAATTCTGTATAGAGATTTGTGAGACATCAGAGAATCAGTGGTAGTTGAAGACACAACTAGACTTAAAGTGTACACTGCTATCCTTCAGTAGTATATCAAATTGGATCAAAATTAGTCAAATTCTTCAAACAATATTCATTCATTCTTTCAATACTGAACATCTCCTATGCAAGGATCTGAGTGAGGGGCTGGGGGTAGAACTGTGAATAAGATGGTGTTCAACTTCAAGACGTATATATTCTGAGTGGGAATTCAGATGTTAATCAACTGGCTGCACAATATATTATCTAGTAATATTTGAGGCTTGTTCCACCAAGAAGAGATATACAACTTTTAACTAAAAAAAAACAGACCTAGTTCATGGCAAAGTAGAGTATTTTTTATAAGATTCTCTGAAAAAGTACTTTGAGCTAAGATCTAAAGGTGAATTAACAAGGCAAAAAGAAGGAAAGAGAATTCCAAGTAGAAGGAAAAGAATGTGCAAAGGGCACAGGACAGAAAGAATATGCCAGGATATGAAAGAAAGTCAGTGAGACAAGCAAAACTGTAATATTCTGTAAATAGTCTATAAATATTCCACATTATAAGGTTGAAATAGAGAATACTTTCTTTGGGTAAATATTAATAAATATGATCATAATGTAGAAATATGAGATCCATACCATCTGGGGGTTTTAGGCCCCTTATTTAGAAACCTAAACTCCAGCCTGTGAAAAAAAAAAAAAGAAAAACAGAAACCCCACAAATATGGCTTGGTTTGGAAAGAGAACAGATTAATAATACAAGAGTGACATTACCGAATGCCATCGAACTCCCCTTAGCTCTGCAAAGGCATGTTCCTAACAGAGAAGTCAGAAGTCAATCACTGAGATAGACTTCAAGGTCGTATCTAAATAGCAATATAAACACACTTCAGAAAAATACGTTTTTATTTTCATAAGCATTTAACTGCAAAATATCCTCGGAGCACTAAAGATTCAGGAATAAAAAAGATCAACCCTATTTTCTTAGCCCCAGAAGGAGATTATGCATGCATTCTGGGTCTGTTAGCCTGGGAGTCTCCCTCTGTTATTGTCAATACCTAACTTCTAATGGGACATGGCTATGCTATATACATATATTATTCCCTATAGCCATTTTACACCTATAAAAACCAAGCCCAAAGATAAGAATTGTACAATACCAACTAGAATAATTAGTAGTAACAGCAACAAATATTTTCATTCCTCTTACTTCCAAGAGTATTTTGGGCTGTTTTCTGAATTATTGCTCAAGTATCAACTTGTAGATTTCACTCACTTAATCCAAAGGTGGTGGCAGTTATACATTTAGAAGGAAAGTACACACAGTTGAAAGGATTCAAAATTGTTTTATGGAAAAGGTAAACTTTGTATAAAGCATCGTGTCTTGACCTACAGTTTTTGGAAACTTCCATGAGACCTTTCATCACACCTAATGGCTCATAAGGGCACTGCTTTAGCACCTCCACCTCCTAGTGATTTCACGTGGAATGGCTATAGCTCTCTCCCACACTGCACTATAGGGTTACACTGGGAACCCACCAAAGACCTTCAGCAGATCAGATTCTAGCAAGTCACAGACCCAGAAGGGAAAAACACACTAGCTTAGTCCTTTCCAATCAAAACCGAAATCTGGAGCTTCTCCACAATATTACAAAAGCAAGACCATCACATTTGTGAAAAAAAGCAGAGCCTACTGTAATGGGATCATTAAGATCAACCCTAAATTATGTTCACAAATATCATGAAAGCATTGTGGAAACTAACTGCTACCTAAAAACATCACTCTACTAAGTACTAGTATTAGACAAGGGTGCATTCTGTCAATTGCTGTTTGGCCCATAATTGAAAGGTCATTAAAAATTTACTGAAAGGGATACTGGAAACACCATAGAGGACAAAAGGTACACTGTTAGGAGCTCCAGTCATTGTCAATGATGCCATATCAAATGACAAGTACCAAGGGTCTAAATATGGCAGAATGGATTTAAGGCAATGGTGCAGAGCACTTTTTTTTTTTTTTACATAAATACCAAGTCCAGGGCTGCCTGTCTTTGAGCTCTGTCAACCACACTGTGATAAAGCATTGGTGGTCCCATGCACTTCCCATCTAAGAAATGAACCTACAGATCTACAACTTATGAATATTTGATCCAGCTACAAATTTGAAAAAAAAATCACCAGTTTCTGAATTATTTAACTGCTTTTGCCAAAGCCCTAAATTATTTTTCCTGTAATAAAATAAAATGTATTGGGCGGGAAATGAGAGTCCAAAGAGGCAAACACCAACTCAAGCCCTAACAGCTGAAGTTCCAGCCATGCTGATTTTCTTTACGACATAAGTGGTCTAGCTGGCTGAAAGCAGCAGAGATTTGGATCAATATTGTCATGCCCACCTCGCAGCACTGCAGACTTCATGCATTCTCCTTTGAATTAACTTGACTACAGGCTATTTCTTGTAACGTATAATGAAGAAACCGGCCAAAGTTCCTGCAAGAGATATAATGTTGATATGAATTCTTTAAAAACTATAAAAAGCTTTAAAAATTAGAAAGCTCATAGTGAAAGAAACAAATTTCCTTCCTTTAATAATTATGGGAAGAAAAGAATTCAAATCTGGGAAATGACTTATGAGCATAAACAATAGGTCAGGGGAAGAATGTTGCATGTGACCATGGGGACCAGACAGGTGACTGGTCTTTGGGAAGAAATCTGAGGAGATACTGTGAGTTGCTGTGCTGTGTGTGTGTGTCTGTGAATGTTTATCTGTGAGATCGCATGTGTGTGTCTGTGTGTGCCTGTGCTAAAAGAGTGATATTAAAGAATTATAACTAGGAGACTGGTTCAAGATGGCAGAGTAGAAGGACATGTGCTCACTCCCTCTTGTGAGAGCACCAGAATCACAACTAACTGCTGAACAATCATTGACAGGAGGACACTGGAATGCACACACACACACAAACAAAATACCCCATATCCAAAGACAAATGAGAAGCCACAATGAGATGGTAGGGGAGGCATAATCACATTAAACTCAAATCCCATAACTGCTAGGTGGGTGACTTACAAACAGGAGAACACTTATACCACAGAAGTCAACCCAATGGAGTGAAGGTTCTGAGCCCTACGTCAGGATTCCTAACCTGGGGGTCCAGCGATGGGAGGAGGAATTCCAAGAGAATCAGACTTTGAAGGCTAGTGGGATTTGATTGCCGGACTTCGACAGGACTGGGGGAAACAGACGCCACTCTTGGAGGGCACACACAAAATAGTGTGCACATCAGAACCCAGTGGAAGGAGCAGTGACCCCATAGGAGACTGAACCAGACCTACATGCTAGTGTTAGAGGGTCTGCTGCAGAGGTGGGGGGTGGCTGTGGCTCACCGTGGGAACAAGGACACTGGCAGCAGAAGTTCTGGGAAGTACTCCTTGGCGTGAACCCTCCCAGAACCAAACATCAGCCCCACCAAAGAGCCATTAGACTCCAGTGCTGGGTTGCCTCAGGCAAAACAACCAAGAGGGAGGGAATGCAACCCCACCCATCAGCAGTCAAGAGGATTAAAGTGTTACTGAGCTCTGCCCACCAGAGCAACACCCAGCACTACCCACCACCAGTCTCGCCCATTAGGAAACTTGCATAAGCCTCTTAGATAGCCTCATCCACCAGAGGGCAGACAGCAGAAGCAAGAAGAACTACAATCCTGGAACAAAAACCACATTCACAGAAACATAGACAAGATGAAAAGGCAGAGGGCTATGTATCAGATGAAGGGACAAGATAAAACCCCAAGAAAACAACTAAATAAAGTGGAGATAGGCAACCTTCCAGAAAAAGAATTCAGAATAACGATAGTGAAGATGATCCAGAACCTCACAAAAAGAATGGAGGCAAAGATCGAGAGGACACAAGAAATGTTTAACAAAGACCTAGAAGAATTAAAGAACAAATACCTAGAAGAATTAGAGAACTAACAAACAGATGTGAACAATACAGTAACTGAAATGAAAACTACACTAGAAGGAATCAATAGCAGAATAACTGAGGCAGAAGAACAGATAAGTGATCTGGAAGACAGAATGGTGGAATTCACTGCCACAGAACAGAATAAAGACAAAAGAAGGAAAAGAAATGAAGACAGCCTAAGAGACCTCTGGGACAGCATTAAATGCAACAACATTTGCATTATAGGGATCCCAGAAGGAGAAGAGAGAGAGAAAAGACCCGAGAAAATATTTGAAGAGATTATAGGAGAAAACTTCCCTAACATGGGAAAGAAAATAGCCACCCCAGTCAAGGAAGGGCAGAGAGTCCCAGGAAGGATAAACCCAAGGAGTAACACACTGAGACACATAATAATCAAACTGACAAAAATTAAAGACAAAGATAAATTATTGAAAGCAACAAGGGAAAAACAACAAATAACCAGCAAGGGAACTCCCATAAGGTTAAGAGCTGATTTCTCCTCAGAAACTCTACAAGCCAGAAGGTAGTGGCACAATATATTTAAAGTGATGAAAGGGAAGAACCTACACCAAGATTACTCTACCCGGCAAGGATCTTATTCAGATCTGACAGAGAAATCAAAAGATTTACAGACAAGCAAAAAAAAGCTAAGCGAATTCAGCACCACCAAACCCGCTCTACAGCAACTGCTAAAGGAACGTCTCTAAGTGGGAAACACAAGAGAAGAAAAGGGCCTACAAAAACAAACCCATAACAACTAAGAAAATGTTAATAGGAACATACATACGGATAATTACCGTAAACGTGAATGGATTAAATGCTCCAACTGAAAGACACAGGCTCGCTGAATGGATACAAAAACGAGACCCATATATATGCTGTCTACAAGAATCCCACTTCAGATCTACGAACACATACAGACTGAAAGTGAGGGGATGGAAAAAGATATTCCATGCAAATGGAAATCAAAAGAAAGCTGGAGTAGCAATTCTTGTATCAAACAGAATAGACTTTAAAATAAAGACTATTATAAGAGACATAGAAAGACACTATATAATGATCAAGGGATCAAACCAAGAAGAAGATATAATTATAAAAATTTATGCACCCAACCGAGGAGCACCTCAGTACATAAGGCAACTGCTAACAGCTATAAAAGAGGAAATCAACAGCAACACATAATAGTGGGGGACTTTAACACCTCACTTACACCAATGGACAGATCATCCTAGAACATTAATAAGGAAACACAAGCTTTAAATGACACAATAGACAAGATATATTTAAGGGATATTTATAGGACATTCCATCCAAAAACAGCAGATTACGCTTTCTTCTCAAATGCACATAGAATATTCTCCAGGATAGATCACATGTTGGGTCACAAATCAAACCTTGGTAAATTTAAGAAAATTGAAATCATATCAAGCATCTTTTCCAACCACTTGCTATGAGATTAGAAATCAGTTACAGGGAAAATAACGTAGAAAACACAAACACATGGAGGCTAAACAATACGTTACTAAATAACCAAGAGATCACTGAGGAAATCAAAAAATACCTAGTGACAAATTACAATGAAAACACAACAATCCAAAACCTATGGGATGTAGCAAAAGCAGTTCTAAGAGGGAAGTTTATAGCTATACAAGCCTACCTCAAGAAACAAGAAAAATCTCAAATAAACAATCTAACCTTACACCTAAAGGAACTAGAGAAAGAACAAACAAAACCCAAAGTTAGCAGAAGGAAAGAAATTATAAAGATCAGAGCAGAAATAAATGAAATAGAAACAAAGAAAACAATAGCAAAGCTCAATAAAACTAAAAGCTGGTCCTTTGAGAAGATAAACAAAGTTCAAAAACCATTAGCCAGACTCATCAAGAAAAAGAGGGAGAGGATTCAAATCAATAAAATTAGAAATGAAAAAGAGAAGTTACAACAGACACCGCAGAAATAAAAAGTATCATAAGAGACTACTACAAGCAACTCTATGCCAATAAAATGGAGAGCCTGGAAGAAATGGACAAATTCTTAGAAACGTATAGCCTTTCAAGACTGAATCAGGAAGAAATAGACAATATGAACAGACAAATCACAAGTAATGAAATTGACACTATGTTTATAAATCTTCCAAGAAACAAAACTCCAGGACAAGATGGCTTCACAGGTGAATTCTATGAAAAATTTAGAGAAGAGCTAACACCCATCCTTCTCAAAGTCTTCCAAAAAATTTCAGAGGAAGGAACACTCCACTCCCAAAGTCGTTCTATGAGGCCACCATCACCCTGATACCAATACAAGACAAAGATACTACAAAAAAAGAAAACTACAGACAAATATCACTGATGAATATAGATGCAAAAATCCTCAACAAAATACTAGCAAACAGAATCCAACAACACATTAAAAGGATCATACACCATGACCATTTGGGATTTATCCCAGGGATGTAATGATTCTTCAATATATGCAAATCAACCAATGTGATACACCATATTAACAAACTGAAGAATAAAAACCATATGATCATCTCAATAGATGCAGAAAAGGCTTTTGACAAAATTCAACACCCATTTACAAAATTGACACCCATTTACAAAATTGACAAAATTCAACACCCAGAAAGTGGGCATAGAGGGAACCCACCTCAACATGATAAAGGCCATATATGACAAACCCACAGCAAACATCATTTTCAATGGTGAAAAACTGAAAGCATTTCCTTTAAGATGGGAAGAAGACAACAATGTCCACTCTCACCACTCTTATACAACAAGTCCTAGCCAGAGCAATCAGAGAAGGAAAAGAAAGAAAAGGAATACAAACTAGAAAAAAACAAGCATAACTGTCACTGTTTGCAGGTGACATGACACTATACATAGAGTATCCTAAATATGCCACCTGAAAACTACTAGAGCTAATCAATGAATTTGGTAAAGTTGCAGGATATAAAATTAATGCACAGAAATCTCTTGCATTCCTATATACTAATGATGAAATATCTGAAAGAGATATTAAGGAAACACTTCCACTTACCATTGCACAAAAAGAAGAAAATGCCTAGGAATAAACCTACCTAGAGAGACAAAATACCTGTATGCAGAAAACTATAAGACACTGATGAAAGCAATTAAAGATGATACCAATAGGTGGAGAGATATACCATGTTCTTGGATTGGAAGAATCAACAGTGTGAAAATGACTATACTACGCAAAGCAATCTACAGATTCAGTGCAATCCCTATCAAATTACCAGTGGCTTTTTTTACAGAACTAGAAAAAAAAAATCTTAAAATTTTTGTAGAGACATAAAAGACCCTGAATAGCCAAAGCAGTCTTGAGGGAAAAAAACAGAGCTGGAAGAATCAGACTCCCTGACTTCAGACTATACCACAAAGCTACAGTAATCAAGACAATATGGCACTTACAAAAACGGAAATATAGACAAGTGGAACAGGATAGAAAGCCCACAGATAATCCCAAGCACCTCTGGTCAACTAATCTATGACAAAGGAGGCAAGGATATACAATGGAGAAAAGACAGTCTCTTCAATAAGTGGTGCTGGGAAAACTGGACAGCTACATGTAAAATAATGAAATTAGAACAATCCCTAACACCATACACAAAAATAAACTCAAAGTGGATTAGAGACCTAAATGTAAGACTAGACACTATAAAGGCCTTAGAGGAAAATATAGGAAAAACACCCTTTGACATATATCACAGCAAGATCTTTTTTTGATCCACCTCCCAGAGTAATGGAAATAAAAACAAAAATAAACAAATGGGACCTAATGAAACTTAAAAGCTTTTGCAAAGCAAAGGAAACTACAAACAAGATGAAAAGACAACCCTCAGAATGAGAGAAAATATTTGCAAATGAATCAACGGACAAAGATTAATCTCCAAAATATATAAACAGCTCATGCAGCTCAATATTAAAGAAACAAACAACCCAATCCAAAAATGGGCAGAAGACTTAAACAGACATTTCTCCAAAGAAGACAGACGGCCCAGAAGCACATGAAAAGCTGCTCAATATCACTAATTATTAGAGAAATGCAAATCAAAACTACAGTGAGGGGGCTTCCGTGGTGGCACAGTGGTTGAGAGCCCGCCTGCCAATGCAGGGGACACGGGTTTGTGCCCCGGTCTTGGAAGATCTCACATGCCGCGGAACGGCTAGGCCCACGAGCCATGGCCGTTGAGCCTGCGCATCCGGAGCCTGTGCTCTGCAACGGGAGAGGCCACAACAGTGAGAGGCCCACATATCGCAAAACAAACAAACAAACAAAAAAAACTACAGTGAGGTATCACCTTACACGGTTTAGAATGGGCATCATCAGAAAATCTACAAATAACAAATGCTGGAGAGGGTGTAGAGAAAAGGGAACCCTTTTGCACTGTTGGTGGGAATGTAAATTGATACAGGCACTATGGAGAACAGTATGGAAGTTCCTTAAAAAACTAAAAATAGAATTACCATATGAGCCAACAATCCCACTACTGGGCATATACCCAGAGAAAACCATAATTCAGAAAGACACATGCACCCCAATATTCATTGCAGCACTATTTACAATAGCCAGTTCATGGAAGCAACCTAAATGCCCATCAACAGATGAATGGATAAAGAAGATGTGGTACATATATACAATGGAATATTACTCAGCCATAGAAAAGAACGAAATTGGGTCATTTGTAGAGACGTGGATGAATGTAGAGACTATAATACAGAGTGAAGTACGTCAGAAAGAGATAAACAAATGTTGTATATTAACGCATATATGTGGAACCTAGAAAAATGGCACAGATGACCCGGTTTGCAGGGCGGAAATTGAGACACAGATATAGAGAACAAATGTATGGACAGCAGGGGCAAAAGTGACGGGGGGGCGGGGGGAGTAATGAATTGGGAGATTGGGAGTGACATATATACACTAATATGTATAAAATGGATAACAAATAAGAACCTGCTATATAAAAAAATAAGCAAGATAAAATTCAAAAGTTCCAAAAAAAAAAAAGTTCCAAAAAAAAGAATTAATTCTTTATATGCTGAAAGTTCATAGAAGAATAGTGAATTTAACACTTTAATAAAAAACAGCCAGTAAGAATGTCTGCGGTCATTTAAGGGGATGTTGACAAGGAAAACCCTCAGAGAACTGTAAAAGTCACGTGTTATGCAAAAGAATGGATGATGTGCCAGGTGGACACTACAATGGTCTCCATTGTTCCACCTCCTGGTATTCATGCCCTTGTGGCTTTTTCCCACTGAATACAAGTGGACTAGGACTTGCTCCTAACTAACAGAATCTGGCCAAGGTGATGGGATGTCCAGGTTCCATGTGTGACTATATTACATAAGATTTAATGCCTGTATCGTGAGGGAAGTCATTCCCTTGATGGCTTTGAGGAAGTCATGCTGGGGAGGCCCATGTGGCAAGGAACTGAGAGTGTTCTCCAGCTGACAGGCATTGAGAACCTCAGGCCTTCAGTCCGGCAGCATGCAAGGGACTGAATGCTGGCAGTGGATCCTTTCCCTGTCAAATCTCAGCCCTGGATGACACCTTGGGAGCAGTGTTGTGAGACACTAAAGCAGAGGACCCAGATAAATTGTGTCCAGACTCCTGACCTAGTGGAACTGTGGCATAGTAAATCTGTGTTGCTGTAAGTGGCTACATTTGTGGAAATATTGCTATGCAACAACAAATAACTATAAAGACACCAAGAGCTTTAACTAGGCTCTTTCATTTCTAAGGGCTCATCTTTTTTACCATGTGATCACCAATTACAAGTGCTACAAAAAATAAAGAAGATTACTAGGAAGCCATAGAGGACCAAACTAATGCCAAGATATCATGAAAGGGAACAATGTGATATGCAGAAGAAATGATAGCACTGGTACTTTGGGATCTCCATTTACCCTCTAAGGAGGATAAATTCCGACTTTCTAAAGAAGTGGTAACAATTCATAATCCATGGAACATACAGATATGTCAGCAAATGGGAGTGATTAGCCTATGGTACATTAGAAAGGGCTTTGGAGTCAGGCAGATTCAGGCTAAAATGCCAGCTTTATTCTTTACTAAGTTGGACAATATACTGAGTCCCAATTTTCTTATTCAAACAATTGAAATAACCAAGCCAACTCCAAAAGGTGTTGAGAAAGTGAATAAGAAGCAACATTGGGATGGAAAATAGTAAATAATCAATAAATACTCATTCTTTTCCCCTTTCTTTGTGCCATAAGATTAGTGCATCTTAGATTTTAGAAGGGAATTTTTTTATCTGGGAAAGCATAACAGTAAAAAAAATCGTGGCCTAAGAAGTACTGGAGGCACTAAAAATGAAAGTCTGATTATACAACTGTGAATAATGTTTACAAAGGGGAAAATCCAGGACTTCCCTGGTGGCACAGTGGTTAGGAATCCGCCTACCAATGCCGGAGACACAGGTTTGATCCCTCATCTGGAAGATCCCACATGCCACGGAGCAACTAAGCCCGTGTGCCACAACTGCTGAGTCTTTGCTCTTGGAGCCACACAATGAGAAGCCCGTGCACTGCAACGAAGAGTAGCCCCCACTTGCTGCAACTAGAAAAAGCCCACGTGCAGCCTCGAAGACCCAACGCAGCCAAAAAAAAATAAATAAATTTATTTTTAAAGAAAAGTGGGGGGGTGGGGGGGAACATCCTCAGAAATCCAGGTAGCTGCTCAGAGTATTGTCCAATAATTTCAATTTTTATAAAGTATGTTGATGAAAAAGAGAGTTACATAATCAATGATTCTGAGGAGAAAGAAGAAAAGGAGGAGACAATTAAACCATATGAAGAGTGTCACCAAGTCCACAGGCCAGAAGCTAACATCGTCTGGTGAAAAGTACAAAGACGAAAAAGCATTTATTGTGCTACGTTTGAACAATAAAAGGAATAGTGTCTTTGGGAAAGATGATACAATATTATCAGGTGGTATTAAAAAAAACTAGTTTTACTTTGCAATCATCTTCACTAAAGTGGGTGATCATCAAACAGAAAAGTGAGGAGTAAACATAATCAAGACACAACCAAAAAGTATGAATGTGGAGATTACAGAAGAATTGTACTTGGACTCAGGTAATTACTCCCAAGTAAAAGTCTGCAAATACAATTGGAGAGCCACTGTTGGTAACTTTTGAAAAATCCTGTAGAAGCAGGGAGGCCAGAAAACTACAAATAAGCAAAGTTTTAATTTTTAAATAGTAAACACTTCAGAATACATCTTGATGCTGATTCCCAAGTAAATTCTGTAATGGATAATCAAACAGATGGTTTGTAAGCACTTTGAGAAGAATAGAGTACCACTAGGAGCCAAAATGGGTTCACCAAGAAGACATCAAGCCAAACAAATTTCACTTATTTTCTAATGAAGTTACTGAATTGGTAAATGAGAAGATACTGGAGGCATACTTATGAGGTCTGGAAATGGGAAGTGAGAGAATTATTTTATGTTTAGCCTAGAGAAAAGGACTTGAGGGAAATGCTGTCTCCACATGTTTCAGAGACCATGGGGTCGTATCACTGAGCATGGCTGCATCCTTCAACTCTCAGTTTAGTTGACCCTTGAAAAAGCTCTCTCAAACCACTGAGGTTCAGATTTGATACACTCCTAGACATTGCTATAGCACATCTATATTTCCACTATCATAGTAGTTGTCATAATGTATTATGATTATTTGCTTAATTGCCTACCCCTCCAGTGGAATGTAAGATCCCTCAAGTCAAGGACTAAGTCTGTCTTTTTCATTGCTTTATCTCTGGGGTCTACCACTGCACCAGATAAATGGTGGATGCTCTATTAACACTTGCTAGCAGAATGAGTGAGAAATTAAATGAATAAAAATATTTTTATGTCACAGAGATATATTTTTCATCTCAGTATAAGGAAGAACTTTCTTATACTCAGGAATCTTTAAGATTCCTTTAAAAATCATAAATTCCTTATTCTGAAAGTGTCCAGGAATAACCTGAAAAACCAGTCATCCATATGGTATTTTGTACAGTGGAATGGAAGTTCAGTTAGATGACCTCTAAACTCCTTTCTGAGTCTAGACTCCAAGCCACATCACCTTTGACTATAAAATAGAGTCAGTCCCCAAGAAAAATCAAAACCCACAGCCCCAAAATTCCAGAGGCAAAATAGATGTGCTAAACAGTGATCTCCTGCAGATGGATTTTTTTCTTTTGGTGTCTCCTATCTGATCTAGAGCAGGGCTTTGCTCAAATTGATGGTTAACAAATCTTTATTAAATAAATAGTTACAGTAAGTGTAGACTGTTTCTGAAATGAAAAGAAGGATTAAGATATTCAGTCCAACCACCTTGTTTCACAGAGAGGAAGTGTATCTCTAAAATTTTTGGTGACCTCTCAAAAGTCACAAAGAGCCAAGGCTTGAACCACTTTACCGCGATTTTTGTCACTCTAGGTTGTCTTGAAACTTTTTGCAGAAACAACTGAAGACAAGAAACCCAGGATTTCTTGGCCATTTAGCAACACCATAAGCATCTCTACAATCAAAAACCTAGGGGTCATGTCATCACCGCAATAAATCCAAGACGGTTGTTGGACAGGACCAAAAGAGACAACACATAGAAGCAGAAGTAAGCTACCTTTCATCTCATTCACTGAACATCTATAGTCGCATTTGCTAAGTTACAGAAAGACAAAATAGTAATAGTAGTAGTAGCAGTAGTAGTAATGCCATATTTTAAGGCTCTATGGCAGTACATAACCCTAAATGTACTGCCATATCCTAGTATGATCCATAAGATCATAATCCTAAATGTACTTGTGTACTTAAAGTTCTGAGCAAACTCATTAAAACTCAATGTCTGGGGCTTCCCTGGTGGCGCAGTGGTTGAGAGTCTGCCTGCCGATGCAGGGGACACGGGTTCGTGCCCCGGTCTGGGAGGATCCCACATGCCCCGGAGTGGCTGGGCCCGTGAGCCATGGCCACTGTGCCTGCGCATCCGGAGCCTGTGCGAGGCCACAACAGTGAGAGGCCCGCATACCGCAAAAGAAAAAAAAAAAAACTCAATGTCTGATTCCACAACAGTAGGCAAGAAACAATTTCTTGGTTACCTTGGTCAATAAGAATACAAATGTAGATGGTAAGGGGAATTTTTTGGCCTGTTTCTCTTCTTCATATATATATATATATGGCATCCAATTAGACACTGAATTTTGGAGGCTTTTCTTTTTTCTATTTATACTTCTTTCCTTTTTTTATATTGATCTAAATAACCACAAAATTGCCAAAGTATCATGAGACTTTACACTCTATGGCTACAGTCCATAGGTCTAGAATCAATAGAAAATATATCCAGTGATGTGTCCTGGGATGACAGGCATTTTGTTCTCCTTTGTTGAAGTATTTGATGAAATGACAGTTAAACAACTGCATTTGTCCATTCAAAGGGTATTCAGTGAATGCATATCACATGGTAGCTACTTTTATTACATATAGCACAACGTGTAGAGCCCACCCTCCAGGAGACTATAACCAAGTACCAGGTAGTTTGTTAGTGGCTGCATCAGAAATACATCAGGTTCTATGGGAGTCCAAACAAGGGACACCTACCTCAGCATGGGGGAAACAGGGCTTGCCAGAGGAGGTAATGCAGGAGGTGAATCTTAAAGTAAAATAGAACTTAGCAGAATGGGCAAGGGATCTGTAGTTTTTCAAAAGCATTTCCAAAGGCAGGAAGTGCAAATGTCTGGTGTGGCTGAAGTCTGTGGTCCACATGAAAGAGGGGCTTTAACCACTGCGGTCATTTTGATGTAGATGGGGACAGAGGTCAAGGACTTCTCCCTCCTCTTTAACCTACTGTCATAGTCTTCTTTCAGGCTGTCAGTGCCTCTCTCTGGAGGTATTCTAATAACTTTCCGACTGCTCTCTCTCCTGCCAATCTTTGTCTCTACTTTTCAATTCATCCTCCACATTTCAAAAGACTTAACTTTCCAAAACACAAATCTGATCATATCATTCTTCAATTTCATCTTTGCTTATGAGATACAGTCCAAATTTCTTAGAGCAGGACATGAATTTTACATTCTAGCCCCTTGCCCCTCTAACTTGATCTCCTGCCTCTTTCCTCCTCACAGCTTAAAATGCAGTAACACATAAGTACTCGACATACCCTCCCAAGACATGCCCCCTCACACTTCTGACTTCCGTGAACAGTATTTCCTCTGTCTAGAAGGCCTTTTAATGGACAGAGCTCCAACTCACCTTTCAAGATGCTCTTCAGGAAAGCCTTTCCCACCATGTTTAGGAAGCTATTCCTCCATCTTCTCATAGTCCTTTGCACATATCTCTACTGTGTCAATTTGCACATTGTATTGAGTCTCTTTCTATGTGACTTCCCCACCCAGGGGAGTAACCATATCTCCATTTTATTTGATTTACCATTACCCTTCAGAATTAGCTACTGCCTGGCAAACAACAGGTATTCAGTGTTTGTTAAATAAATAAATGAGCCACTATTTCCTTGTATTAAAATTTAAAATCTTCATTACTTTGGCTTTTTAGGCCGATCATCACTGGATGTAGAAAACATCTCATCCCCCCTTTGATGTACACCTATTGCAGGCACTGCCCCACCTGTCAACTACCCATTTATTCCAAACCACTGTTTCCAAAAGCAACAGATAGGCTTCCAATCCTGTAAGGATTCACGAACAGAGCAAAACACCCTACTAGTAAACAGTTACAAACACCTTTGTTAGAAATAAGCTGATGAAATTTGAGTGTGAAAATGAAGGTTACTAATTTGTAGGCACATCACACAATGTTAATACAAATGCAGAGGAGTGCCTTGACAGAAAGGCCTAAAAGTAAGTTCTTCCTGCCCTGGGATCAATTAATGTGTGTAAATAGGAGACCCATAAGAAGTCATTACACTGTTGTTCCCTAGGAGGAGGGAAAGGGACACTTGTTCATTTTGCGGGGAATCAGCAGGAAGAGCTCACAATGGAGCTTGCTGGCCATTTCTGTTCCTTCATGAAAACTGGCCCATGACCCTTCTATCATCCAAAGGGACATATGTTTTAAAAGGGGAAGCATTTACATATGATTCCTTTCATAAAAGTTAATTCTAAAGTTCAAATCTTAATCTCAAGGCTCTTTCCCAGTATGTGAAAAACACTTTGAGGCATTGATGGTCCAAAAGACTGATATCCTCTGTAAAAGGTAGAATTGATATTGTGCAAATAAATAAATACATATATATGCATATATGCATACATATATATGAAATTAATGTACTATTTGAAGGTAATCAACTTTTCCACAATTATTTCATGGTCATGGATTTTGTGTTGATGCTGTCTAATTAGCCAAATATGAATTATTTATATATATTTTAAGTAAGTGTGTATGCATATTAAAGGTTTTTTTCCTTTATTTCATTGTGAAGCAAATCATTTGGTGTGGCTGCACATAAAGCTCTAATACACATCAAAAAGCAATCAACAAACTCTTTGAGTACACCAAGCAGGATAATTTAGATGGTTTTTAATAATGATTATGAAAATACAATTAGGTGGTTTCATGTTTATTGTTGAGTATATGTAGGGGAAAGTGATTCTCCAAATATAAAATGTGGGCAATATTACACAGAAACCACAAGAGAACGGGTATGTATGAAGCACAGGCACACATACACACACACACACACACACACACACACATACACACACACCACTGCCCCTTTCTGCAACATATCAGCAGTTTTCATATTTAAAAAGAATATCATTTCTTTCAAGATGCCAAAAGAAATCTTATTTAATAAACTGATGACATAGAAGTAGGTTGGAAAAATGCCTCCCTTTAATGTCACCATAAACTTTCGCTATGGCCTGCAATTTAAAACAAGTCCTCCCTGCCACGGACCCGACAGAAAAGGCTGGGGCGGGGGGGTGGCTCATTAGTGCTCAAGCAGCTCATGTGTCATTAGTGACCGCTGGGAGTAGGTACGGTCATGGATCTGCGCAGTTCAATGATTGTGCACTTGTGGCCTTTTCTAATCCATTTGAAATACACCTGATACTTATCTATTTCCAATTGCCCAGTTTAGAAGTTGAAAGGATCTGTAAGTTCTCATGTCAGAGGATGAAACACACTCTTAGTAAACCACTGCCTCACATCAGCCTATCCAGGCAACCCCACCTTGGCCAGGAGAGGTGATAAGTGGGAATTCATCCCCACCCCACTCCCAGATGGTCTCCATTCCCCCAGAGTTCCCTGATAAACTCTCCCAAGCCACATCTTATTTTTTCCCCTGTACATCCAGAATTGATCACTGGCCCCATTAGAAAAATCCATCCTTCCTAGTCCATCTCGGAAATCATGTGCAAGAGCCTGGGACTGCACTTGGGAGTAATCTGGTCACCAGCAAACTGACCCCTTTTTTTGAGAAATTCAAAGAGTTGCAATACCATGACTTTAACGAAGCCACAATTAGAGTGGCTTTCTTCCAGCACCATGTGTAATCTGTTTTACCACGAAAAAATGAAGTTGCTGTCTGTGCGCGCAATTTTAGCATTTCTGGTTTTTATGCCATCTTACTTACAAGAAGCTCCCAGCTGTTATAATTTGTCTCGTCCATTGCTCTCTTGTAGAACCAGCCTTTGTTCCTTTTCTTCAGTGCCAGAGACTTGCTGCATTTCACCTGATGTGATTTTTCTGGGCATTAATAATGCATCTTCAAGATGCAAGATGCATGAATTCCTTTGGTAACAGATCTGCTGGCAGAGAGCTGTATTGTATTGTATAGCTTTGCTGCAAAAAGGGAAGACAAGAGGACAAAGGGAAGGTCATCAGTCTCAGGAATGAGGGGTATTGGTGATTTTAGAACATCATTCCCACCAGCTCATGGGAAGGGCATGCTGAGGACTCTGAATATTAGACCAACAACTCCTTTAAAAAAAAAAAAAACTTTTGCCAAATCTGCAATTTGTCCCTATTGGGGACCTAGAGTTGCATATACGCACACAGATGACAATTCAAGAAGTCCAGAGTATCTGGCTATTCTCATATACCACTTTGTGCTCATCAACAGAAATTTCCTTTACATAGGTCCTAATTCTCCCTTTGGGCATCCAGGCACATTCCGGCTACCTTCCCAGTGGCCTTGATACAATTGTTGTTGTTGTTACTCATATGAATTTTTTATCATCTTGCATTTGTGAAGAGCTTGTACTTTCAAGCTGCTTTGTAATCATTAATAAGTTATTTCTCACAATTATCCTGAAAAGTAGGACAGAATTCTTTTCTCGATGTTACAGTTAGGGGAAAAGAAATGTAGATAGGTTACAATGCAAGATATTCACAGGGAGTGTGTTTTCCAAAGTTGGAATAAGGACACATTTAGAGGGCCACCCCATCTCCTCAACCAAATAGCTACCTCTGGAATGGTAATGTGAACAATTTAAAGCAGAATGTGGGACCCAATTAGAAATAATCAGGCACTTAGAGGACACAGCCATAAACTCGGCAGGAAAATGACCCTGCTTCAGATGATCAGATTTTGAACTCAAGGCTAGCTATACCAGCTGGCTCCAACATCTTAGTTTTTCTTAAGAAACAATGAATTTACTACGTAATGTTGAAATCCAAAAGTTCATCCACAGAAACAGCAGCTTGTGCAGACGATCATTTAACTTCCTGTTTCTCTGAGGACTCCTGAGAAGATTTGTCAATATACAACCAAACCACACTCTCCGTATGGTCATTATAATAGCTTCACCTGCCTCTATGCCCATTCTCACCACTGCCGGCATCCCCCACCAAAAAAAAAAAATCTCATTTAATCAATAACATTTGTTTTCAGGGCAGCTCTCTTTTACTGCTGTTCCATCTCTGTCTGAGTTACCATAGCAACTATTCTCAGAGCAGTGTGATACCCAGTTTATACATTTCAGCTCTGTCAGTTGACTGACTACCTGCTTCTACTTTAATCATTGCTGAAGGGAACACTCAAAAAGTGGCTGCTTCCTGCTTCCTGTTGCAATCCACCAAACTGCCAGCATGGTTTACATTTCTTTCCACAACCTAGAAAACATATGTGAATTGTGCTGACTTTCAAAGTGAAGAAGGAGGAACACTATAGTGGTGGGTGAGAACTAGAATCAGCAGAGCCTTCCAGGCCCTCGCAGCCAAATTCTTCTTTTTTCCCTATAGAGACGCTCTCAGATGTAGCAGACCTCTTTTTTAAGATCTTAATTGCAGAATAAAAGATGGTTTCAACCTCATCTGAGCCTGAGATACATCATCCAATGGCCCCATGACCTCTGAACACTCATCTCCATTCATGTAGCCATTTTGTGGGCCCCCTGCAAGGCAAGACCTGGAACTTAGAACTCTCAGGAGCCTCCCCTGTTACAGCTTTGAGGGGTCCATTTAAATCACATTATACACCTAATGAAACACAGCTAATGAAGCACATGTTCTATCAGATTTGGATTTCAGACTCCCTATAAAAACCCAGTAAAAATAAATGAAAGGAGCCTTGTATCCATGGAAATGGGCAACTCATATGTTAATCCTTCCCCCTTACCCATTTATGAGTTCATTACCATCTTTAATTCCAGGGCTTCTGAAAGTATTGTGGCTTCTGGGTCAGTCATTTCTTGAAAACTCATGATGGGCTGGGCTTGAACATCCTTGGCCTGGCCTCTTTGTTCAGAGCCATGGGAAAGCAAGTAGGTGTATGCTGCTTATCATTTACACCAGCTCCTGGTTACTTTTTGCTGTTTTGAAATGATGAGATGAATCTAGAGTTCTGTGTCCTCCTGGGACCTAGAAACAGGTCTTTCATGTACTGACTTCCATGTCTGTTGAGAATAACACTAGGGAGTTGGATCAGAGTGATCTAATACCAAAGAGCTCTCTGTCACAGCATAAATTATGCCCAACATTCATTCCTCCTTTAGGTTAAGATATTAACATTCCTTCATCAGACAGGAATGCTTTCATATATTATTACAGTAGCTACTACTGTTAGACAAGGTCATGAAAGAAAATGATAAAAGGGGGGAATTTTGTTGGGAAACAGAATTGGATGGAATCCAGAGTTCAAGGTACTCGCTGGGGTAACAGATATAGACAGGACACTTAGGAAGAGCTGAGAAGCATCATGAAGGCCTCAGCTGCCCAGTGGTCAGAGAATCCATGAGAAGAGAGGACCTGCTACAAAAAGAAGAAAAGGAATACTAAGCATCTTCAAAAACAAAACTTGCTTCCTCACAATTTCAGCTTGTTAATAATAATTAAGTGGCTTCTTCAAGGTATAGAACAAGAGATAAGAGGCCCTCTCCGCTCATCAGAAGCTTTGTTTTTTCTTTCAGTTTTTTGGTCACTGGGTACCATTTATTCTCTCTCTTAGATTTGCTTACAGAAAAAAAATTTGTTGGTGTTGGAGCCATAGTGTTTCTCTCAGGGACATCCTTTGGGGACAATTCTCTACAAGCTTTATTTTTTAGGCTTATAATTCTAAATTCTTAAATTTTCAAAGATGTCTTCTGAAGGAAAGAGTACATATTCTCAATTTAAAAGTAAATATCTGCGTTTCAATAATACTTTGCACTAAAATGCCCCCTTACAGAAACTGATTGTATGTCTATGTTACTTAATCAGTCCTGAAAACTGAAGATGAGAGATGTTCTAGATGAGGAAACTGAGGCACAGCGTGACAGAGAGATATTCCCGGGCCATGCATTAGTATGAGCAATAGAACTGAGGCTCCTAACAATAAATTTCAGACCCCAAGTAAGAAATCATTACAAGCCCTAGACATTTTTCAAAACAATTTTTTCCACCCTAATAGCTGAAAAATGAATGCTTCATAAAAATAGTCCAAGAAATTAAAGCTTAGGCTTGTGATTATTACAGTGATTTGTCAGCAGTAGTGTGTGATTTTTGGAAAAGGACCAGCTGTATTAACAAGAGGCTAAGAGTGCAGCTCATTTTTCATTTGCCTAATATAGATATCCTTGCCTGGCCAAAGAAAGAGCTAAAAAGAAGTGATAAAGCATCAATGATGTAGCAACATAAGCGACTTCACAGAAAATGATTTAAGCTTTTCACTGCCTGCTAACATGAAAGATTTTTACCACAGATTTATATGATGAACTGTCTGAACTATCAGAAACAGATACAACCCTGAGGAAAAAGGAAAAGTTATGTGAGCATCTAAGACCATTTACCTACTCGCTACTGTCTGACTCAGGACTTCAGAGGGGTGAAAAACTAAACACAGTGACTTATATGTTGACAGGAACGGTGCTGAAAGAGACTACTGCTTATCATGACAAAGTGTGAGATGTGCTTCATGGATCAACAACTTGTTGCTTCAGTATTTTCTTCTCCCAGTTAAGACAAAGTCACTACATTTGAGCAATAAACTCAGCTAATAGACAAAGCCAGGCAGACAGCTGTCCCGGCATTCTTTGGCTAGCACTGTGTTTCCTTTCTCGCCAATTATCTTCTTTCCTTCCTTGGCCTTTTATTCAACCCACCCCATAACACTTAGTAACACGTTTCGGACAGAGTGGTTTCGGACAGAGTTCAAATTCATAGAACATCTTAAATACCTAAGATGCTTAAAATAGGTCCATTTTCCCACCACAATTTCAAAAGTAAAATAAAGACCAAAGTGTTTTTTTTAAGTACCTTTAAGTAATTGTTGACATTGTAAATTGAGAGATTGCCAATGCTTTTGACAGAGTAGATGCTTTGAAGTTATGGAGTATATTAAGTTCCAGAAGTCTAAGAATTAACTTTTGCTATCACCAACCTCCCCAGCCAGAGGGCAGGTGTGTGACATGGAGGAGACAGGCTAGGAGTTGAAACCCACATCCCCGCATTATTATCCTTTTTTCATTAACCCTCTCCTTCAAAATTAACAACAGAGCCTTTTCTTCTTGGTGAAAGTCTGCCAAGAAGGTAATATTTAGTATTTTGAAATAAAGTCCTCAGGAGTAAATCTTAAGCTAAAAGCTCTGCGTATTAACATAAACAGAGGAGTGCAATTCCATTCTATAAAGTGTGTTTCAAAGCACTTTGACATCTCTTTGCTCGTGTGTGTCCTTGTGGTCCTACAGGGGAAAGAATGAATTTTACAGATCAGCTACCAGAGCTGAGTGTAACTCAATGGCCCCACGGAAAGCTGGGGGCAGATTCGGACTAGAATCCAAGTCTGCTGTTGCCTATTCCCTGTTCTCTACTCTGTGCTGCCACTTTTTTCTAGAATTGCGTACTCAAAAAATAAATCAGTTTTATACTTTGACTCAGTGTCTCTACTTCTTCTGGAAAAGCATGACTAATATATGATCAAGTATGTAATTAAAACAGAAGATCCCACAAAACTGTATCTTGAAAATGTAGTGTTTTATTCTTGGACTAGGAATTAAACGATCTCTTCCTTACTAAAAAGTTAAAAATAAATTTTTACAATCAAATAATTTTAATGCTTTAACTGAATAATTCAAGTCCCTGTATCACCAAATAAGTCCTGGACCAGGGACCCTAAGGTTGGGTCCTGATTCTAGTACTGACTGATCTCTAGGTGTCAATTTTCCCCTTTGTAAAATAAAAGAGATTAAACCAATTTATTTCTTTAGGTCTAGATTTTATGAACCTGAAATCTTTTAGGATGCCAAGCTTTCTTCATAATCACTATATGAATACTGATCCTGCCATATATTTTCCCCACTAAGAAAAAACAAGCAGTGCTTTCTCCTCTGCCCCCACCAAAGCTCCCTGCAGAATGAAGAGAAATGGCCAGGTTTAAGCAGAGGCTTATGGGCCTGTGGTCTTTATCTATTCTGAAGACCCATAACCCCCAAAGGGAAACTGGCCACAGCAGGACTAGAGAGTAACAGGTCCCAGAAATGAGAGGAAATTCGCCCAGCCAGCTCCCCTCCCTCTGAGTATGATGGTGCTCTTTCCCAAGGAGTCCACAGACTCCTCCCTGTCAGCAACCAGGTGACCTCTGGCCTCTATGCACAGACTCTCCTTTTCAGCTGGACAAAGGGCTATAAAAAGAAAGCAGATCTGCTCAGCTTTGCCCCAGGAAGAACAGCTTTCGAGACCCAGAGCCCAGAAACAAATTATGCCCCACCACCTACCATCTCATAGGAATAATAATGAGAAAAATAATGAGTTAGTCACCAAAGATTACTTGCACTCCTATCCCTCCAAGAATACTGCCTAATAGTCTGGCGATGCTGCTGCTGCTGTTGGCTGTGATGGTGGTAGTGGTACACTCCACGGTAATAGCAAATGTATCAACCAATATTCATATGACAAATCCATTAGTATTTTATTAAGCAAAACTACTAAAATGTATTTGGCAAAACAAGAACCTCCATTCTTATGTTTGCCTTGATAAATCCACTCTGAACCACTATTTTGAGACTATTCCTAAGAAAAATACATATAATTATATTATCTTGTTCATTTCTTTCAAGTATTAATTTTTTAGCAAATTTACTAATTACTCTCTATATGCCAGGCACTGCATTAAGAATGAAAGAAGGAAAACCAAAAAGACACAGTTGTGAGCTGTATCTGTATGTCAGAGCCCATACAGTCTAGGAGAACAAGTGACACCAACAGTGATGTAAGTGTTATGATAATGATACCACAAAGTACAGGAGAAGAGCCTAGGAGAAGAGAACTTTGGTAGAGATTCATTTGAGAGAGGAAAAAAAAAGAAAAAACAACTTGCCATTTAAAAAATAAATTAACTTTAAGCTTATTCCTAGTAAATGACTTAAAGGAAAAAAGAAATCAGTGATTATGAAACAAAGAGGCTTAAAAATAATGTGGACTTGGAAATATACAGGTGTCAGAGTCTGACATCTTCAGAGTCGCAGGGGTACATAAGATATGCTGCAATGCAGTACTGAGGTACTGAGGAAAACTTGAGTTTCAGTCATTCTGACTTCATTTACATAGGAAAATCCTATCTTTCTACAAGGCACTTACATGCTTCACATGAGCTGAAAATTGGCAAAATATTTATAGCACCCTACAATGTGTTCCATCACCTTTGAGTAGTCCACTTCCGTGGAGACCAGTGGAGGGTATGGTGCCAAATGGACTCTACAAAGGAAAATGTGCTGAACTCCAAACTTGCACACCCAGTCTTAAGCACACAGTGGACCCAGCCACACCCAGACATCTGTGCCCCATCAACATTTGTGGGAATGGTAAAGGTGTTTGAGTATGGCACTGTCATTGCTTCGATGGCACAGGGTTTCTGGCCATGTTTTGGGAAAGCTTGGCTGTTAAGGCTTTACTCACCATTCCACCTCAGTCCTGATGCCATGAAGATGCCCATCATAGTCGATCTCACCCAGTGTCTATCATTCGCTTTCCCTTCCTCCTACCAAACATGTCCTTTCTTCTACCCAAAAGACAAGTTGTCCAACCACCTTTTCTACTGAGGTCTGCTTTCATATTCTCCCTCTCATAGCTCTTCTCACCTTCTTTTTCAACATGTTTTCCTTGTACTTTAACCTTCTCTTCCTCTCTCTTTCTTCCAATAGCACTGTACCAAAAGATACATTCTTTGCAGACCTATTCTCCATTCTTTATACCAACCACATCACCTACTGCCTGAACGTATTCCTTGTTTTAAGCAAAGAGCGAAACTTCATTAAGTAAGTCATAACAAATATCGAAATCTGTATACATGATCAAATCCAATTAAGGAGCAAAATAAAACATCTTCCATTTAAGTTGAGGACAGGATAAAAAATTCTGCCATCAATTATGACCATGATACTGGTGGTCCTGGTCAATACAAGAAGTATAGTAAAGAATGAGATGGGAAAATGGAAAGAAATTTCTACAAAACTAATTATCTCTGTGTGATGTGATAATCTATTTAGATTTCTATCTCTTTTAGAAATCTAAAATAATCAACTAGAAAACTATTGTAGCTAATTTAAGAGATAAATAAAATCACCAGTGCAAGATCAATATAAAAAACCACTAGCATCTTTATTTGTCAACAATAGCCACTTAGAAAATGTAGTAGGCAAAGAGCATCTTATCATGATAATGGCAAAACCTTAAGATTAACCTAATAATAAATGTGCTAAAGGACTCAATATTTTATATGTAACAATTCTCTCCAAATTAATCTATATAGCAAAATAATCTGAATAAATCTGGCATACTGATTGTAAAGTTAATATAAAGGAAAAAAGTTTTTAAAATATCCAAGAAAACATACAGAAAAATTAAAATGTGAACTTGAATGACCAAATATTAAATATACTATTATATGTAGTTATGTTAATTTAAATTGTGTGGTATTCTTCCTTCAGATTTAGAAAAGAACAAAGAGAGAGGAATAAATAAAAATACCTTCTGTATATGTGAATTTAATACATAAAGTCCATCAGGCATTTTAATGAGAGGAGAAAGGGCCGAATATATGAAATAAAGAGCACTGGGAAAATTATTCTAGCACTTTGGAAGAAAACTCAAATTTCTACATTATTCCATATACAAAAATAACTTCCAAGGCAACTTAAGCACTAAACACCAAAAAATATAAGTATGGTGGAAGAAAATATGGGAGAATTCTTTATAATCTTGTGATTAGGAATAACTTTTACACAAAATATAATGCTGTATACATTCTATATAAAACTCCTTAAAGATGGAGAGATTAGAAACAATTTTTAAATTCTTTAAGATGAAATATACCATAAGTAAAGCTAGAAGGAAACCAACTAGAAGAAAATATACCTGCAATATTTGCAATAAGTGTGTTTTAGAAAACAGATGACTTTCTAAAATATATAAAGAGCTTTTGCAACTCAAAAATAAAGCAACCTAAAATTTAAAAAAAGGACAAAGATATAGCTAATATTGACTGAGAGAATATTATTTGCCAGGCAATAGCCTAAGACCTTTACATGTACACACTCAACAAATTTGCATAATAACACTTTTGATCAAATACACTTAGCATCTCCATTTTGCAGGCAGGAAAATGAGACACAGAGAAATTTAGGAATTTGTCCAGAGTTATACCATTAGGAAATACTAGCAGAACTCAATTCACAGAAAAAGTAACACAAATAGCTAAGAAATTTAAGAAAACCCATTCAACCTTAATAATAATTTAGGAAAATGCAAACACTAAAACACAATAAGATATCTTTACCTACCAGAGAGTTAAACAATATCAAATGGGTTAATAAGACTAACATTACCAAGAGTATAGAGAAACAGTAACTCTCATACTCAGTTATTGGGGATATCTATTGTATAGTATATTTTTTTGATCTTTAAAAATAGGGATTTTTTTTGAATTTTTAAATTTAATTTATTTTTTATACAACAGGTTCTTATTAGTTATCTATGTTATACATGTTAGTGTATATAAATATATGTCAATCCCAATCACCCAATTCATCCCACCACCACAACCCACCCCACGATTTTCCCCCCTTGGTGTCCATACATTTGTTCTCTACATCTGTGTCTCCATTTCTGCCTTGCAAAACGGTTCATCTGCACCATTTTTCTAGATTCCACATATAGGCATTAATATACAATATTTGTTTTTCTCTCTCTGACTTACTTCACTCTGTATGACAGTCTCTATGGGCATCCACGTCTCTACAAATGACCTACATTCTACAAATGACCCAAGATCATTCCTTTTTATGGCTGAGTAATATTCCATTGTATATATGTACAACATCTTCTTTACCCATTCGTCTGTTGATGGGCATTTAGGTTGCTTCCATGACCTGACTATTGTAAATAGTGCTGCAATGAACATTGGGGTGCATGTGTCTTTTTGAATTATCGTTTTATCTGGGTATATGCCCGTAATGAGACTGCTGGGTCATATGGTAATTCTATTTGTAGTTTTTTAGGAACCTCCATACTGTTCTCCATAGTGGCTGTATCAATTTACATTCCAACCAACAGTGCAAGAGGGTTCCCTTTTCTCCACACCCTCTCCAGCATTTGTTGTTTGTAGATTTTCTGATGATGCCCATTCTAACTGGTGTGAGATGATACCTCATTGTAGTTTTGATTTGCATTTATCTAATAATTAGTGATGTTGAGCAGCTTTTCATGTGCTTCTGGGCCATCTGTATGTCTTCCTTGGAGAAATGTCTGTTTAAGTCTTCTTTAAGTCTTCTTAAGTCTGTTTAAATCTTCTTTAAGTCTTTAAGTCTGTTTAAGTCTTCTGCCCATTTGGATAGGAAATGTCTGTTTAAGTCTTCTGCCATTTTTAATATTGAGCTGCGTATATATTTTGGAGATTAATCCTTTGTCCATTGATTCGTTTGCAACTATTTTCTCCCATTCTGAGGGTTGTTTTTTTGTCTTGTGTGTAGTTTCCTTTGCTGTGCAAAAGCTTTTAAGTTTCATTAGGTCCCATTTGTATATTTTTGTTTTTATTTCTGTTAATTTGGGAGGTGGATCAAAAAAGATCTGCCATGGGCTTCCCTGGCAGCACAGTGGTTGAGAGTCCACCTGCCAATGCAGGGGAAACAGGTTCGTGCCCCGGTCTGGGAAGATCCCACAAGCCATGGAGTGGCTAGGCCTGTGAGCTACGGCCGCTGAGCCTGCACGTCCGGAGCCTGTGCTCCACAACGGGAGAGGCCACAACAGTGAGAGGCCCACATACTGCAAAAAAAAAAGATCTGCCGTGATTTATTTCAAAGAGTGTTGTTCTTCCTATGTTTTCCTCTAAGAGTTTTATAGTGTCCAGTCTTACATTTAGGTCTCTAATCCATTGTGAGTTTATTTTTGGGTATGGTGTTAGGTTTGTTCTAATTTCATTCTTTTTTTTTTTTTTAACATCTTTATTGGGGTATAATTGCTTTACAATGGTGTGTTAGTTTCTGCTTTATAACAAAGTGAATCAGTCATACATAAACATATGTTCCCATATGTCTTCCCTGTTGCGTCTCCCTCCCTCCCACCCTCCCTATCCCACCCCTCCAGGCTGTCACAAAGCACCGACAATATCCCTGTGCCATGCGGCTGCTTCCCACTAGCTATCTACCTTACTACGTTTGTTACTGTGTATATGCCCATGACTCTCTCTCGCCCTGTCACAGCTCACCCTTCCCCCTCCCCATAACCTCAAGTCCGTTCTCTAGGAGGTCTGCGTCTTTATTCCTGCTTTACCCCTAGGTTCTTCATGACATTTTTTTTCTTAAATTCCATATATATGTGTTAGCATACGGTATTTGTCTTTTTCTTTCTGACTTACTTCACTCTGTATGACAGACTCTAGGTCTATCCACCTCATTACAAATAGCTCAATTTCATTTCTTTTTGTGGCTGAGTAATATTCCATTGTATATATGTGCCACATCTTCTTTATCCATTCATCCGATGACGGGCACTTAGGTTGTTTCCATCTCCGGGCTATTGTAAATAGAGCTGCAAAGAACATGAAAAGACAACCCTCAGAATGGGAGAAAATATTTGCAAATGAAGCAACTGACAAAGGATTAATCTCCAAAATTTACAAGCAGCTCATGCAGCTCAATAACAAGAAAACAAACAACCCAATCCAAAAATGGGCAGAAGACCTAAATAGACATTTCTCCAAAGAAGATATACAGACTGCCAACAAACACATGAAAGAATGCTCAACATCATTAATCATTAGAGAAATGCAAATCAAAACTACAATGAGATATCATCTCACACCAGTCAGAATGGCCATCATCAAAAAATCTAGAAACAATAAATGCTGGAGAGGGTGTGGAGAAAAGGGAACACTCTTGCACTGCTGGTGGGAATGTGAATTGGTTCAGCCACTATGGAGAACAGTATGGAGGTTCCTTAAAAAACTACAAATAGAACTACCATATGACCCAGCAATCCCACTACTGGGCATATACCCTGAGAAAACCAAAATTCAAAAAGAGTCATGTACCAAAATGTTCATTGCAGCTCTATTTACAATAATTTCATTCTTTTACATGTAGCTTCCAGTTTTCCCAGCACCACTTATTGAAGAGACTGTCTTTTCTCCATTGTATATCCTTGCCTCCTTTGTCATAGATTAGTTGACCAGAGGTGCATGGGTTTATCTGTGGGCTTTCTATCCTGTTCCATTGGTCTATATTTCCATTTTTGTGCCAGTGCCATATTGTCTTGATTACTGTAGCTTTGTGGTATAGTCTGAAGTCAGGGAGTCTGATTCCTCCAGCTCCGTTTTTTCCCTCAAGAGTGCTTGGGCTATTTGGGGTCTTTTGTATCTCCATACAAATTTTAAGTTTTGTTCTAGTTCTGTAAAAAATGTCACTGGTGATTTGACAGGGGTTGTAATGAATCTGTAGATTGCTTTGGGTAGTATAGTCCTTTTCACAATATTGATTCTTCCAATCCAAGAACATGGTATATCTCTCCACCTGTTGGTATCATTTTTAATTTCTTTCATCAGTGTCTTACAGTTTTCTGCATACAGATGTTTTGTTTCCCTAGGTAGGTTTATTCCTAGGTATTTTATTCTTTTTGTTGCATTGGTAAATGAGAGTGTTTCCTTAATTTCCCTTTCAGATTTTTCATCATTTGTATATAGGAATGCAAGAGATTTCTGTGCATTAATTTTGTATCCTGCAACTTTACCAAATTCATTGATTAGTTTTAGTAGTTTTCTGGTGGCATCTTTAGGATTCTCTATGTATAGTGTCATGTCACCTGAAAACAGTGACAGTTTTACTTCTTTTTTTCCAGTTTGTATTCCTTTTCTTTCTTTTTCTTCTCTGATTGCTCTGGCTAGGACTTCCAAAATTATGTTGAATAATAATGGTGAGAATAGACATCCTTGTCTTGCTCCTGATCTTAGAGGAAATGCTTCACTTTTTCACCATTGAGAATGTTTGCGGTGGGTTTGTCATATATGGCCTTTATTATGTTGAGGTAGGTTCCCTCTATGCCCACTTTCTGGAGAATTTTTATCATAAGTGGGTGCTGAATTTTGTCAAAAGCTTTTTCTGCATCTATTGAGATGATCATATGGTTTTTCTTCTTCAATTTGTTAATATGGTGTATCACATTGATAGATTTGCATATATTGAAGAATCTTTGCATCCCTGGGATAAATCCCAACTGATCATGATGTATGATCCTTTTAATGTGTTGTTGGATTCTGTTTGCTAGTATTTTGTTGAGGATTTTTGCATCTATATTCATCGGTGATATTGGTCTGTAGTTTTCTTTTTTTGTAGTATCTTTGTCTGGTTTTGGTATCAGGGTGATTGTGGCCTTGTAGAATGAGTTTGGGAGTGTTCCTTCCTCTGCAATTTTTTGGAACCATTTGAGAAGGATGGGTGTTAGCTCCTCTCTAAATGTTTGACAGAATTCACTGGTGAAGCCATCTGTTCCTGGAGTTTTGTTTGTTGCAAGATTTCTTTTTTTAATTTACTTACTTACTTAATTTATTATTGGCGGCATTGGGTTTTGTTGCTGCGGGGATTTCTCTAGTTGCGGCAAGCAAGGGCTACTCTTTGTTGCGGTGCACAGGCTTCTCAGTGTGGTTCTTCTCTTGTTGCAGAGCACGGACTCTAGACACTTGGGCTTCAGCAGTTGTGGTGCACAGGCTTAGCTGCTCTGCAGCATATGGGATCATCCCGGACCTGGGCTGGAACCCATGTCTCCTGCATTGGCAGGTGGATTCTTAACCACTGTGCCCCCAGGGAAGCCCTGTTTGTTGGAAGATTTTTAATCACAGTTTCAATTTCATTAGTTGTGATCGGTCTGTTCATATTTTGTATTTCTTCCTGGTTCAGTCTTGCAAGTTTATAGCTTTCTAAGGATTTTTCCAGGTTGTCCATTTTATTGGTTGGAGTTGCTTGTAGTAATCTCTTATGATGCTTTGTATTTCTGTGGTGTCCATGTTAACTTCTCCTTTTTCAGTTCTAATTTTACTAATTTGAGTCCTCTCCCTCTTTTTCTTGATGAGTCTAGCTAAAGGTTTATGAATTTGTTTATCTTCTCAAAGAACCAACTTTTAGTTTTACTGATCTTTGCTATTGTTTTCTTTCTTTCTGTTTCATCTATTTCTGCTCTGATCTTTATGATTTCTTTCCTTCTATTAACTTGGGTTTTCTTTGTTCTTCTTTCTCTATTTCCTTTAGATGTAAGGTTAGATTGTTTATTTGAGATTTTTCTTGTTTCTTGAGGTAGGCTTGTTTTGCTATAAACTTCCCTCTTAGAACAGCTTTTGCTGCATCTCATAGGTATGGATCATCGTGTTTTCATTGTCATTTGTCTCTAGATATTTTTTGATTTCCTCTTTGACTTCTTCAGTGATCTTTTCCTTATTTAGTAATGTATTGTTTAGCCTCCATGTGTTTGTGTTTATGTATTTTTTCCCTGTAGTTGATTTCTAATCTCATAACAAGTGGTTGGAAATGATGCTTGATATAACTTCAGTTTTCTTAAATTTACCGAGGCTTGATTTGTGATCCAAGATGTGATCTATCCTGGACAATGTTCCATGTGCATTTGAGAAGAAAGTGTAATCTGCTGTTTTTGTATGGAACTTCCTATAAATATCAATTAAATCTATCTGGTCTATTGTGTCATTTAAAGCTTGTGTTTCCTTATTAGTCTTCTGTTTGGATGATCTGTCCATTGGTGTAAGTGAGGTGTTAAAGTCCCCCATTATTATTGTGTTACTGTCGATTTCCTCTTTTATAGCTGTTAGCCATTGCCTTATGTATTAAGGTGCTCCTAGGTTGGGTGCATATGTATTTATAATTGTTATATCTTCTTCTTGGATTGATCCCTTGATCATTATGTAGTGTCCTTCCTTGTCTCTTGTAACATTCTTTATTTTATTTATTTTATTTTTTTTTTGCGGTACGCGGGCCTCTCACTGTTGAGTCCTCTCCCGTTGCAGAGCACAGGCTCTGGACGCGCAGGCTCAGTGGCCATGGCTCACGGGCCCAGCCGCTCCGCGGCATGTGGGATCCTCCTGGACCGGGGCACGAACCCGTGTCTCCTGCATCAGCAGGCGGACTCTCAACCACTGCATCACCAGGGAAGCCCCACATTCTTTATTTTAAAGTCTATTTTATCTGATATGAATATTGTTACTCCAGCTTTCTTTTAATTTCCAATTTCATGGAATATTTTTTTCCAGCCCCTCACTTTCAGTCTGTATGTATCTCTAGGTCTGAAGTGGGTCTCTTGCAGACAGCATATATATGGGTCTTGTTTTTATATTCATTCAGTGAGCCTGTGCCTTTTGGTTGGAGTTTTTAAATTGTTTTGGGTTTTTTTTCTTTTTTTTTTTTTACATCTTTATTGGAATATAATGCTTTACAATGGTGTGTTAGTTTCTGCTGCATAACAAAGTGATCAGCTATACACTTACACATGTTCCCATATCTCTTCCCTCTTGCATCTCCCTCTCTCCCACCCTCCCTTTCCCACCCCTCCAGGTGGTCAAAAAGCACAGAGCTGATCTCCGGTGCTATGTGGCTGCTTCCCACTACCTATCTACTTTATGTTTGATAGTGTATATATGTCCATGCCACTCTCTCGCTTTATCACACCTTACCCTTCCCACTCCCCATATCCTCAGGTCCATTCTCTAGTAGGTCTCTGTCTTTATTCCTGTCTTACCCCTAAGTTCTTCATGACATTTTTTAAAAAATTTTTAAATTCCATATATATGTGTTAACATACGGTATTTGTCTTTCTCTTTCTGATTTACTTCACTCTGTATGACAGACTCTAGGTTTATCCATCTCATTACAAATACCTCAATTTCGTTTCTTTATATGGCTGAGTAATATTCCATTGTACATATGTGCCACATCTTCTTTATCCATTCATCCGATGAGAGACACTTAGGATGTTTCCACCTCCAGGCTATTGTAAATAGAGCGCAATGAACATTTTGGTATATGACTCTTTTTGAATTATGGTTTTCTCAGGGTATATGCTCAGTAGTGGTGTTGCTGTGTCATATGGTAGTTCTATTTGTAGTTTTTTAAGGAACCTCCATACTGTTCTCCACAGTGGCTGTACCAATTCACATTCCCACCATCAGTGCAAGAGTGTTCCCTTTTCTCCACACTCTCTCCAGCATTTATTGTTTCTAGATTTTTTGATGATGGCCATTCTGACTGGTGTGAGATGATATCTCATTGTAGTTTTGATTTGCATTTCTCTAATGATTAATGATGTTAAGCATTCTTTCATGTGTTTGTTGGCAGTCTTTATATCTTCTTTGGAGAAATGTCTATTTGGGTCCTCTGCCCATTTTTGGATTAGGTTGTTTGCTTTTTTGTTATTGAGCTGCATGAGCTGCTTATAAATTTTGGAGATTAATCCTTTGTCAGTTGCTGCATTTGCAAATATTTTCTCCCATTCTGAGGGTTGTCTTTTGGTCTTGTTTATGGTTTCCTTTGCTGTGCAAAAGCTTTTAAGTTTCATTAGGTCCCATTTGTTTACTTTTGTTTTTATTTCAATTTCTCTGATAAGGTGACTATATGTGGGTGGGTTTATCTGGGTTTTCTATCCTGTTCCATTGATCTATCTTCCTGTTTTTGTGCCAGTACCATACTGTCTTGATTACTGTAGCTTTGTAGTATAGTCTGAAGTCAGGGAGCCTGATTCTTCCAGCTCCGTTTTTTGTTATCAAGATTGCTTTAGCTATTCGGGGTCTTTTGTGTTTCCATACAAATTGTGAAATATTTTGTTCTACTTCTGTGAAAAATGCCAGTGGTAATTTGATAGAGATTGCACTGGATCTGTAGATTGCTTTGAGTAGTACAGTCATTTTCACAATGTTGATTCTTCCCATCCAAGAACATGGCATATCTCTCCATCTATTTGTATCATCTTTAATTTCTTTCATCAGTGTCTTATAATTTTCTGCATTCAGGACTTTTGTCTCCTTAGGTAGGTTTATTCCTAGATATTTTATTCTTTTTGTTGCAATGGTAAATGGGAGTTTTTTCTGGATTTCACTTTCAGAATTTTCATCATTAGTGTATAGGAATGCAAGAGATTTCTGTGCATTAATTTTGTATCTTGCTACTTTACCAAATTCATTCATGAACTCTAGTAGTTTTCTGGTAGCATCTTTAGGATTCTCTATGTATAATATCATGTCATCTGCAAACAGTGACAGCTTTATTTCTTTCTTTTCCAGTTTGGATTCCTTTATTTCCTTTTCTTCTCTGATTGCTATGGCTAAAACTTCCAAAACTATGTTGAATAAGAGCAGTGAGAGTGGGCAACCTTGTCTTCTTCCTGATCTTAGAGGAAATGTTTTCAGTTTTTCACCATTGAGGACTATGTTGGCTGTGGGTTTTAATATATGGCCTTTATTATGTTAAGCAAAGTTCCCTCTATGCCACTTTCTGCTGTTTTTATCATAAATGGGTGTTGAATTTTGTCAAAAGCTTTCTCTGCATCTATTGAGATGATCATATGGTTTTTCTCCTTCAATATGTTAATATGGTATATCATGTTGATTGATTTGCGTACATTGAAGAGTCCTTGCATTCCTGGAATAGACTACACTTGATCATGGTGTATGATCCTTTTAATGTGCTGTTGGATTCTGTTTGCTAGTATTTTGTTGAGGATTTTTGTATCTATGTTCATCAGTGATATTGGCCTGTAGTTTTCTTTGTTACATCCTTGTCTGGTTTTGGTATCAAGGTGATGGTGTCCTCGTAGAATGAATTTGGGAGTGCTCCTCCCTCTGCTATATTTTGGAAGAGTTTGAGAAGGATAGGTGTTAGCTCTTCTCTAAATGTTTGATAGGATTCACCTGTGAAGCCATCTGGTCCTGGGCTTTTGTTTGTTGGAAGATTTTTAATCACAGTTTCTATTTCAGTGCTTGTGATTGGTCTGTTCATATTTTCTGTTTTTTCCTGATTCAGTCTTGGCAGGTTGTGCATTTCTAAGAATTTGTCCATTTCTTCCAGGTTGTCCATTTTATTGGCATAGAGTTTCTAGTAGTAATCTCTCATGATCTTTTGTATTTGTGCAGTGTCAGTTGTTACTTCTCCTTTTTCATTTCTAATTCTATTGATTTGAGTCTTCTCCCTTTTTTCCTTGATAAGTCTAATGGTTAATCTTTTTTTTTTTATATTCTCAAAGAACAAGTTTTTAGTTTTATTGATCTTTGCTATCATTTCCTTCATTTCTTTTTCATTTATTTCTGATCTGATTTTCATGATTTCTTTCTATCTGCTAACATTGGGGTTTTTTGTTCTTCTTCCTCTAATTGCTTTAGGTGCAATGTAGTTTATTCGAGATATTTCCTGTTTCTTAAGGTAGGATTGTATTGCTATAACTTCCCTCTTAGAACTGCTTTTGCTACATCCCATAGGTTTTGGGTTGTCCTCTCTCCATTGTCATTTGTTTCTAGGTATTTTTTAATTTCCTCTTTGATTTCTTCAGTGATCATTTCGTTATTAAGTAGTGTATTGTTTAGCCTCCCTGTATTTGTATTTTTTACAGATCTTTTCCTGTAACTGATATCTAGTCTCATAGCATTGTGGTCAGAAAAGAAACTTGATAGAATTTCAATTTTCTTAAATTTACCAAGGCTTGATTTGTGACCCAAGATATGATCTATCCTGGAGAATGTTCCATGAGCACTTGAGAAAAATGTGTATTTTGTTGTTTTTGGATGGAATGTCCTATAAATATCAATTAAGTCCATCTGGTTTAATGTATCATTTAAAGCTTGTGTTTCCTTATTTAATTTTAGTTTCGATGATCTGTCTATTGGTGAAAGTGGGGTGTTAAAGTCCCCTACTATGAATGTGTTACTGTCAATTTCCCCTTTAATGGCTGTTACTATTTGCCTTATGTATTAAGGTGCTTCTATGTTGGGTTCATAAATATTTATAATTGTTGTATTTTCTTCTTGTTTTTGTTTTTTGTTTTTGGGGTGATGTAGAAAAGGATAGCTTTATTGCTTTGCCAGGAAAAGGAGGACACAGTGGGCTCCTACCTCAAATAAAAAAACAACTAGGTGTCCCAACCCAGGAGGATTTTTTTTTTTTTGCTCTTTCTTTTTTTTTTCTTTTTCATTTTAACATCTTTATTGGAGTATAATTGCTTTACAATGGTATGTTAGTTTAAGCTTCACAACAAAATGAATCAGTTATATATATACATATGTTCCCATATCTTTTCCCGCTTGCATCTCCCTCCCTCCCACCCTCCCTATCCCACCCCTCCAGGCGGTCACAAAGCACCGAGCTGATCTCCCTGTGTTATGCGGCTGCTTCCCACTAGCTATCTACCTTACGTTTGGTAGTGTATATATGTCCATGCCTCTCTCTCGCTTTGTCACACCTTACCCTTCCCCCTCCCCATAGCCTCAAGTCCATTCTCTAGTAAGTCTGTATCTTTATTCCTGTTTCACCCCTAGGTTTTTCATGACTTTTTTTTCCCTTAAATTCCATATATATGTGTTAGCATACGGTATTTGTCTCTCTCTTTCTGACTTACTTCACTCTGTATGACAGACTCTAGGTCTATCCATCTCATTACAAATAGCTCAATTTCATTTCTTTTTATGGCTGAGTAATATTCCATTGTATATATGTGCCACATCTTCTTTATCCATTCATCTGATGATGGACACTTAGGTTGTTTCTATCTCTGGGCTATTGTAAATAGAGCTGCAATGAATATTTTGGTACATGACTCTTTTTGAATTATGGTTTTCTCAGGGTATATGCCCAGTAGTGGGATTGCTGGGTCATATGGTAGTTCTATTTGTAGTTTTTTAAGGAACCTCCATAATGTTCTCCACAGTGGCTGTATCAATTTACATTCCCACCAACAGTGTAAGAGTGTTCCCTTTTCTCCATACCCTCTCCAGCATTTATTGTTTCTAGATTTTTTGATGATGGCCATTCTGACTGGTGTGAGATGGTATCTCATTGTAGTTTTGATTTGCATTTCTCTAATGATTAGTGATGTTGAGTATTCTTTCATGTGTTTGTTGGCAGCTGTATATCTTCTTTGGAGAAATGTCTATTTTGGTCTTCTGCCCATTTTTGGATTGGATTGTTTGCTTTTTTGTTATTAAGCTGCATGAGCTGCTTATAAATTTTGGAGATTAATCCTTTGTCAGTTGCTTCATTTGCAAATATTTTCTCCCATTCTGAGGGTTGTCTTTTGGTCTTCTTTATGGTGTCCTTTGCTGTGCAAAAGCTTTTAAGTTTCATTAGGTCCCATTTGTTTACTTTTGTTTTTATTTCCATTACTCTAGGAGGTGGTTCAAAAAGGATCTTGCTGTGATTTATGTCAGAGAGAGTTCTGCCTATGTTTTCCTCTAAGAGTTTGATAGTTTCTGGCCTTACATTTAGGTCTTTAATCCATTTTGAGCTTATTTTTGTGTATGATGTTAGGGAATGATCTAATCTCATACTTTTAAATGTAGCTGTCCAGTTTTCCCAGCACCAGTTATTGAAGAGGCTGTCCTTTCTCCACTGTACATTCCTGCCTCCTTTGTCAAAGATAATGTGACCATATGTGCGTGGGTTTATCTCTGGGCTTTCTATCCTGTTCCATTGATCTATATTTCTGTTTTTGTTCCAGTACCATACACTCTTGATTACACTAGCTTTGTAGTATAGTCTGAAGTCAGGGAGCCTGATTCCTCCAGCTCCGTTTTTTGTTATCAAGATTGCTTTAGCTATTCGGGGTCTTTTGTGTTTCCATACAAATTGTGAAATTTTTTGTTCTAGTTCTGTGAAAAATGCCAGTGGTAGTTTGATAGGGATTGCATTGAATCTGTAGATTGCTTTGGGTAGTAGAGTCATTTTCACAATATTGATTCTTCAAATCCAAGAACATGGTTTATCTCTCTATCTATTTGTATCATCTTTAATTTCTTTCATCAGTGTCTTATAATTTTCTGCATATAGGTCTTTTGTTTCCTTAGGTAGGTTTATTCCTAGATATTTTATTTTTTCTGTTGCAATGGTAAATGGGAGTGTTTTCTTGATTTCACTTTCAGAATTTTCATCCTTAATGTATAGGAATGCCAGAGATTTCTGTGCATTAATTTTGTATCTTGCTACTTTACCAAATTCATTGATTAGCTCTAGTAGTTTTCTGGTAGCGTCTTTAGGATTCTCTATGTATAGTATCATGTCATCTGCAAACAGTGACAGCTTTACTTCTTCTTTTCCAATTTGGATTCCTTTTATTTCCTTTTCTTCTCTGATTGCTGTGGCTAAAACTTCCAAAACTATGTTGAATAAGAGTGGTGAGAGTGGACAATCTTGTCTTGTTCCTGATCTTAGAGGAAATGCTTTCAGTTTTTCACCATTGAGGACGATATTGGCTGTGGGTTTGTCATATATGACCTTTATTATGTTGAGGAAAGTTCCCTCTATGCCTACTTTCTGCAGGGGTTTTATCATAAATCGGTGTAGAATTTTGTCAAAAGCTTTCTCTGCATCTATTGAGATGATCATATGGTTTTTCTCCTTCAATATGTTAATATGGTGTATCACGTTGATTGATTTGCGTATATTAAAGAATCCTTGCATTCCTGGAATAAACCCCACTTGATCATAGTGTATGATCCGTTTAATGTGCTGTTGAATTCTGTTTGCTAGTATTTTGTTGAGGATTTTTGCATCTATGGTCTTCAGTGATATTGGCCTGTAGTTTTCCTTCTTTGTGACATCCTTGTCTGGTTTTGGTATCAGGGTGATGGTGGCTTCATAGAATGAGTTGGGAATAGGTGATAGCTGTTCTCTAAATGTTTGATAGAATTTGCCTGTGAAACCAGCTGGTCCTGGGCTTTTGTTTGTTGGAAGATTTTTAATCACAGTTTCAATTTCAGTGCTTGTGATTGGTCTGTTCATATTTTCTGTTTCTTCCTGATTCAGTCTTGGCAGGTTGTGCCTTTCTAAGAATTTGTCCATTTCTTCCAGGTTGTCCATTTTATTGACATAGAGTTTCTAGTAGTAATCTCTCATGATCTTTTGTATTTGTGCAGTGTCAGTTGTTACTTCTCCTTTTTCATTTCTAATTCTATTGATTTGAGTCTTCTCTCTTTTTTTCTTGATGAATCTAGCTAATGGTTTATCAATTTTGTTTATTCTTTCAAAGAACCAGCTTTTAGTTTTATTGATCTTTGCTATCATTTCCTTCATTTCTTTTTCATTTATTTCTGATCTGATTTTTATGATTTCTTTCCTTCTGCTAACTTTGGGGTTTTTTTGTTCTTCTTTCTCTAATTGCTTTAGGTGCAAGGTTAGGTTGTTTATTCGAGATGTTACCTGTTTCTTAAGGTAGGATTTTATTGCTATAAACTTCCCTCTGAGAACTGCTTTTGCTGCATCCCATAGATTTTGAGTCATTGTGTATCCATTGTCATTTGTTTCTAGGTATTTTTTTATTTCCTCTTTGATTTCTTCAGTGATCACTTCGTTATTAAGTAGTGTATTGTTTAGCCTCCATGTGTTTGTGTTTTTTACAGATCTTTTCCTGTAATTGATATCTAGTCTCATAGTGTTGTGGTTGGAAAAGATACTTGATACAATTTGAATTTTCTTAAATTTACCAAGGCTTGATTTGTGACCCAAGATATGATCTATCCTGGAGAATGTTCCATGAGCACTTGAGAAAAATGTGTATTCTTTGTTTTTGGTTTGAATGTCCTATAAATATCAATTAAGTCCATCTCATTTAATGTATCATTTAAAGCTTGTGTTTCCTTATTTATTTTCATTTTGGATGATCTGTCCATTGGTGAAAGTGGGGTGTTAAAGTCCCCTACTATGAATGTGTTACTGTCGATTTCCCCTTTTATGGCTGTCAGTATTTGCCTTATGTATTGAGGTGCTCCTATGTTGGGTGCATAAATATTTACAATTGTTATATCTTCTTCTTGGATTGATCCCTTGATCATTATGTAGTGTCCTTCTTTGTCTCTTCTAATAGTCTTTGTTTTAAAGTCTATTTTGTCTGATATGAGAATTGCTACTCCAGCTTTCTTTTGGTTTCTATTTGCATGAAATATCTTTTTCCATCCCCTTACTTTCAGTCTGTATGTGTCTCTAGGTCTGAAGAGCGTCTCTTGTAAATAGCATATATATGGGTCTTGTTTTTGTATCCATTCAGCCAATCTGTGTCTTTTGGTGGGAGCATTTAGTCCATTTACATTTAAGGTAATTATCGATATGTATGTTCCTATTCTCATTTTCTAAATTGTTTTGGGTTCATTATTGTAGGTCTTTTCCTTCTCTTGTGTTTCTTGTCTAGAGAAGTTCCTTTAGTATTTGTTGTAAAGGTGGTTTGGTGGTGCTGAACTCTCTCAGCTTTTGTTTGTCTATAAATGTTTTAATTTCTTCATCAAATCTGAATGAGATCCTTGCTGGGTAGAGTAATCTTGGTTGCAGGTTTTTCTCCTTCATCACTTTAAGTATGTCCTGCCAGTCCCTTCTGGCTTGCAGAGTTTCTGCTGAAAGATCAGCTGTTAACCTTATAGGGATTCCCTTGTGTGTTATTTGTTGTTTATTCCTTGCAGCTTTTAATATGTTTTCTTTGTATTTCATTTTTGACAGTTTGTTTAATATGTGTTTTGGCGTATTTCTCCTTGGATTTATCCTGCATGGGACTCTCTGTGCTTCCTGGACTTGATTAACTATTTCCTTTCCCATATTGGGGAAGTTTTCAACTATAATCTCTTCAAATATTTTCTCAGTCCCTTTCTTTTTCTCTTCTTCTTCTGGAACCCCTATAATTCGAATGTTGGTGCATTTAATGTTGTCCCAGAGGTCTCTGAGACTGTCCTCAGTTCTTTTCATTCTTTTTTCTTTATTCTGCTCTGCAGTAGTTATTTCCACTCGTTTATCTTCCAGGTCACTTATCCGTTCTTCTGCCTCAGTTATTCTGCTATTGATCCCATCTAGAGTATTTTTCATTTCATTTATTGTGTTGTTCCTCATTGCTTGTTTCATCTTTGGTTCTTTAGGTCCTTGTTAAATGTTTCTAACATTTTGTCTATTCTATTTCCAAGATTTTGGATCATCTTTACCATCATTATTCTGAATTCCTTTTCAGGTAGACTGCCTATTTCCTCTTCATTTATTAGGCCTGGTGGGTTTTTATCTTGCTCCTTCAACTGCTGTGTGATTTTCTGTATTCTCATTTTGCTTATCTTACTGTGTTTGCGGTCTCCTTTTTGCAGGCTGCAGGTTTGTAGTTCCCGTTGTTTTTGATGTCTGTTCCCAGTGGCTAAGTTTGGTTCAGTGGGTTGTGTAGGCTTCCTGGTGGAGGGGACTAGTGCCTGTGTTGTGGTGGATGAGGCTGGATCTTGTCCCACTGTTGGGCGAGTCCATGTCTGTTGGTGTGTTTTGGGGTGTCTGTGGACTTATTATGATTTTAGGCAGCCTCTCTTCTAATAGGTGGGGTTGTGTTCCTGTCTTGCTAGTTGTTTGGCATAGGGTGTCCAGCACTGTAGCTTGCTTGTCGTTGAATGAAGCTAGGTGCTGGTGTTGAGATGGAGATCTCTGGGAGACTTTTGCCATTTGATATTATGTGGAGCTGGGAGGTCTCTTGTGGACCAGTGTCCTGAATTTGGCTCTTCCACCTCAGAGGCACAGCAGTGACTCTTGGCTGCAGCACCATGAGCCTTTAATCCACATGGCTTCTAAGTTTGAAGCCACTGTAATATGCTTTTGATAGTGCTGGAAATCTTTTAGCCTAGGTTCCGTGTAGCCACTTCCAGTGAAAGAGGCAAATAAGTAAGCCAAGGTTCGTTTTCCTTGTGATAAGAGCTAGGTTGAAGGAAACCCAGTTTGTTCTGGAAGCTCACAGGAGTGGTCAAAAAGCTACATTAGGAATTAAGCAGTATGTCACAACTGTTAATCAGGGGGTTGTTTTTGTAGGTCCTTTTTTTCTCTTGTGTTTCCCATTTAAAGAAGTTCCTTTAACATTTGTTGTAGGGCTGCTTTGGTGGTGCTGAATTCTCTTAGCTTTTGCTTGTTTGTAAAGGTTTGATCTCTGTTGAATCTGAATGAGATCCTTGCCATGTAGAGTAATCTTGGTTCTAGGTTCTTCCCTTTCATCACTTTAAATATATCATGCTACTCCCTTCTGGCTTTTAGAGTTTCTGCTGAGAAATCAGCTGTTAGCCTTATGGGAGTTTCCTTGCATGTTATTTGTCATTTTTCCCTCATTGTTTTCAATAATTTTTCTTTGTCTTTAATTTTTGTCAGTTTGATTATTATGTGTCTCGGTGTGTTTCTCCTTGGGTTTATCCTGCTTGGGACTCTCTCTGCTTCCTGGACTTGGGTGGCTATTTCCTTTCCCATGTTAGAGAAGTTTTCGACTATAATCCCTGCAAATATTTTTTCAGGTCCTTTCCTCTCTCTTCTCCTTCTGGGACCCCTATAATGCAAATGTTGTTATGTTTAATGTTGTCCCAGAGGTCTTTTAGGCTGTCTTCATTTTTTTTTTCTTTATTCTCTTCCATGTCAGTGAATTCCATCATTCTGTCTTCCAGGTCACTTATCCATTCTTCTGCCTCAGTTATTCTTCTACGAATTCCTTCTAGTGTGTTTTTCATTTCACTTATTGTATGGTTCATCTCTGTTTGTTTGTTCTTTAATTCTTCTAGTGTTTTTTCCTTAATTCTTCTAGGTGTTTGTTAAACATTTCTTGCATCTTCTTGATCTTTGCCTCCATTGTTTATCCGAGGTCCTGGATCATCTTCACTATCATTATTCTGAATTCTTTTTCTGGAAGGTTACCTATCTCCATTTCACTTAGTTGTTTTTCTGAGGTTTTAACTTGTTCCTTCATCTGGTATATAGTCCTCTGCCTTTTCATTTTGTCTATCTTTCTGTCAATGTGGTTCTCGTTCCACAGGCTGCAGAACTGTAGTTGTTCTTGCTTCTGCTTTCTGTCCTCTGGTGGATGAGGCTATCTAAGACGCCTGTGTAAGCTTCCTGATGGGAGGGCCTGGTGGTGGGTAGAGCTGGGTGTTGCTCTGGTCCGCAGAGCTCAGTAAAACTTTAATCCACTTGTCTGCTGCCAGATGGGGCGGGGTTCCCTCCCTGTTGGTTGTTTGCCCTGAGGCAACCCAGCACTGGAGCCTACCTGCTCTCTGGTGGGGCTAATGGCAGATTCTGGGTGGGCTCACACCAAGGGGTACTTCCCAGAACTTCTGCTGCCAGTGTCCTTATCCCGGTGGTGAGATACAGCCACCCTCTGCCTCTGCAGAAGACCCTCCAACACTAGCAGGTAGGTCTGGTTCAGTCTCCTATGGGGTCACTGCTCCTTCTGCTGGGTCCCACTGCACACCCTACTTTGTGTGTGCCCTCCAACAGTGGAGTCTCTGTTTCCCCCAGTCCTCTCTAAGTCTTGCAATCAAATCCCACTAACCTTCAAAGTCTGATTCTCTTGGAATTCCTCCTCCCGTTGCCAGACCTCCAGGTTGGGAAGCCTGATGGTGGGGCTCAGAACTTTCACTCCAGTGGGTGGACTTCTGTGGTATAAGCGTTCTCCAGTTTGTGAGTCACCCACCCAACAGTTACGGGATTTAATTTTATTGTGATTGTGCCCCTCCTTCTGTCTCACTGCAGCTTCTCCTTTGTCTTTGGATGTGTCGTATATTTTTTGGTGAGTTCCAGTGTCTTCCTGTCAATGACTATTCAGCAGTTAGTTGTGATTCTGGTGCTCACACAAGAGGGAGTGAGCGCATGTCCTTCTACTCTGCCATCTTGAACCAATCTCCTCCATTGTATCATATTTTTAGAGGGTCATTTAACAGTGTCCATCAAACTCACAAGGACATACCCTTTAAACAAACAATTCCATTTCTATCCCACAGAAATACTTAGACAGGTGCCCAGAGACGCACAAAGAGAAAAACTGAAAATAGCCTATATGTCCATCAGTAAGGGAATGGTTAACAAAATGGTTATACAGGGCTTCCCTGGTGGTGCGGTGGTTGGGAGTCCGCCTGCCAGTGCCGGGGACATGGGTTCGTGCCCCGGTCTGGGAAGATCCCACATGCCGTGGAGCGGCTAGACCCGTGAGCCATGGCCGCTGAGCCTGCGCGTCCGGAGCCTGTGCTCCGCAACAGGAGAGGCCACAACAGTGAGAGACCCGCGTACTGCAAACAAACAAACAAACAAAAAAAACCCCACCAAAAACGGTTATACATTCAATCATGGATAAAATGTAGTAATAAAAATAATGAGTTATAGCTATACAAACTGATACGGGAAGATCCATAAGACTTGTCATAAAATGAAAAAATCAAGTAATATGTATACCTTGATATCATATAAATATGTATACATTGTGTATTCATTTATTAACTCAACAACAGCAAAATTAGCACCTACTTCATGGCAGGAATTATTCTAGTCAGTAAAGGAAGTGGTGGCCAGATAGACAAAGTCCTCCCAATGCTCACATGTGAGTGGGCATGCAAACAATAAATAAGCAAACCCATAAAAAACCAAATGATTCTGATAGTGTATTTGTTTTCTATCTTTACCATAACAAATAACTACACACTTAGAGGCTCAAATAACACAAGTTTATTATCTCCCAGTTTCTTGTGGTTATAGGACTGAGGTCCCCCTGTTTTCTTTTCTCTTTTTTTGCGGTACGTGGGCCTCTCACTGTTGTGGTCTCTCCCGTTGTGGAGCACAGGCTCCGGACGCGCAGGCTCAGTGGCCATGGCTCACGGGCCCAGTCGCTCTGCGGCATGTGGGATCTTCCCGGACCGGGGCATGAACCCGCGTCCCCTGCATCGGCAGGCGGACTCTCAACCACTGCGCCACCAGGGAAGCCCCCTGTTTTCTTGTTACCTATTATCTGAGGGCCGTTCCCTGACTCTAGAAGCCACCTGCATTTTTTGGCTGTTCCCCTTCCTCTATCTTCAAAGCCAAGAAACACATGTCAGGTCTCTCTCACACTGTGAATGACTTGTCGTTCTTCTCTCTCACCCAGCCAGGATATTTCTCCACTTTTAAGGACTCATGGAATTAGATTAGCCCTCCCAGGAAAATCCAGGATAATTCCCCCATCTCAAGGTCTGCACTTTTAATCACATCACATTACCATGGAAGGGAACATATATTCTCAGTTTCCAGGAATTAGTGCGGGGACAATCTTTGGTGGGCAGGGGGCGTTATTCTGCCTGTTACAGATGGTCATAAATGATACGAGGAAACCCAAAAAGGTGATATACAAAAGGTGGCATGGGGAAAGTTGGGAGCTAATTGAGATCCTGTCATCAGAGAAGGGCTCCCTGAGGAAATGGCATCTGAACTGGAAGAGACAGCTATGTGACCACCTGGGGACAGAGCATTCCTGGTATATATTTAAAAACAGAAAAAGGCATGGAAAGCTGCATATCAAACTGTTCACCAGCTACCTCCTAAAAGGAATGGAATTCAAGGGAAGGAGAATATAATAGATTCTGCTCATTTATCTCTATCTTTCTGTTTGTTTGAATATTTTGCTTGCATAATTTTTAAAGACTTAGAAACAAAAAAGAAAAATATCATTTTCTTGGGCCCCATTGAAGCAAAGAGAGTTTAAGATTTAGGTATTGGTGAAAATTAAACATATTCTGAATTTTGACACACGCACTATAGAAAATAAAAATAAAAGCTTGGCGTGGATTCTATGAAAGAATCAGTTCTAGAAATGAGTAATAAATCCATGCCCTTACACTTCTAAGTCTTTAACGAGGGTGCATTTGCCAATCAGACATTTTTACACATTAGCAACATTGAATACTTCTCCTGGCTGTAAGCTGCTTACTTTGCTTCTACGTCCTAACTTGGTGCTCATTTGTTGAGTTCCCACCCTACCTACCACACATTGTTTCATGTGGTTTTCCAAGGAGAACACTAAAAGTTTCTCTCAGATGAAGGGGAGCAGAAGAAAAGTTACTTGAACAGGCCCTATAATGTAGCAATCTGTCACAGTGAAAAGGAGAGGCTGCCGGAAATGCATTCCTGATACTCAAGAAACAAGGGAGAGATCACAAGAGGACACATGGAGGTTCCTACTGGTGGATGAAATTGGAGGGAGCACACAGGGCAGACAGAAGAAGGGCTCTCCCAGGATACAGGAAAGCAAAACTTCTAGCAGTTTGGTATAGTTTCAAGAACCTGGGATGCAACAACAGAAAATAGTGTGTGGGTGGGTGGGTGGGTTTGTGTACATGCACCTGCACACTTGTGATAATCAAAATCACAACCCATTTGAAGCAAAGATGTTACAATGAAAGGCAGTAAAACACAAACAATGGTTATAGCTACAAACTATGAGTTCATATTTATGTGCTCATCATGTAGATTTCTTTTTCAGGCACCCTGCCTATCAAAGATAGGAATTGTTTGAGGAATTTGTTTATAATAGTCTAGTAGACTCTTCTATTTGAATGTCCTTCATCACCTCAAGAGTGACAAATCCAAACCTGAACACATCATTGTCTGCTCACACGTACTTTCTCCTCCCGGCCCTTCCTGACTCAGATAGGAACACCCTCTTTTCCTCATCACTCAGGCTTGAGGAGTTAGGGTCATTCTTAACTCATCCCTCACTTTCAACTAGTCATCTGACTCAAATGCTTTTTGGAAGTAGGCAAAGTATAAATTGTACATAAATAAAGATAACATTTAATCATTCATCATATATATCTACAACAGTCATGCCAATCTTTTCCTCTCTGTTTCCACTGTCATTCCACTGGTTGAGGATTTTACCCCAGAAATGTTTAACTGAAGCATTTTCTCAGTAGCCTTCTCCACCCACTGTTTATCATCTCAGTCCAATATTCCTGTATTTCTCTACCTGGTGAGCACTAACACAGCCATTATCATCCAGTGACCAAATTATGTTTCTGAGCCCCTTTCATGTTTGACTGGGGTTCAAAGGGAAGAAGCAAGAACTTCACAAATATCATGTCCTAAGTCCTTCCAATGTCTCAGGACTGCACAGACACATCCACACATTGGTCCTCTGCTCCTGGGTCTAGACAGCCTCTTCTGCTCAAATGCAGAGGTGGAGGGAACACCTTCCTCCGTGGGCCCTGGTGAGGGGCCCTGAGCCATCCAGCACAAGTGGCTTCTGAGCACCACAAATGAAGGGGTAGTTCCCTCTTACTGCCTTTCCTCCCAGGAGACATGGCCGAGCAGGACTGAGAACTGACCATCTGTCCTCCACAGCTCAGAGACAAAGTGAAGTACAAAACCAGATAAAACCATGTTCACCACAGTGGGTTGAGAACAATCTGTGTTCATGCAGTGAGTCCAAATACTTTCTCCCAGCCCTAAAGGGACAGGAGAGAGAGAGAGAGGAAAGGAGAGAGGGAGGGAGGAAGAGAAAGAGAGAGGAAGGAAGGAAGGAAGCAGGAAGGAAGGAGGGGACGGGAGGGAGGGAGGGAGGGAGGGAAGGAGGAAGGAGAGGAGGGAAGAAAGGAGGAAGAGAAAGAAAATCAGCAGTGTCCAGAAGTACTGCTATGTCCACACACAGAAACCTGCATTCCCAAATTAAACCTTACTTTTTCATTTATTTATTCTTGCAACAAATAATTGCCAAGCATCTACTTTTTGCCAAGCACTAAACAGAACAGACAGGAGCACTGGCCTCCAGGAGTTTAAGCTCTGTTGTGGGAAAAAGATGTTAAAAAAATCAACAAAAGTACCACCTCACACCAGTCAGAATGGGCATCATTAAAAAGTCCACAAATAACAAATGCTGGAGAGGGTGTGAAGAAAAGGAAATCCTCCTACACTGTTGGTGGGAAAGTAAGTTGGTACAGCCACTATGGAAAATAGTATGGAGGCTCCTCAGAAAACTAAAAACAGAATTACCATATGATCCAGCAATCCCACTCTTGGGAATACACCTGAACAAAACTGTAATTCAGAAAGATACGTGTTGGGGTTTCCCTGGTGGCGCAGTGGTTGGGAGTCCGCCTGCCGATGCAGGGGACACGGGTTTGTGCCCCTGTCTGGGAGGATCCCACATGCTGCAGAGCAGCTGCGTCCGTGAGCCACGGCCGCTGAGTCTGCGCGTCCGGAGCCTGTGCTCCACAACAGGAGAGGCCACAACAGTGAGAGGCCCACGTACTGCAAAAAAAGAAAAAAAAAAAAAAAAAAGATACGTGCACCCCTATGTTCATAACAGCACTATTCACAATAGCCAAAACATGGAAACAACCTAAATGTCCATGACAGATGAATGGATAAAGATGTGGTACATATATACAATGGAATATTACTCAGCCATAAAAAGAAATGAAATAATACCATTTGCAACAACATGGATACAACTAGAGGTTATCATACTAAGTGACATAAGTCAGAAAGAGAAAGACAAATACCATATAATATCACTTATATGTGGAATCTAAAATACGGCACAAATGAACCTATCTGCAAAGCAGAAACAGATTCATAGACATAAAGTACAGACTTGTGGTTGCCAAGGCAGGGTTTGGGGGAGGGAGAAGGATGGACTGGGTGTTTGAGGTTGGTAGATGCAAACTATTACATTTAGAATGGATAAACAACAAGTTCTTAATATATAGCACAGGGAACTATATTCAATATACTGTGATAAACCATAATGGAAAAGAATGTAACAAATGAATGTCTACATGTGTATAACTGAGTCACTTTGCTGTACAGCAGAGACTGCCACAACTTTGTAAATCAGCTATACTTCAATAAAAAAAAAATTGAAAAAAAATCAACAAAAATAAGCAAAGTCATGTCAGGTAGTGCTAAGTCTACAAAGAAATGAAATGGTGCTCTCCCCGTGTGTGTGTGTGTGTGTGTGTGTGTGTGTGTGTGTGTGTGTGTGTGTGTATGTCTAAGTTTCCTCTTTTTATAAGGACACAGTCATATTGGATTAGGCCCCCTTAGTACAACTTCATCTTAACTAATTGCATCTGCAATGACTCTGTTTCCACCAGTACATCACATTCTAAGATGCTGGGGGTAGGACTTTAACATAAAAATTTGGGGTGGCACAATTCAACCTAAAGCAATGTTTCTGAAAGGAGGTCCGATCAAGTGGGGTGGGGGACAAGATTTACCCATAAAGATCTGAACAACTCTTATAGAGCAGGGCTGAGTTTTCCACATCACTAATAAATGAATGAATACTTGTTGATGGTTGATTAATGGTACATTTTATACTAAAATTTTAAAATGTGCGTGTTATTGTGTTGAGGTAGTTTGGGATCTGTTTATGTGCCAGCAACAGATCTCATGCTTAGCAGATAGGAAATCGTTTCAGGGTCTGATATGATTAGTAACTGTTCCTGGAGAGCATGTGGAAAAAAATAGTTGGCATCTAACGAGGAGCCAGCCACATTTGTCTGTCGGCCTGCATCCCGGAGGCAGCATAGCCGAGGAGTTCATATGCAGCTGGCAGAGGTCACGTTTGCTGGAGATCCGAGAAGAGAGCATGGTGAAAGTACAGTAGCAAGAATGCATCCATCCAGGCCTCAAGGCAGTTCATCCTCCTCGTCCAGCCTGGGGACACACAGCTGCCCTGTCCAATCTCAGAGGGGCAAATACCCCCACATCAGAGGAGCAGCCCTGGGCCGCTAAACGCTAAATGGAAACCTGGCCAGCAAGGAAGCAGCTGGCCTTGGCAAAAAACAACAACAATGCCCTAGGCAAAAACAAAGCAAGAGGGAACCTGGAAGAGCTTCAGTCTGAGGAAACACTCCCTCCCTAAACCAATTCTTTAATCCAAATTCAATGCAAATTCCTTCAATCTAAATTCTTTGTGATTAGAAATTCCTAGAAAGTTTTTTCCTTCCTTTTCCAACAATTTGCTCCAATAGTATAATTCATATAGTGGCTAGCTATTTCGCTATCCAATCTTTTTTTCAGTGTAACACAGACGATCAAAAGATCATGTGTGTAAGTTCATAAGGATTTGTGTTACACAGAATTGCATTTTTAAGTGTCATTTATCGTTTTCCTATCTTTTTATCTCATGAAATGAACTATTCATGACAAGCTACTTTTCATTGTTGAAAATTATATTTATGTATACACATATAAATATAGCAATCTCTTATGAAATATGTGCTTAATTCACTTACTAGTTTCCCACTGTGCAAGAAGAACGCATGAGCCTGAAATCAGCTGTGAATAATGGGTCTTCCAATAAGAATAGTAACTCTACAGATACAGACAAAACAAGGTCAGGTGAAATTTTCAAACAATAATCTAGTTATAGTTAGGTTAGAGAGTCTAAACCAGAAAATTTAACATTCTTACAATAACAATAGTAGCCAGAATTGATTATGGAGTTCCTATTATGTGATAGGCTATGTTAAATATCTTGTACCCATCTTATCTCAAATCATTTCAACTCCACAAAAAAAAATATTGCTTCGTAACATTATGTGACTTGCCCATGATCACAACTGTTTGAGAGTTGGGATCAGACTCTAGTTTGTCTAACTCCAAACCCTATGCTTAGTTGAAAATACTACATAGATAAAAATAGAGAAAAAATACACAATTAAAACATTAGTCAAAGATTAAATGCTATAGGAAAAATATCATTAGTATATTCTTTTAGAGAGTTGATGTGTAAAAAGAACTTCTGTAAAAATCTAGAAACAATGTTCCAAAGGGTAAACTGAGGCATGAAATTTGTAGCCACAGCTTTTTAGAACTCACTTCAAAATACAACTGCATCAAAAATATCATTTTGCAGTATTTTTGAAGGTAAATTCTAGAAGCACTAAAGACTTACAACGATAAACATTACAAGATAACCTTTTATGCAACAGGCTTATTGAATACAATACTACGTTAGTGATGTTATTCTAAGGAGAACTAGTCATGCTGCACTAAATTTTCTAAGAATGCAATTTAATCCCACAGTAAGGTATATTATAAAATGAATGGAATACAAACACAGCCCTCTGAATGGTCCGTCTGTGGACCTTATCTCACCGATTCTCATTAAACAATGATTTCATTTCTCTACATCATCACTAGCTCCACTCCTGGGCAGTCGTTCAGCTGCCTAGCTAGTCTCACAACACATGCAAATATGAATTAAAGGCGGCCGCACCACAAGACAGAGGAGAGTTTGCTGATACTCTTCCCAGTGTGAAACACAGGGCCCCAGCCATCACAGATGGGAAAAAGAAATCGGTGGTCCCAGCAGGCCTCCTGTTTATTACACCCTGCAGCCTCTTTTGGAGCATGGCAGTCACACACATGCACATGACACATGTGCACAAAAACACATCCACACACTCACACACACAGATCTAAACCACTTCACCTGCCCTCTTCATTCCATGTGCTGAAAGGTTAAAGATGTGTTTGGACGCTACAAAAATAAAATCCCAAAGCTTTTACAGATACCTTGTCACTAACTCATTGTTCCCCAGTAAAACATGTAAAATATACGTTTTCCTCATTAGACATATGGGGAAATTGAAGTGTGAAATTTAATAATTTGTCCAGAGCTGGGAGGAGAATCAAAGACAGAAAAAAGAAGTGGAATTTTTCTGTCCTCTGACCTTACATAACATGCAGTTTGCACCTTTCTTACAGCCTGCATTCGTTTTTACAATATGGTCTGGTTATTCGTAAATTCGTCTTTGCTCCCATAGGTAAGAATTAGCTCCTCAGGGCGAGGGATGATTTCTGGTCTATTTTCATGTTCTCACCACAACGTAGCACTCTCCAGGGAAACTGTGGGAACTCCATCTGTGCGTATGGATTGGAATAAGAGAGGAAACAGGATACAAATAGAGAAATTGAATGGACGTGGGCAGCTCTGGCAACAGTGGCTGTTGGCTGGGGTGATGGCTGAGCATTAATGGCTCTTCTTTATGGTACACATGTCTTCCACCAGATATGTTGTTGTTAGTCATAGTAAACAGAGGCCAGAGAGCACGTGCTTGAAAGAGGAAATACACTCAATGTTGGTTATAAAGGAGTAATGAGAGCTGAAGATGAGGAGCCTGAGATGTGAAGCACTGGACTCTCTCTATCTGCCGCACATGAGGTGTCAGGTGACTCCTGACAGTACTCACACTTTTGGTTCCTGGGTGCCCTGTAGCCCTAAACACTCATTACAAAAATGATGTCAGTCCCAAGGAAACCTCATGGGAGTCACACATCCACTGCTGAAAGCAGCCAGACCCTGGTCCAGGTGGAGAGCTGAACCAGTCTTGAACTACCCCAAAAGTAGTCTAAGGCTACAGATGCTTATCAGTCCATGCTCAAGACCAGGACTGCAGGTGTCAGCTGGCAGCCATAGAGTGAGCCATCTCGGCCATCTCGTATAGTGAACCTTTCAGCCCAGTAAAGCTGAAGATACTACAGCTTGATCCAGCATCACCAGGAGCAGAAGAATATCCCAGTGGAGCCCAAACATTCCATAGAATCATAATAATAAGATGGAAGTTCAAGCCACAGTTTTGGAGTGCTTTGTTTACATAGCAATAAACAGAGCACTGAGCCTGATGCCAAAATGTGACAAGATTTTGCAAAGAAAGGGGTGCAGTATCATGTGGGGAAGGATGAGTACATTTTGCATGTTGAATTACTTGAATTATTAGAAGTAAAATGTAGACTAAGGTAACTACACTTCAAAGATGGTCCCACAGTAAATTTGGTATTCATGACCTTATATATTATATAGTACCTTCCACAGTGAATGTGGGACAAATACGGAATGTGGTAAAATCATTCAGGGTGACTTCCCAAGTTATTACGTCATAAGAAACTTTGCAGCTTTTGCTCTGGGAGGAGCCACCCACTGTAGTAGTAATAAGTCCTACTACCCTAAGAGTGCCATGCCAAGGAGAGGTCCCATGGAAAGAGAGAGAAAGACACCTGGTCGGCCCTCAGCTCTGCTAGGCCTACCAGCAGTGGCGGTCAACATGGCAGTGAAGAAGTCTTTGGGTTCTCTGGCCCTGTTGAACTTTCAAATGACTTCAGCTTTAATTGTGTCTGACTGCCATCACATGAGACACCCCAAACAAGGACCCTTCAGCTGAGCCTAGCCAACCCACAGAACTTGAAGAGATGACATGAAATTGTTCTCAAGCCAGTAAGTCTGGGTTGCTTTCTTTACAAGCAATAGGTAACTGAAAACTTAGGTTTGTACAGTGTAAACATCTCAAAACCTCTGGTTCTTTTGTGCACAAACAACTTTTTCTGCTGGTGACAAATGAAAAATCTGACATGTCCTGACTATGACTAAAATGTCAAAACGGATCATTCCTATACAGGGCCATAGGAAGGAAAAAAAAGTGGAGAGAATGACATTCTACCATATATCAAAAGAATTTATGACATCCGTGAGCTATTTCTAGTCTAGCAATGAAAATGAGGCAACTAAATATTTCAGTTAAAGAACCAAGTGGTCCAAAAGGACTTGGAGCTGCGTGGACATGGGGGAGCCGGCACTAGGTGAAGATGAAATGATTATGCCTTAGACTCCAAGTGCTTACAACGGCCCACTTAGAAGAAATTTCCCCCAGATGCCTTTCAGATTACCGACGCAGCAAATCGCGCAACATCAAAGAAGTTCCTAAATTATATAGAAGAGTAGATTACATTGGAAGGTTGAACTAAAGGAGCAGCTGTGGAAAAATAGTTGCTAGGTGGTATAAGGAAAGGAAGTAAGCTTAGGAGCCATGGCCAGCAGTGCAGGAAATGGGGTCATGAGCCTCCACGGAGCTCTCCACCCTGGCAGAGCTTCCTCTCCAGCCAAGCCTTCATTCTGTCACACATTGTCATTTATTGTTACACATCATTTCTCACTCAGGTCTCATGTGCATGGGTCTCTCTCACTGATACCCACTCATTGTCTATTTTCTCAGACATTTCTGATATCAGGAGCACATATCCAACCCAGTAAAAGTACTTTACTAAATAAATGTATTACCATGCATGATTCAGTTCTGTAACTCTGCATATGTAATAGTTAAAAGGTGGGCTCTGGAGACACACTGACCTGAATTTGAATCCCTGCTCTGCTACTTACTAGCTATGAGAATGTGGATAAGTTATTTCACTTCCCTGAGCCTCAGTTTCCCTATTGGTAGAATGGGTATAACAATTGTGCCCACATAATGGGATGACTGAGACTATTTAATGCATGAAGAGTGCTTGGAACATGGAACATACTCAAATATGTGGGATTATATTATTCTCGAGAAATGATATATTTTTTCCCTTCTCCTCCCTCCTCCTAGGATTTGCACATACAGAACTAAAATGACTGAAGGAGACAGAGATCCTCTTCAGCTTAAATTCCTCACAGGATTGTCAGCTGAGGTCTGGAAGAGATTTCATTATTTTACAGATACTTCATCCCAATCTGTGAAGACAACTTTCCATTCTTCCCTCCTCCCACTCCACCCTCAGCCTCCTGAGAGGTCACAAGGAGGCAGAGAAAGTGGGAGAACTGACCAGCACAAGAGAGACCCTGGGGGTGGAGAAACAAGGAGGAGGTGAGGGGCACAGGAGAAGGTCCCAGGAGGGTCAGGGAAGAAGTGAGAGAGAGTCAAATTAGAAAGAAGTTCCTCTACCCCACAATTGAAGAGCTAGAACGGGGACCATTCCAGTGAGACAAACGGTTAGAGGCAAAATCAGTGGGACAGAGCAGTCAAGCCACCCAAATCTCTAGCTCTCTTTGAGGGCTCCAAAATAGTTTGGAATATATTATTTAAATCACAAATATAAGACATCTTGGGTCTTAGAGTAAGTACTTGGCTGGCTAACAGCAAGACCAAGGGCATACTGTCCATACCTTGCACATGGAGACAGTACATTGCTGTTTTCTACAGAGTGTAAAGCACAAAACAGAAAATCCTGATTTGGAGGAGGGAACGGTAATATACTCACTGACCTCATCTGCCCCAGCAAAGACAGACATTCCTGATGCACACTGTTCTGTAACCTCCCAATGCCTGGTTAAAGCCAGCAGCACTGTCAGGAGCCACCTTCTCTCACCCACTCCAGCCCAGGGCTCTCAGTCACTCCCACCTCCTAACATCAGGCCACCTACACCTGGGGAAACCCTGCACCGAGAGGAACTGTGTAGAAGTTGTGGGCACAGGATCCTCCTCAGCTGTCAGCCTTTGCTGGTCACAACTGTCTTGAATATGCTCCGTGGTTTTACTCTACTCCCTTGGGGCCTGCCAATTTCTGGTTTATAGTCAGTGGATTAGGCAGTGTAAGCTGCCATAACAAAATACCATAGACTGGGGTGGCTTAACAACAGAAATTCATTTTCTCACAGTTGTGGAGGCTGGAAGTCCCAGTTCAAGGTACCAGCCACTTCAATTCCTAGTGAGAACTCTCTTTCTGGCTTGTAGTCGGTACCTTCTTACTATGTCCTCATATGTCAGAGAGAAATCTCTCTCTCTCTCTTCCTCTTCCTATAAAATCATAATCCTATGAGATTAGCATCCTACTATTATGACCTACTTTAACCTTAATTACCTCCTAAAGACCCTATCTCTAGATACAGTGACATTGGGTAATGCAACATGAATTTAAGAGGACACAAACATCCATTCCATAGCACTCAGATTGGCTGGATGTTTGTCAGCCTTTCTCTGTGCCTCTTTCTCCTGCCCTTCCCATGAAATATCCATGCTTCCTTGCCTCTCTAATGTGCTGGGTCCTCCAGTACCGAAAAAGCAAAGGGAAAAGTTGAAGACTGTTTATCAATAAACTTAAATTCCTCACACTGGGACAATGGTTTGACATCACCAAGGACTTCCACATTTTGTTTCAGGTGACTCCCTTGACAGGTGTTGGTAGCTTCTTTTTCTAGATGAAGAAAACTAAGACCAAGAGAGGTTGAATATCTTCTCCAAAGTTATACAGCCAGCAAGTAGCAGAGTAGAACTCAGGTTACAGCAGCTGGAGACCAATGTCTACGTAATCCACAAAACTCCCCACCATCCTTTCCATCAAAGCCTTCAGTGCCAAGGCTCAATGCCTCCTCATTTCTTGCCAGGATGACTGGCATGGAGTCCTCATTCATCTTCCTGGCTCCTGTGCTACTCCCTGACAACTGCCTGCCACGGCACATTCTAATTATAGTTGTGGTACTTCTCCACTTAAAAGCTTAGAAGCAGTGACATGGCACAAGCACATCTGGTGCCCAGACACTGGTTTCTAAAAACCATTCTCCAATAAAAGGAGCCAAGGTCCTTTGGAGAAATGGCTGATTCTAGGGCTGAGATAGGGAAGATAAAATATGAGCCTGGAGGATCTTGTAATGCCAAAAGCAAGTAAGTACTCAAAACACACACATGGAGACACACACTCACAATGATGGGGGCATGTCAGAGCAACACAGGTGACAACCTGAAAGAATTCCCAATGGCCAAAGCTAGAATAACTGAAGAAACAAAATAAATAACAATAGTATTGGTTATAACCCCCAAACTACTCAAGAATTAATAAATATCCATGAGTCCATAGTGATATAAATAAATAAATGGAGGAGAAGGGACCAATATTCCTTACAGAAGAATTTGAAATAATAAATGTAAAAGTAATCAGAGAAAGAGAAAATCACCATTAGACCACCACAGTAATCATTGTGGCAGGCAAGATCCACTAATGAATACTAAAATTAGAAAGTGAAATATTAAGGAGAAATATGATATTTATATGGCCTCAAATATCTTTTTATATTAATTATGTGTTACTTACTGTGGTGGTTTTAACATATGCCCACAAATTACTTGATACTCCTCTCTCCAGGAAGTGAAGCTAAGTCCCCTCGCTTTGAGTGTGGATTGGACTTAGTGACTTACTTCTAAAGAATAGTGTCTTAGTCAGTTCGGGCTGCTAGAACAGAATATCATAGACCAGATGGCCTATAAACAACAGAAGTTTATTTCTCACAGTTCTAGAGGCTGGGAAGTCCAAGATCAAGGTGCTAGTGGATTTTGTGTCTGGTGAGAGCCTGCTTCCCGGTTCATAAATGGCTGGGTACTTGCTATGTCCTCACACAGCAGAATGGGCAAGAGAGCTTTCTGGAGTCTCTTTTTATAAGAGCACTAATCTCACTCCTGAGGGCTCCACCCTCATGACCTAATCACTTCCCAAAGTCCCACATCATAATACCATCACCTTGGAGGTTAGGAGTTCAACACATGAATTGGGGGTGTAGGGGGGTGGAGAGACACAAACATTCATCCATAACAAATAGAGTATGAAAAGAGAAAAACAGTAATATTGCAGTAATCTAGCAGACATCACCTTAAGTGGTCAAGGTTAAGATCACCAGTAATAAATCATGTTGGTCTCATGTATCCCTCGATATGATTCTCTGAGAAGGCACTTCACCTCTGTGGTATTCTTCCCCCAAATCTATAATCCCAGTCTAATAGTGAGAAAATATCAGATGAACCCAAACAGAAGGACATTCTGCAAATACCTGACTCACACTCTCCTAGAGTATCAAGGGCATAAGGAACAAGGAAAGACTGTCACAAACTGGAGGAGGAGAATATGTGATAACTAAATGCAATGTGGGATACAGAATTCAATCCTAGAACAGAAAAAGACGTTAAGTGAAGAAACTGGTGAAATGTAAATAAAATCTATGGTTTTGTTTAAAAAAAACCAAACAAAAAGCCTTCTGGTGCCTAAATAGCAAAGTACAAACTCCTGAGCTGGGCACACAAGACCCTCTGAATGTAACCCAGATGCCTCTTCTGCCTCTCTTGACACCTCCCACTTTGCTCTCTACTCTTCAATGAAGCCAGAGTGAGGGCTCTGAGGGAGCTCAGCCAGTTGCACCTTCTTGTCTCTTTTCTTATTTCCACCTCTGCCTGGAATGCCTTCTCCCCTGTTCCATGTGCCTACTCATCCATTTACCTGATAATTATCTTTTTAAGGTTCAGTCCAAGAATTTCTTCCTCAGGGAATTTTTTTTTTTTTCTGACTACCTCTGCATCCCAGTGGTCAATATTTCCCCATGGCCCTCTTTCTCTTTCAGTGACACCAGGAATCCCATAGCTATTTTATCAGCATCTACAACACTTTAGTGCATTTCTTTAAATGACTGTATCTTCCTCCGCTAGATAGTAAAATTCTTGAGGGAAACCTGATCTTATTCATCTTTTATAGCCTCAGAGTTTAACACATGTTTTTTTTAATACATACATATTACATGTATACATTACATACATACATAATACATATTGAATGAATGAATAAATTAATGAATAAACCCACACTAGAAATCTACTGGCTAGAAATGATAAATGTGTAAATTCATCTCAGCTATGCAGACATGTTTGAAGACAATTTTCACTCAAAACTGCAAAATGCTTTGTAGGAATTCATAACGCAACTCTTAAAACACATCTTGAGGTCAGCACACATCCTGGTTGGTGGAGAGCCAAGGGCTTCCACAAATGAGCCCATTTCATGGAGAGCCCAGGCTCTGGACCTCCCCTCTGAACACTTTTATTCCCAGTGACTCAGTCAGCTCAATTAAAATAGCTCCAAACAGAGCCACACGGGTCCTCATTTAAATGCATGGCCTTTATTTAAGTCAAATCTGTACCTAACATCCAAGGAACTCAAGGAACAGGACAGACACCATTATTACTCTCAATGTTTTTGCTATTTTTGCCACCATTGGTAGCACCAATTGTCCTCCATATATTAATCATCAAATAGCCTCCCTACTATAGACAGAAACCTTGCAGTTGCTATTTTTAAATGCTGCAAAGTGAAATATTTCTATCAGTAGTTGGAGGAAAGAGAGAACTGAAGTTTGAGGCAGCTTGACTTTTTTCTTAAAAGGAGGCATCACAGGTCAAGGTAAATGCAGACTCATTATTATTTGATGGATGACCAAACTTGTCAGGCCTGCACAGGTTCTTCCTAGGATGTGCAATCATGCCTCTGGCCTTGGCCTCCCATAGACTTTCCTAGAGAGGTTTATAGTGTCCCTCATTTCCAGACTCAGTTCCATTCCAATTCTTGAGCCAGTTCTATCTAAGGCCAAAAGCATATCAACTGTCTCAGCACATCCTGCTGCTCCAGCATCACTTTGGACTAGCCACAGGCCCAGTCATGACTGCTGTGTTAATGACTGCTGTTCGTTAATCAGACCTAGTCCCTTCATTCCCCAAAACTCCTTGGTGTCAGCTTTGTCTGAGTTACAGCTCTCTCATCAAGCCCCCATACTCACTTCACATGGGTATAACCCATAAACCCCATAATTCTAACCAGTCATCTTGACTACTTGTCCAGACATAGACTGGACAATGGACATCTCATCAGTGACCTACCAAGACATATGACCCACCTCCACAGGGTCTCTCTATCTATGCCTTGAAATTGTGTCAGCCCTCTAGAACCTTGTCGTGGTTCTAGAGTAGAAAGAACCCTAAAATAATTGAGAATAACTTTCCTACTAGCCCAGTGAGATAAGGGTTCTAATAGAATTATACCATTTTAGAAAATAAAATAATTTTACACACCCCTCTGAGTTTGGGACTGAGGCTCATTCCCCCCACCTTTTGCCAGCCTCCACCCTCCTGGGACTGGCCAACACTTCTACCTTCTGGTGTGCATCCTCCTGCCGATACTCAGACCTCTCAGATGACAGTGACTACCATCTGACTCCCATATTTGAACAGCCACCTGCAGTAGCTGCTCCCTATACCACAAATTGTACCAAAGCTCCTTCTCTGACATCGCTTCCATCTTGGTACGAATGATCCAACCTTCTCGCCACTAGACTTTCTTCTAAAACCCCAGGATAGTCTTTCTTAATTGAGGGGCCCTCTCCCCAGGAAAAAGCACATATTCATATACATAGGGAAATGTATTTTGGCCGCAGAGGTCCACTGACCCATCAGGGCCAATGCCTGAGCCCCAAATTAAGAACCACTGCCTTCAATAACATGGCTCAATACACGCTCAGTTCATCTCACTCAGCAGCTGAGATGGGGAGTGGACAATCCCAGCTCCAACCTACTGATGGTAATGTTAGATGTTGCAAAGAGGCCATCTGGGTTGACTACTCCAAAAAATGACCTCTTCTGGGCATACTTCTAGAATACTCTTTTGTAAAATTTATGGCTTACCTTTAAAAGTAAATAATGTATGTCATTTAAAAAAGATATATGTTGGGCTTCCCTGGTGACGCAGTGGTTGAGAGTCTGCCTGCCGATGCAGGGGACACGGGTTCGTGCCCCGGTCCAGGAAGATCCCACATGCCACGGAGAGGCTGGGCCTGTGAGCCATGGCCACTGAGCCTGCACGTCCAGAGCCTGTGCTCTGCAACGGGAGAGGTCACAACAGTGAGAGGCCTGCATACCGCAAAAAATAAATAAATTTTAAAAAGGTATACGTTAATTCCTCAATAATCCATTAAAAATAGGCTTCAGTGGGAAAAAAATGAGTCTAGAATCCCAACTGGGACTGTCAGGAATAAATACCCCAGCAATGTGGACAGGGACCTTCCTAGCCCATCCTGCACCCTCCAAGCCTTAGGGCAGAGTTGGGGTGGGAATGTTGCAGTATCAAGCCACTGATTATGGCTTTTGTGGCCTGGACCAGAGGTTCTAGAAACACAAGTATGCCAATGAACAGCTGAGACACAGAAAACGGATCCAATTTCAGTAGGACACTTAAAAGCACCTCCTCTCCTCTTCCTCTTTTCTTCACGAGGGTTCTGTTCATAAAGGTTCTTCACAGGGAAGAGGTGAGGACAGGACTGAGATCCACACGATTTTGCCTCCTTCCCCTCTTGCCAATAATCCCACTCATCGGCGGTTACAGAACCAAAGCTAAGACCAGGGTGAGACTATATCATAAATATTTTCACTTCTTTTTCACATATGTAGAATCATGAAATCAATGTTGGAAAGATCATTTTGTCTCTTTGATTTATTAATCACTCCCATTTTTTAAGTTCTCTGTGAATGAAAACTCCTCAAGATCTGAGCCAGTATTTTATGCCCCTGACATTCACTCATTCAACAAATATTTATTTGTGCAGCTTCTATATGTCAAGTCCTGTTGTAGACACCAGGGTTACAATGTGGACCTGCAGAGACCCTACTCTTAGTTAACAATGAACTAGAAAGGTCAACATTGGACAAATGTAACATCTGTGAGGCAAGAGAAGGGTGGGCACCTCCCATAGGTGGACCCAACCTAGGTAAAAAAGTTCTTCCTTACATTTAATGGAAATCCATCTGGTATCATTTGAGCCCCCTTTTCCTTGACACAAATAGAGAAAGGAAAACCATCTCTCTTATCAATGCCTTCATAAAATGGTGACACTCGTGAAATCATCCTTGATTCTTCTCTTCTCTTGCTTAAACAGCTTCAGTTCCCTTCACAATGCCTCACAGGACATACTTCCTTGCCTTTAATAATAACTTTCCTCACACTGGTGCAGACCTTTCTCATGTATAAGGCACTTTGTGGTTTACAGAGCACTTCCACGTCATTATCACTCTGATCCTCACAACAACTGCACAAGGAAGGGACTGAAGATATTTGCTGAGCGCCAAGTATACACAAGGCACTGTTCTAGGGTTGTGGGGGCACCTGTGTCACTTTACACTTGTCCCTGTTGAAATCTATCCCACTTTTGTAGAGCCATTTTCTCAATGAGTCAAGGCCATTTTGAATTTTATTTCTGTCTTGCAGAGCGACAACAACCGCACCTAATTTAGTGCCAGCTGCAAACCTAATTTAGTGCCAGCTGCAAATTTAATGTGCATAGTCTTAATTCCTTCATCCAAGCCATCAATATAGTTATTGAGTAGGATAGATCCTGGCCCCAATACCTCTGGAACAGCACTCAATATGTCCCCTTAGATTGATACCAGGCCACTGATAACTCTCCTTGGGATGAAGCCATCCAGGCTCTAGCAGAAGTGTAGATGGGAACATACTCTTCTAACACGTCAATGTCTGGTTCAAAAAAATCAAAATCTTTACTAAAATTGAGATAGGTCTCATCTATCGATTCCCCAGGTATATGTAGCCTCTCATAATCATGGGAGGAAATTAAATTGGCCTGGCATTGTTTGCTCTTTACAAATATTTACTGATTGCTACTTAGTATTTTATATTCTTTCAGGTGCTACCCAATTGGTTATTTGATGATTTATTCCAAGATCTTCCCAGGTATTGATGTTAAGCTCACATCTCTGAAATTTCCAGGGTCCTCCTGTCTTTCTCTTGGAGATGGGCACCTCATTTACCCTTTTGCTATCCTTAGGGGCTTTTCCAATCCTCTGTGATTTGGGGGAAACACTGGCTAATTGTCCTAAGATGAAAGTTGAAAATACATTCAGTATCCTACAGGGCAAGCCATCAGGCCCTGCCGACTTGAACGTATTAGGTTTTTCTAAGTTTTCTATGTTGTCTCTTTGGCCTTCTATCCTCGTATTACAGCTGGGGCTTATTCCAGGCAGCAATTTATAGCTGTTGTTATCTTTCCCCCTGGACAAGGGGAATGAAGAGGACATTGCAAAAAATAAAATAAAAAGTTCTACCATTTTACTCTCTCTTCTGCTTTAGCATCTCTGAAAGAGTCAATACCAGGTATTCATATCTCATTTCCTTTTCGTCTTCTTGCCATACTGGAAGACTGCCTTTCCTAGCTCCTTTGCAGTTAAATTGAAGTCATGGGATTGGGTTGGGCCAATCTACTGATGGAAGGAATGATGACCACCATTTTCTGGCCTGGACCCAAAACTCTCTGCATGACCCTCCTGCTTTCTCTTCCCCTTTGCTGACATCCATGGTCATGACATGTTGGTAAGGTAGCAGCACAAGAGGAAAGAAGACCAGACACCTGAATAACCACTTGGGAGTGCTGCTCAGGACAGTTACTCAACCTATGCTGGACTGTGATGTAAATAGTAGACGCGTAGCACAGGGAGATCAGCTCAGTGCTTTGTGACCACCTAGGGGGTGGTGGGAAGGAGATGCAAGAGGGAGGAGTTATGGGTACATATATATATGTACAGCTGATTCACTTTGTTATAAAGCAGAAACTAACATACCATTGTAAAGCAATTATACTCTAATAAAGATGTTAAAAAATAAATAAGAGATGCATTCTGGTGTGCTGTTAAACCACTAGCTATTAGGAAGTTGTTTTCTTTTTTTATGTTGATGCAGAATCTCTCTTCTTATCATCTTCTCACACTGACCTCAGTTTTTGTCCTTTGAGATCATACAGGGGATATTTCTCTGTCAATTACAAAGCAAAATTTTCCCTGAATATCTTTTGGGACTAACAAAATATTTAAAGACTATCTCTTATTTTCTATTACCTTCCCGAGGTATATATTTTTTATTTTAACCTTGCTAATCAATCATACTATTTTATATATTTATGTAAATTGTTATTTAGTTTGGAGGAGACCTTGCCAACGTACCTTAATCCACCATGAGCTACATAAAGAGAAAACTAACAAGTCCAATTTTAAGTTATAAAGAATTACAACGGGTATGGTATCTGTGTATCTGTGTGTTTTCATTTGAAAAAGTTCTGTAAAGTTATTTAATAGAAAGAATAATATAACAAATATCTATGTGTCTATCACACAATATTTTTAAACGTTCACATTTCTCTATATATACAAGAAACACACCTGATAGGCCAAGTCCCTCTGCTTCCCTCCCCAGTCTCATTTCCTTCACTCCCACGTTAGAGGGAGTGCAGTGTGCCTTTTCAAACTTTAACTATCTTAACTGTATATAGCTGATCATAAAGAATGTGTTACATTATGTTTTGTGTTTTGGTTCACATAAATGGCATTGGATTGTATGTATTTCTATGTAACTTGATTTTTTTATTTAACATTATATTTTGAGATATAATCAATGTGATACATATAGATCTAGTTTATTCATGTTTATTTGCTGTGCGGTTTTAATCCATTGTATAAATAAATACAGCCAGAGTTTATTTACCCATTTCCCTATTCATATATGGACACTTAGTTTATTTCCAATTTATCACTATTCCAATAATGCCAGTTTCTCTCCAAAGTGTTTATACCACTTTACTTTCACACAAATTATATGTGCAAACTCCTATTTCACCATCTCTTTATCAATACTTGGTATTGTTAAGATAGTTTTATTTTTGCCAATCTTAAGTTTGTATTTCATCCTATTCAGTCTTCATTTATGTCCTTCAATGGTTTGGGTGGTAAGATTCTTCCAAAAGTGTTATGAATGTTATTCATATGAATAACATTTCATTCTAAGATATTTTCAGTAGCTTTCTTGATCTTATAAATGAAGTATCCTGTACTATTACACTTTCTAACTGAAAAGTAAAAGTACTGTTTCTCGTATTCAGAAATGCTATTGATTTTTGTACAGTGAATAATTCTCCAAAAAGAAACAAGATTTATAAAAAGCAACCTAGAAAAGCAACATCTAGTGAAGAAACCTGTACATTTTTAAAAGTATTTTAGAGTATTTTCATTCACTAATATAGAGTTCAATCTTCAACCATTTAACAAATATTATTTAATGTCTACTAGATCCTAGGCCCTATGCTTAACAATGGAGCTTCTCCAGTGAGAATAAGACACACAATAAACAAACAAAACAATGAAATGAGATCTTTTTTTATACTTATTGAGAATCTACTTTCCATGACTGCAGAAATTAAGTAGCTCTTGGAATTCCAACATTTCCTCTAAGTTTTCCATATCCCCAACTGCTTCTTTCTGCCATGCGATGTCATGACAGGGAATTTGATCCTTCATCTCTCACAGATGATACTGGCTTATGTAATTGCAATGCACTACTTTTCACCATACCAGCCCTCACTCACACATACCTGCCCATACTTCATCAAATATCAGTACTCGTGCTTTCCCTTCTATATCACCAGTGCCTCTAAGTCACTCAGAGTTCAGGACAGGGGCACCATCCCCTTAGGCCGTTCGAGTGAAATTGAACAAATTCTCTGGACACTGGTATACCCCTTTCTACTGAATGATGCATATGCAACATGCAGAGAGCTGGCAGTAGATGACCCTCACCTGACAGTCCCAAGAAGAGTAAGCCCACTTCTTCCCAGTTCCTCTACTTGGGCCATTGGTTATGTTCTCTAACATGCAAGGAACCTTCCACAGGATTGGCTCTGCTTCCAGGGGCTTCTCTGGTAATGCCACTGATGGCACTCAGCAATATCTCAATAATCTCACCATGGACCTGTCCCCATTTCCAGCCCCACCTTCTCATCTCTGCCCCCCACTCCACTGCCCCCACACAATTCCTCCACATGATCTGGTTTTTCCTGTATTCTTCTTCCAATCTATTGTGATGGTATAAAATTAATCCTCAACTTTCCTTCTGTTCTGAATTTCAAGAGCCTATATTGAAAGTCAAATAGAATATTAAGTCTGTCTTCTGCCATCACAAACCTAAGTCTCCTCAAGGAAAAGCAGCTACCTCCAACAAACCAGAGGATGAGTCATAAATCATAAAATACAAAAATAAAAACATAAAGACTAAAGCTCCAATATATTTTCGCATCATCTTGAAGCTCTGCCTCCTCAGTATGTTGATCTCTCTGTTCCTTGGTTTCTAAGAAATGTATAGCCCAGATATTTTCCTAGGCAATTTCATACTGTTATTAATGGTTAGCATTTCAACAAGAAATCTCTTTCTCGTCTTCTGCCAGAGATATCCACAGGACTCACTGCCTCATTTCATTCAGGTCTGTACTTAAATGTCACTTCCATGGAGAAGTTGTCTCTGAAAAAATAAACTGATACCCTTCATCCCACCTACTCTGTTTTATTGCTCTTCATAGCACTTTCCACTCCGTAACATTATGTGTATATTTACTTCTTTATTTGTTTATTGTCTATCTCACCCTACGAGAACACAAACTGGAAGAAAGCAAGCATTTTGTTTATTTTATTCACTGCTATATCTCCAGCAAGCATAATGTGACATATAGTAAATCCCAATAAATACTTGTTGAATGAATGAATGAAGACTGCAGCTAGTTTATGACTAACCCTCAAATAACCCTGTTGTCTGTCTCCTTAAGACTCAGAGATGGCAACTAGCTTCATGTTAATAATGATCTATGGTAATAGGTGCCTGGAGCATCCATTTAGATTGATTATGAAGCAGGAAACTGCTGTGATTGATGACCAATGGCTGCAAAGGGATTAGAAGGGGAAATCAGATGTCTTCCCTGTATTTTGCAGCTCAAGTCGAGACTAAAGCCAACCTTAGCCATCCATTCTGTGTGTTTCCACTTCTGGACTCCACTTGGTCTTGTTTGGCCTTGCCAGGGAAAGAGAAGTTACTTCCTCAGCAGAAGGCATCCCAAGACCTGTGTTACCAACCAACCAACCACAAGGAAGGGAAAAGAGTGTTTTTCTTTCTAAGGTCCAGGCCTAAGACTGGCCTTTAACTCATTACTTCTGACCTCCACACAACCTTCCCACTGATGTTCCTGGATCCTTCTGATCCAGCCCTACATGAAACTGAAAAGAGAATTTTGAACAACTTCCCTCCTCCCATAAAAACAATACCCCTACTCTAGCAAATTACTATGTGTTCCTGGAGACTCTATGTTGCCCGTGACCCATATCTAAATTCCTTCTCTCTACAGATGGAATGAGACATAGGAAAGGCTATATTCCTTTTCTGCTTATTAACTTTTCTGAGAGAGGAAGAGAGAAGTCTCTGAGATCTGACATATAGCATGCATTACATATTTTGTGTACAGCTAGAGAGGACTCATCAATCTCACTGCAGTGCTTTAAAATGCAGATTCCAAGGACCCACCCCAGAAATTCTAAGTAGGTCTAGAATGCAGCCCAGGAATTTGCATTTTAAGCAAATACCCAGAGTTATTCTGATGCAAATGGTCCTTAAAACACACTTCAAGAAACATTGCCCAAGAGTTCCACAGATTACAGATTAAAAACCCAACACCATGGAATAACAAATCAATGATTTTCAAGAAGCATTTTCCAATAAGGGGCATGACTAGTTTGTTCTCATTTCAGGTTTCTGGTCAAATATCTGCCCAGAGAGGACTTCCATGACCAGCCTGCAGCCACTCCCCAATGCTGTTTTATTCCTTTATAGTAGTTATTGCTATGTAATTATTTTGTATTTATTTATTCATTCATTTACAAATTTTGGGTCTTCTCCCTGCTTCCTGGGAGCAGGGGATTGTCTGTATCCTCAGTCCCTAGAACAATACCATACTAGGTGCACAATAAAAGAATAATGAAAAAATGAACAAATTTGTGAATGAACAATTCTCTGAAATTCATAAAATCCTTCCATTTTTTTTACCTAGAATACTACTTAGCAATGAACTCTGTTCATCAAATACATCTTCTGAGGAAGATTCAGGGAAAACACATATGATGCTATTTTGTAAATGACACATATGAGGCATTGGTATTGTTTGGGAATAACTTTTGAACAATGGTGGAATTATGGGGCTTAAAGAAGGCTTCTGCCTATATCAGTTTCATTGACCCTGGGTAACTGAATTTTTTGAATCTCTGTGCTAAAGGGTAGAGATTGGTAGCATGCAACTGCATCCCACCCTCAAAAGCCACTCACGTACACTCACTGCACCCAGTTAACACACCCAGAGAATCGAAACACTGATATTCCAAAGCTACCTGACTGTCACATAAAGGGGAGCATGCTTTCGACTTTTCCTGGGTGATACCAGTTAAATATTTCCTTTCAATTGTATCTTCCAATCCTCTCCATCTCTCTGTCTCTCTTTCTCTCTCTCTGTCTCTCTCTCGCTCGCTCTCTCGCTCTCTCTCGCTCTCTTGCTCAACTTATCTCTCGAATTTTTTTCCCAAGGAAGACTTTCCCCAAAACTCACAAAATGTTCCAAACCTCAGCATAGGCTTACACGCTGAGAATTTGTTACTCATGAAGCAGGCCTTTTGAAGTCTGATTTCTTGGGATTGATGCTTTATCTTTAAACAGTGAACATGAACATTGTTTCAAAGGACCCCTGACAATCACTTAGGAATACCTCAGAAATTTTTTGTCTGGGCAAGGTCTCCCCTACACAGGGAACCTTTTGTAAATAGTAGTTACTAGAACCGTAACACTAATAGATGTAGTTAATAATTATCACAACATGCCAAAACTGCACAGTTTGCTACCGGATTACAATATTAAATTACTATTGAGATATGGTATTCGCTTCAGGCAATACTAGTAAGAACCCCCCAAAGACCCTGGCTGGCCTTGCTGTTGAAAAATGGAAAATGTTTCACAGCACACCATGCTCTGGCAGCAGGGGGCTTTGCCAGAAAACAAAACTCAGACAATAGAAGGAAAGTTTTATCAGAGCTGAAGTGTCCTTTCACTTGGGAACTTTCATCTCTCAAAAAGAAAAACACGCACACACTTGATAGCAGCTTACAAGGCAAGCCATTACTATGGGCACAGTGACTCACGGTGCAGATAGAGAATACTGCACAGCCAGAGCTCCAAGGCTTTGTTTTATTTGCATCTGATTACGTCTAGAGATATGCCAAGCCAGCTCTGAAGAGCTGAGGGCCCCTCAGAATGCGAGCAGGCTTCTCTCCCTGTGAGCGGGGAGAGAATTTTCCTTTCCCACATATCCTCTCCTCTCTGCTTGACAGGTCAAGTGGCCTGGAATGGAGAGGTGTCATTAACTCCAGGACCTCACATGCAAAAGCAGACACAATGTGGGCACTTGTCACAGGGCAGCACACAACAACCCACCCCTCACCCACCCACATGCTGCCATCCCACCTCCATATTGGTGATTTCAGAGGCCCACGGTGGGCAAATGAGTACTTAGCAATCAATATGCAGGTGTATCTGCCCCACGTATGCAAACAGGAGGCTGGTTTGCCCAGTCCAGAAACATATTGGGCTACACCTACCACTGAGGCTGGACCCAGTATATGCTGCCTTACAGGAATCAAGGCTCCCAAAGGCAGCAAGGTAACAAGAAGAAGAACAGTGTCTATTAAGCAACTAATTAAAAGATATTCAGGGAGAAGGATGTCACTTGTGCCTTGGCCCCGTCAGGCCAGGCAAACCAGTAAAGAGCCAGCCAATTAAGAGGTTAAGAGAGGTTACATTGGGAGTTGCCTGCATCCTTCCTAGCAGCTGCCGCATCTCTGATCTGTGCAGGCAGACACAGTAATGGATATTCCTGGCACAGAGAAGAGAGTAAACAGTCACTCCATTTCTTCTCCCCATGCAGACAGTCTACCTAGTCCAGATTAGCAAGGTGTGCTGGGATGGGTCCATTTCCCAGTCCAGGACACCCGGGTGTGAGCTTGGAACTCAATGGGCAATTCAAGCCACTGTATCACCTATAACAATAAAAATTCCCAGGTGAACTAGGGGTGGGAGGTGGGGGGAGAGGACATCTATCCTGCAGAGTCTAAGAAAGAGGTCCGAGGGTGTTGACTCTTGGTAAACCCGATGGATATCAAACATAAAGGACTTTATTTTTTTTTAAGTCTTTCTATGCTCTTTATTTCCAAAAATGTACTGTTCATTGAAATTTTTTTCACATGTCAGTCTACACTTTATGAATTCCTCAAGAAGTAAGGTTCTTATTCATTTCTACCATTTACAAAGCTGTGTGACTTCGGGCAAGTTACAACCCACTCTATGCATTAAGTGGGGATTATACTAATGCATGTGAAATCTCTTAGCACAAGTGCCTGGTACAAAATAAGTCTCCAGTAAATGTTAGCTGCTGGTGTTACTATTACTAACATTATTATTATCACTATAGTCTTCTATCTTCTATCCTCAGAATCTAGCACAAAAGATGCTCAGAGTTGGTGGCATGACCAGCTGATCGACTAAATGAATGACTGAGTGCCTTTGGTGGCAGGCAGTTCTTTCTCCTGAGATACTCTGTCCCAATCATCACTCTCCTGATGCCAGGAAATAAGGAGGTCTTGGTCACATCATTTTATCTGCTATATTCTGGACCTCACAAGCCTCAATGTCGGCTGTCAAACACAGCCTCGTAAAAAAGGATCACAATGCAGGTTTGATTTTTTCAGACTCTTATTTTCCACTGTAATGAGCTTGTGATTTTGAAAGGAACAACCATGCCAAGTAGCTCCTGATGATTATTTTCAAGAAAGCCCATACTGGGATGGAGATTTGGGGTACAAGGAGTACATGTAAGCAGTACTACCTATTGATTCTCCCAAAAAAAACCCAAGAAGAGAAGAAACCAATAGACAGTTGGGTGTCTATATAGAAGGCCCCATCTCAGAACAGATCCCTGGGTTCAAGCTAATAGCACTTCAGCAAAGTGATTTAATGGAGGCAGCAAGAGTACAAACTCTGGAACTGTGCAACCTACATTCTAATTCAAATTTCAACACAAATTACTGAAGCTCTCTGGGCCTCACATTCTTCATCTGTAAGGGGTGTTGCAGTTTTGCACACACCTGCGAACTTCCCTCGGAGAGGAATCAGAACCAAGACAGAACACCAATATCCAGTGCAAATCAAAAGTAGATTAGTGATTATTAATCTGTTAAGCACAAAGGCACAAACCGATCGGGGCCTCACCAAAATAAGGGTGAGACCCCGAGTCTTGTACAGGTGTGTTTTTTTTTTTTTTTTTTTTTTGGTACGCGGGCCTCTCACTGTTGTGGCCTCTCCCGTTGCGGAGCACAGGCTCCGGACGCTCAGGCTCAGCGGCCATGGCTCACGGGCCCAGCCGCTCCGCGGCATGTGGGATCTTCCCGGACCTGGGCACAAACCCATGTTCCCTGCGTCGGCAGGCGGACTCTCAACCACTGCGCCACCAGGGAAGCCCCAGGTGTGTTTTTTATATCCCAGGGTAACAGGATGTTCATTCTAATTTTGAACTATTGGGTAGGCCATCCAGAACCCAGTGTCTTCCTGTTCACATTATGCTGGCAAGCAAAGCTCAATTTCACAGTAGCCAAGTCAAACGGTTAGCAATAAAAGCAGTTACAGTACAAACAGTTTTAAACCAAAACATTTCATCATTAATTCCAAGTATTACAATCTAACTGTATGTTCTGGGACAGTGTGTCCCGTCACAGGGGGTCTTAGTCCATTCCAGCTTCTATAACCAAGAATTTACTTCTCACAGTTCTGGAGGCTGGAAGTCCAAGGTCAGGGTGCCAGCATGGTCGAGTTCTGATGAGAGCCCCATTCTGGGCTGCAAACTTGTACCCTCACCCGGCGAGCTCTCTGGGGTCTCTTTTATGACAGCAGTAATCATAACCATAAGGACTCTGCCCTCATGACCTAATCACCTCCCAAGGGCCTCATCTCCTAATCCCATCACATTGGGGGTTAGGATTTCAACATATGAAATTGGGGGTGGGGCACAAACATTCAGCCTCTAACAAATGGAGTATGAAAAGGGGAAAAGAGTAACACTGAGTGGAGTAATCTGACAGACACCCATCTTAAGCAAGTGGTCACCAATGATGTCATATTAATCTCATAAATCCCTCAGTATAAGGCACTGAGGGCACTCCTATTTGCTGGACAGCTTTGAAGAAGTTTAAATAAAAGGATGCCTATAGAGAATTTAGGGCAGAGCCCATCACACAGAAAGTCTGGGTATTATTTAATCTAATTGATCACTCTCCACACTGAGTTCTAAGCAAACTGAGATGCAGACTCAGACCTCCAAATGCATCCAAATATTATTTTTGCAAATGGTGAAACTTGATTAGGGTGGCCTGCTTGATTCACATCCAAATTGGGCTTTCTACTGCTCGTAGCTTGAAGCCAACCAACATCTTGAGATCCAAAAGGGAGAATAATATTTACTATTTCAGCAACATAGAAACATACCTTTCTCGTCCTTCCATTGGTAATAACAGGATAGGCCCCTAGTGTTCCATCTCCCTCTGCTGTCCTCCTACTCATTGCAGCAGGCAGTCAAGCTGAGCCTTCACCGCCTTAACCTAGTTTTTAAGCTGAATCCATTCCTCCTCTTTCATGTGTAGGACTAAATCCCAGAGCCTTCTTTCTTTTTCTTTTCCCTTTTCTCTCTAGCCCAGATATTTATCTTTCTTACATATTCTTGCATATTTTCTTGGAGCCCCCATAAAAAGAAATAAAGTCAAGTATTTCTTGGTCAGTCTGAAAACAAAGCATCCACTGCTCAAACTAATCTTGTCTAGCCTCTGTTTCCTAAACTGGATAATCCTGCATCAGGAAATACCTCCCACAAGACAACAATTAACCCAGGACTACATACAGTCTATTGTTTCACCACTTATTCCCAATTAGTGTGCCTCCCCTTCCCTATCTCTTCTCTCTTATCCTTCCATAAACTTCCCAGGAACTTTCCATGGAGGGATAAACAACAGCTGCATTCCCATCTACAATTTCTGTGCTACCCCGAAACTCACCTAATTCTGATTAAAATTTTCAGCTCTCATCTCCCTAGTCTTCCAATATCAAATCCATCCAAAAAAGTCTAGCATGGCCATCCCAGTCTCCAGGCTTCCCCACAGCTTTTATTTTGACTCCTCCATGGCATTAAGAAGCCTCTCACAATAAGGGCTTCTGGCTCCCTGAGGGTTCTCCCCATCTTGCCCATCCTCCTCTGTTGAATATCTTTGTACCCTGGTCACTTTTCTGATGTAGTAACTCTCTTAGTCCCCCTGTAACAAGCAATATGCATGGCTATGTTTCCTTTCCCCCTTTTTAACAGTCTAGCCTGGTATTTCAGGTGCTTGCCAACATCTTTGAACAAGACTCAATATGTTTCTTTTAAAACAGTCAAGGACACAGACATTTCAGAAAACTAGGAGACATAGAGACCACAGAACAGTCTCTATAGGTCTGAACCATTGACTGACTCAGAGACCAGTCAATACATAGTTTGTTACCACCATTTGTCCTTGACTCTACACAGACTACTCAACATTTCAATATTACTCATGGGTTTTGGCCTTTTGCTTGTGACATGAATGCTTTCAAACACCCACACAGCCTGAATTCCCTGTTCTTTGAGGGGAGCAGGCATGGAGGCCTGGTCTACATACAATCGACCACTGCTACAAAGCAGGGCAGCAGGTGGGTGTGCTTTGGTCCTCTTAATAAAATTTCTTGGGCTAGAAATGATTAGCAATGATGACAGTCAATCATTTGAGGTAGGTTTTATAGACTGACCTGAAAGATCAAACTACCACAGTTTTTGAATACATGGCCAACATTATATAGTTTATATGTTGTAATGACATAAAATTTCTCTTCTGGGAAAAATACACACAGATTTTGATGTGATTTAACTTGAGAACAATAGCTACCTCTCCCAGTGTAGCACTTCCTTCTTTCTCCACAAAAAAGGGATGACTGAATCATCAAATATATGGTGGGATTTAGGGGGGTATCAAGCCTGCAGAGGAGAATTTGAAAACAACTAAACAACTGGCCTCCAGGATCTCAACATCTTTCCTCCTTTCAGAGTCCAGAGTGCTCACCATTACACAATGGAACCTGCTCATCTTTCCTCCTTTCAGATCTCTCTTACCTGGCCTCCAAGATCCCAACCTTTCCTTATGATCTAGTAGGTCTCATTTTCCCTTTTCTATCTCTGTAGCTTAAGCTGTTCAACCTCAATCTTTTTTTTAAAGGAAATTCTTCTTTTCTTCTGTGAGTCTAATCAAAATGGCTATTGTTCCTACTTCAGATGAAAACCTCTGCTTTGAATCCTACCCAGTTCCTCCAGGAGAGTCTCAGCAAACCTGATTCCCAGAAATCTATATAAGGTTTTTTAATTTTTTCTTATTAAAAAGATGAGATTACAATAATTATATTAATTCCATTGAGTTTTTCTCCCACCTAACTTAAGAGGATGACCTCCCATTCCTCTTTATAGATCAACTAACAAAATTCTGCCTGTGTCTGAACTATAGGCTGGGCTCATGAAATCTATAACCATAACAGAAGGTTACCTACTTAACAAAAGAAAGTCAATTTCAGACCAAGCTGGGTAAGGAAGGAGCACTGGCTTCAATAGTTCATGAACAAACCCCATGATACCAAGGGGATGGTCTTGCCACTGCCCCCACTTTGACCCTAGAACTGGTTACAGGGCAAAACAAGTTAAAGAACAGGATCTGAGATAGCCAATCAATGACTGCTGCCAATCCCTTAACAATTTAAAGGCAGGAACCAGACACACCAGTGTTCCTAAATCCTGGTCTGCAGAGAAACATGTCAAGAGAACAAAGATGTTTCCACTTATCAATGCCAAAAAACCTGTACAAACCCAAAGATGCATTTATTTTATACCTAGTGCAGCTGGCTAAGGTCAAAAACAGCAACCCAGCTACCATAGCTTGTGCCTGATAAAAATAGCCACACAGCTGTGACTACCAGCAGTAAAGATGTCACAGACAGTAAACAGAAACCTGAGAGACCCACTCTTTCCAAAGACCTCTTCCAGACCGCACCAGCATCCTTAATCTCCTTGAGCAATATTTAGGTTCCTGAATGGATGTCCAGTATCCATTCTTAAAGTTTCCAGACTTTACATCCTACATAGCAATTTGTGGAGGCTACTAACTTGCACATCCTCTCTATTCTGAGATCTAAATCAACGTAAGAGTCAAAGATGAAAATAACAATTATTTTACAGTACAAAGAATGAGGCAGCCCAATATTTACTAAAAAGGAGCAAGCTCCAATACACATAGTTAAATTTTAAAAGCTAGGTGTATAATTGTACATGGTATATGTCACCCTTATGTGTGCATGTACGTACACATGACCAGAGACCAAAACAGGCTTTCTACACCATCCCATGAAGTCTGGATTTTAGACTCTTTACATGGGAAATTTGGGACAACAGAGTAGATAATTTACTAGGCAGTCACTTAAAAAACTATGGCTCAAGTCATCCCCTGTTGAGCACAAAGTCCAGAATTAAGAGAAGCCATACATATGTAGCCACCTGTAAGCTACGTGAAATAGCTTCCAGTAGTGAAAGAGTGGATATTACACCCTTGCTATCTATCTGACCATTCACATGTATCTATTAGTCCTATGGAAACCCACTAGTGAGAGGGATGGAGAGGAGACAAGTTTACTTCCCAATACTACTACGTTGCTACATAGGGGAGCTAAACAGGTGTGTAATAACAGATATAAACTTAGTTGGTACAAACTAGTCCTTGACACAAGGAGCCAGTTACAGGCATCTCTGAACAAGCATGGTGGTTCAACTGATGCCTAGCTATACAGTCTAACCCAGGGTTGGGTGAATTTTTTCTTAAAGATCCAGATAATAAATAATTTAGGCCTTATGGGGCATTCAGCCTCTGTCACAACTACTCAACACTGTCATTATAGGGTAAAAGCAGCCACAGATAATACATACACGAATGGGTGTCGTTCCACTCCAATTAAACTTGATTTACAAAACAGAAAAGCAATAGTTTGCTAACCCATGGTCTAACCTGTAAAGCAAGGCAAAATCCCTTCTTAACCAAAGTAATTTGGTGCAAAAATACAAAAAAATAAAATTGCCATAACCTGGGCCCTCACCATCTCTTACCCAGACTACTGTAGTAACTTCTAACTGATTTCAGGCTTGCTTTTTACCTACTCTGACTTATCTTATGCACTCCACCATAGTTTTATCTCCAAAATTTAATTCTGATTACATGACTATCTTGCATAAACACTTCCCATGTCTCATAGTCTCTTCAAGAATGAAATTCAGTCTCTTCATCATGGCTTAGAAAACAATCCCTGTCTGGTTCCAACGCACTCATAAAGTCTTTCCTCCATATGCTAACCTGCAGCTCTATTGAAGTGTCAAACATTCTCTAGATAAGCCAGACTCTACTACTCTCCAAATCTTTTCCCATACTACATTAGTCAGAGTAATTAATGCCAACTACCACAACAGACAGGCTTAAAACAGTAAAATGTTTCTCTCTCCAATGAAGCAGGATGCTGGTCTGAGGAGGCTCTCCTCCGTCCAGTGACTTAGAGATCCCAGGTTACTCCATCTTGTGACTCATTCATTCCAACACGTTACTACCAAGTATGTGGCAGCAGGAGAAAAGAGAAACAGAAGAGGCACCACAAGTCTTAGGTGCCTAGGATAATAAGTAATGCATCATTTCTGCTTACAATCGCATTCACTATGATTCAGTCACATGAATCCAATCCAACTGCAAGCAATCTGAGAAACACAGGGTAGCACAGGACAGTTAATGAGTACAATTTGTCTCTGCCGTGTATATATCATGTCCTTTGCTTAGATATCTTTTCACTTCTTCTCTTCCTAGTAAACACCTTCTCATCTTCCAGGATCTGATCAAATGTCACCTTCCTGACCTCTTATGAAAATATTTCCCATCTCCTGTGCTCCCATAAGTAATATAAATATCTACTGTGTGTGTATCATCCTACTTTACAATTATTTGTCTACACATTTAACTCCAATTCAGAAGATAAGATTATCCTTCATCAGTGGCTTCCCAGAACCATGCCAGGCACCTGTAACACACATACTTAATATATGAATGAATGAATGAATGAACCCACCAAGATGGGCTCTAGAAATATTTTCCCATGGAAACAAAAAGAAAGCAAAGAAAATTTACTTTCTCACGAGTCCTTGTCATGGGTCTGAGTTACTAGTTAAGTACAAAACTGCCTATGGTAAATGAGCTCTCATAAGGATGATTCCTGGACCAAATTCACTATAGTTGAAAATATCTAAAAGAGCCACATGATTATAGTGTACCCTATGAAGTTTAAAATAATATTTTAGCTCTGGAACTGGAAGACTTGACAAGTTTCCAGCTGGGAACAGGAGCTGCTGTTGAGACTCACTGTCCTAGGGCTTTCCTCAGAAAACGGGAGAAGCAGATAGGTGGTGCCAATATTTCCAGGCGGCCAGCCAAGTTAGTAATCCAGGCATGTGTGTGTTGTGAGACACACTGTCCTTCTCTCAAAGCTGACATTTGAGTCCCCTCCCGTGTCTAATCAGGTCTTTCTTATATCTCTAAAATAAAGACCAAATTCAGAAAAAGACAGTGGAGTCCATCCTATTTCCAAAGCAGAGAAATGTTGGGAACTGGAAGTCTCTGCCTTGCATTTTTGGTACCCTGCTGCATTCTGATTGAAGTTAGGTAACCATAACAAAAAGCAAAACGAATGACTTCATTGAAAAGTTTGCCCGGGGCAAAGCCAAGAGGTATAATATTTCTCTTGGATTACAATCAACCGAAGCACTTTAACTGATGTCGGTATTGTTCAGAATTCAGGAGATAAGTGTAATACATTTAAGACTTTTTAAGTTTTTTTCCAAGTTTTTGATACTACAGTTGAACAGTTTGCTTGGCTGGCTTCTATACCCCCTACCCCAAAGAATTCATTAAGGAATCTTAGTCATGAATTTGGGGCTAGTGTAAAACAGCTGCCTCAATATCATTGCTCCATGGTTTATAAGCTCACCATTTTGCTGGGAGGATCTAGAATCATATTAGCTGTGACTCTGCTAAACACATCTCTCAATGAAACCCTGCCATTAGCATCAAAAATTTCAGCCAGCTGACTAGCTGTAGGCAACATCTCATCTCACTGACAAAATCTGCCATCAGCCTCGATTAGTTTGGAGAGCCTGTCTCATCAGAAAAGCTCCATGACAAATCTACTTCTGGTGCCGACATTAAGGCGCTGCCATCAGGACAAAGGTCAAAACACATTTGAGTTCTGGACTCGTGTGAAAACTTATTACTGAAGTAGACTCCTTGCTGAAGGACAGGAGATGCCCTGCACTGAGAGTGAAAATTGGCTGCGTGGGGAAAGCTTCAAAGCCATTTCGGCCGTTAAAATGTGACTGCACATATCAGGAAAACAGGAGGGGTTGAAGCAGAGTGTGGCGATGCCATGGGGAGCTGGTAAAGAACTTGCTCGAGAAAATGGCCCAGTGACCATGTATTCATTCTTGGGAGCAAGAAGCATTGGGGCCAGAGCCTCATTACAGATAGGCTGTTTAACACAGCAGTTATTGGTGTATTTATAACATTTAGACTGATTTCATGTCAAAAATTAGTAATGCCAAAGTGAAATGCTGCTCTGAGATGTGCTAAAGCTTGCTACCCAGAAGGAAAATAAAGATTCTGTAACACTTTAAATCTGTTCATCAGAGTGAGAAACAGAAGCTGCTGGAAAGCTTTGTAAAACGAGAGAAGCCTCAACTGCCCCCAGATATGATAAGAATGGCTTATCCAATGCAGCAGTTCTTGGGGTGTGGTCCCCAAGTCAGCAGCATCACCATCACTCACAAACTTCTTAGAAATGCAGAATCTCTGGCCACAGCCCAGACCTGCTGATCCAGAATCTCTGGCAGTAGGACCCAGCAATCTGTGTTTTAAGGAGCCTCGGGGTGGTTCTGATGCTCAAGTCAGAGAACCATTGCTCTGGAGAAGAGAGAGGGATCTTCACAGTCAGCTCCTAACTCAGCCACCCATTCAACAGGTGACCTTACGGAAGTCACTTAACATTGCTGTCCTTCCATCGCATTCCATCTAGAACAGCGGTCCCCAACCTTTTTGGTATCAGGGACCGGTTTCGTGGAAGACAATTTTTCCATGGACGGTGTGGGGGGATGTTTTCGGGATTATTCAAGCGCATTACATTTCTTGTGCACTTTATTTCTATTATTATTACAATGTAATATATAATGAATGAATACATAATGAAATAATTATACAACTCACCATAATGCTGACAGCAGATGGAGCTCAGGCGGTAATGCGAGGGATAGGGAGCAGCTGTAAATACAGATGAAGCTTCACTCACTCGCCCACTGCTCACCTCCTGCTGTGCGGCCCGTTTTGTAACAGGCCACGGACCAGTACCAGTCCATGGCCCAGGGGTTGGGGACCCCTGATCTAGAAAGCAGTCATTTCAACCACTGTGGTGTAAACCTGCTACTTCCCTGGCTAGATAGTCAGAACACCATTGTTTCTTCTGCAAAGGCTCTGGAGTTGCAAAGATGTATTCAGACCTCATTTTGTGTAAATCTATGTCCTCTGGGGAACTAAGCAGAACACTTTTTTTTTTTTTAATTTGCCCTGGGTTTGGAGGTGGAAAAGACTAAAATATTCCAGACCAGAGTCTGTCTAGATTAAGGACTGACCAAATCTGGCTAGTTGCCTATTTTTGTAAATGACCTCTTATTGGAGCATAGCCATACCCACTCACTACACAGGAGCTACTTTGCAGCTGCAACAGCAGAGTTGAGGAGTTGTGACAGAGACTCAATGGCCTGTAAGGCCTAAAATATTTACTCTCTGTCCTTTTACCAAAAACGTTTTCAGACCACTTGTCCAGATACATAATCAGCCCACATTGAAGTAGGAGAAGAGGAGATGACAGTTATGGGGTTGTGAACTGGGGAGGAACAGGGGCTTCAGGGATGATAGCAGACGGGTCTCCACTGGACAGTTCTCAGGTGACTGAGAGCCCCAGGCCTGACTCTAGGGACAGGTGCAGGGCCTCCAAAAGACAGCTGACTTATCAAAAACCCCTCTGGTGATTCCACACAAACTAGTCCACAGACCACACGTTGAGAAATGGGGAATGATCTGGCTCTTCAGATCATTTATGAAGACATAAACCCTGGTACTCTTAGAAAGTTCACCAAATAAAAATCTGGTTTAAATCCTCAGTTGCAGCTTTGATTTTTTTGCACTTTCTAACAAATTTGGCAGAGGGTGGGAGGATAAATTTAAACTTCCAGGCTTGTTTAATTAATTTAGCTTGGAATGTGTGTGGTTGCTCATTTAATCTTCAAATTTATACTACTAATACTCTAACTCCATACCTGTAAAAGACTATTTTAAATTTATAGAACTCCACTTCCAGTAGACCAGAAAGCTAAATGAAGTTTTAACTGGTATCATCACATAAACAAATGCTTGTTCCAAATGTAACCTTCAGGCGTTTTGGAATTAGGAAGTTCTAATCCCTCAAAAAAGCAGATGGGCGGAGAGCTTTCACATGTCAAGGGAATTTTCAGGATATACTGAGAAGACCAACTGATACTTCTAAGACGACAAAGGAAATTTTGAAAATTGTTAGCTTTACAAACAAATGCAAAATTTTTTAGAATTCTAGAAGAATTCTAAAACGGACTTAAACAAAACAAAAAGAACTTTTGTTCCAAATCTTAGGCATTTTTAATGTCTTCTTTTTATTATAAAAACTACATAACCCCATTATAGAAAATGTATAAAATAAAGAAAATCCACCCATGGTCCCTAACACAATCACTAACACACATCCTAACACAACCACTGTTACTAAAAAAAGAAAACTTTTGAAACTTAAAATTAGAAAGAATCTTTTTTTCTGATATGGAAGTAACTGTTTCTAAATTGTTGAAAAGCTAGTAAGAACTTCAAAGGCCAGTGATAACAGGGAACCAGTACCCAACTAAGTATTAGTCCCTCACTGTATCATCAACATACTCTCCACAAAGCCTTCTCCTACCTCAGCCTTCAAGATTTATCCCCAGTCCTTTTCTTCCATTCTGTTCCTTCCCCCAATTTCTCTTTCTCTCTTCCTTTCTTAATTAGTAGGAATACAGTATTAATTACTGCTAACCCTATGCTGAGCACTTTACATGGATTATTCCATTTCATTTTCATAAGAATCCTGCAAGTAGATACTATGATACCCTCATACCACCCATGAGAATCTGGGAACTTAGAGAAGTAATGTGGTGGATTGTTGCTATTACGGTCTTAAATTAGGTCACAACTCCCTATATGCATACTGTTCAAGAACTAGAGCTTATGCTCTAGTCCCTAAGCCTTAAATTGGGGCTTGGTCACATGACTTGTTTTAGTCAGTGGGACGAAAGCAAATATGATACAAGTCAAGGTTTGAAATATGCTTGCTCCTTGGAACTTACCCTCTCTTGCTGCTGGAAACTTTTAGCCACTGTATGAAGAAACCCAGGCTAGTCTGTTAGATGAAGAGAGATTACATGGAGATTACATCCAAGACCCCAGACATATAAGTGAACCCAGCCAATATTATGAGGACCACACATAAGCTGTCCCAGCTAAGCCCAGTAGAATTGTCAACCCATCAAATCATGAGCAAATACATGATGAGTTTTTTAAGCCACAAAATTGGGGGATAGTTTATAGCACAGCCCAAGCTAACTGACACAAAATATTTTGCCCAAAGTCACAGAGGCAGAACAAAGATTCAAACAGATGGTCTTGACACTATAGCCCAAATACTTAACCCCATGTTATACTGTGAAACTCCCAAGAATCTAGTCGGCACCACTGGGTAAAGTTAATGCTTAATGGTGATACAGTATCCCCTTAAAAATAACCAGAAAGATGAGTTATCTGTCAAGCTGGGCACAAAGATGGGCCCTTTCCACATGTTGCCAGTAGTAGCTTATTTCTAAATTCAGATCAGAGGCACCTGGGAAATAATTAGGTCCTGTGTTGCTGTCCTCCCATAACAAATTTGAGGGCAACTCTTTATTTTTGCTTAAGTTAAACAGTTTGTGGCACACATGTTACTTAACATTTTTCTAGGAATAGAAATGTATTTACTTTTAATCAGTTGGGGACTCATTAGTGAGGCTGTCTTTATCTCCCTGAGCTTTTGCTTTCTTTGCTTAGTTTTTTGGTTTTTTTTTTTTCTTCAGCCCTGTATTAGTGTTTTGTTTGTTTTCTACAGAACTCTCAGAAATAAATTCTAATGGGCTGAACAGATCAGGAGGAGAGTAATGTCAAATGCAACATAAGACCTTATGACCTACCTCTTTTCACAATCCTTCCCTAGGCCTAACAGAAATGAATAACTGATTTTTAAAAATAAAAGGCAGTTATTCAACTAATCAAGCTATACGAAGCATTAATCTGGTGAGAGCTACTAATGAAAAATTCTGGTGAAGAATATATACCAAAGCATTTCACAGGAAGCTTTTAAAATATTTTTGACAGCAATAGACTTGTAAAAGATTTGCAGATGTATGACTAAAGTAAATAAAATATTTTGATGTATAATAAAAAAGGTCATATAAAAAGCATATTTGGGATACTAAATTTGAGAACAATTTTCACTACAGTTGAAGTAACTACTTCTAATATTTTCCTCTTATTTTCTCCACTTGTAAAATGGGTCCTGCAGCCTTTCTTTTGTGGAATGATCAGTAACAGTGTTTCAGATAGCATGGCTTAGAAAAAGTAGTTTTTTGAAATTCCAATGATTCTTAAGCAGTTATGAATTCAGGGACTGCCTAGAATCCTACCATCTATCTTGCCACACACAACTTTCAGCGGCATCTGTCACCTGCACAGAGAGCTACCCTTGGCCCCTGCCTGATCAGAGAGCCAATTCTGGTGGTACATTTGAGGCCTTTCCCATCAGCAAATGAAGCGTGGACATAGTCTATAGCTCTGGGCTCATCTGGTGTGCCTTGAGGCAACCAGGCACTTTGGGGAACATCTGGTGAAGCTTCCTCTGCTTACCCGCTCTGTATATGCCCTAACTAGCACTTTTGCCCTGGTTTCTGGTGTCCAGTTTTCCCTATAGATCCCAGGGAGGAACTAGAACCTACCCCTTCACTGCAAATAGCAGGTTGAAGTCTGACCCTCTTACTGGGTTCTTACAGCCTCGAGCTGGTCCCCATCTTCTTACTCACTACATATAATCTCTGATCTCCTTCTGGGATGATCTAGATGGGTTCCCATCAGATGGTAAGAGATGAGTCTCTCATCTCTCAGAAGTCTTTCTTTTTCCATCAAACCTTTCTTCCCCACCTTGGATTTTAATGTGCTCCTACCAAGGACTTAAGTATGTCCCACCCTTTGGGATTCAATATCCTGGATAGTCAGCCATTCCCTGGTTGGAAAATTGGGGTTGGACCCATACAAATTTCCCCTGACCTCTTCCATGCACTGGTTCCAGTGGTTCCAGACTCATCCACTCCCATGTGGCTGAGAGGTGGAAATTTTACACCATTTAAGGGGGAGAAATCTGTTCAGAAACCCTAAGAACTATAAGGATTGTCTAATGCAAGTGAACCACCTCCAGACTGTCAACAAAGAGTATTATTTACCCCTTGTTTCTTTATCCTAATTTTCTCTGTCACTTCACAAGGAGAAAAGGCTATTTGGATGAGGAAGAAACTTACTTTTTCTCTTGACAATTTTTCTTCTGACAGTCCTTGCCAATCATGTGTTTCTTTGCATCTATATATTGTACAGATCTTTCTTACTCTCTCCCTCTCTCCCTCTCTCTCTTTCTCTCTCTCTCTCTCTCTCTCTCTCTCTCTCTCTGTGTGTGTGTGTGTGTGTGTGTGTGTCCCCAGTAAACAAGAGAAGATAGGGTTTCCCTGGTGGCGCAGTGGTTGAGAGTCCGCCTGCCGATGCAGGGGACACGGGTTCGTGCCCCGGTCCGGGAGGATCCCACATGCTGCGGAGCGGCTGGGCCCATGAGCCATGGACGCTGGGCCTGTGTGTCCGGAGCCTGTGCTCTGCAACGGGAGAGGCCACAACAGTGAGAGGTATACATACCGCAAAAAAAGAGAGAAGGTAGGGGCCTGGATTGAAATCTGCATTGTATTTAATCATAAAACTGCATTGTTTGCATTCCCTTCCATCACTTGTGCATCTAAACGAGATGGGTACATTTCACTGGTTTATTCTTCAAACTGTTATCTCATAATCAGATTGTACATCTTTTAAAAGAGGATAGTTGAGTCATTAAGGATAAATCCATTTTTCTTACCCCGTTTTCTACCTTTCCCAGTCTCATTCGGAAATGGAAGATGGATGAGATCAGCTTGGCCATTGAACTGCCTGGTCTTATCAACTGTGCTTTGTGCATTTTCCCTACAAAGTAGGTACACAGATCCTTTACACCTTAAAACCCAGATACGTATTTCTCAACCATAACCTATAAAATACTCAAGAAACCATCATCTTGTCTTCTCACTCAGGCATACCTTGGCACTAGCAGAAACTCTCTCTTAGAGACAAATTTTCCTTTAAGTTCAATTTTCATGGAATGAAGAGCCTCAGGCAGTTGGAATTCATTCAGTACCATGTTTGCCTGCAAAAGGGCATTTACACTTGACATTTTTGAAGATACTCATTTTACAACCCAATTTTTGCACTCAAATAATCACCATCTGTGTTGTCCAGTTTAAAGTGATCATAGAAAGCAAGTGCAAGTTGTTTTTCTCTGCATTTTGTTGTTTTGTTTGTTTCTTATGTTTTGTTCTAATTGGTGGGAACATAATTAAACTTAGGCCTTCATTTCTAAGTACTGTTGATTTATACAAAAAGAGGGAGGGAGGGATAAAGGGAAGGAAGGAGGAAGGGAGGGAGGGAAGAAGGACACCTGGTAAAGAGTAAAATGCACTAAGCCTTAGCAAGCTTTTTCTCATAGAATATTATCATTATTTCTGTTGTGTTATTGTACCACTTTTGTATGCATTGCACCATAATCTACCAAGTCAGAAAGAGAATCAATCTTTATCCCAATTTGAGATTCTTTAATGCCTGAGAGTCAACTTAGTCTACATATTACATTTAGTTTATAACTCAGTCACTTTAAAAATACTCTACTAACATGTTGATATTTGTAACATTCTTCAGTTCTCCCAATCTGAGGAAGACATCTCCAAATGAAACAACAGATATCCTAGAAGCCTGTAGAGTCCTGAATTTCTCCTTTTGTTACACTCATCACATGTAAAATTATTTGTTCTTTCTACCAGTTAAGTCATATTATAGCACGTGTCATGTCTGTTTTATTTCCTTCTGGAGGTAGAGGCCTGCCTCACGTTATGTTTTACACTTTCAATGTGCCTTAAAAGCATTTATTAATTGAATTAAATCAATGAATGAATGTTGATTCCTCTTCCTTTTCTTTCATAAAAGGAAATCTGAGCCCATCATGCCAAAAAAATCTCCATCACATGAATTATTATCCCTCAAAGGCCACAAAAGGAGAACACACAAAATATTTTGTACAAAAGAAGTCAGAATGGTTTCCTGAAAAATACATTTTTCATATTAAAGTTCATACTGAAAAAAAAAGCATAAAAGTTGGGGGGGGTGGGGACTGATATTCCAAGCAATTACAGAATTTCTTGAAACTTTTCTGTCTCAGCTAGTCTGACAGTATTTAATAAGCTCAGTCTGGTCAAAAATATTCTTCAATGACTTCGTGTTTATTTTAAGATGGTGCTAACACAAGCTGAAGAGAAAAGAGAAAATATAAAATTCAGTCTATTACCACTCTGCCTGAAGAGTTCACAGGACACGGTGACCATTCCACAGTAAACAGATATCACACCAAGGCAGGCAAGATCGAAACGGAAACCATATGGGTTAGTAGTAGAAAAACACAGTTTATCTCCTCAGGTGAGAGGAAGTGCCAATGGGGGTAAATACTGTATGCCACTAGATTTAAACCAAATACATATTAAGAGCTCTGTTTTGATCTTTGCTGGAAGAAAAACAAAGATGTTGGACAACTGGAATAAGTAAGCACCTCTCTGTTCTCCGAGGGGGAGCGTACTGCTCCATTTTGATAGACTCCTGTAGGAACACATCTGGAGAGGCAGAGCAGTTTAACATCTGTGCTTCTGAAAATTAGAGTTATTGTTGAAAACACTCAGTGACCATGCATGGGTTTCTATTAACAAATCACGTGACTTATTGAACTATTATTTTTATTATCTTTTACCTAGGTCAAGACTTTCCTCCCAAATGCGAACTCTGGTGATATCAGGTCTCTAAGTAGTACTGGCACAGGTACTAGCTAAATCTGGAAAAGTATAAAAGATTCAGAGGAACTGGAATTTGTAGCATTCCTTCATAAGACAAAAGCAAATGCCTCAAGTTGCAAAGTTTGGGCCCATACTGTACTAATTCCCTATAGACATTCTACACGTGGACTCACAACGTCAACCTCTGTAACAAAACAGACATGAGAAAAAATGCATGGATGTGCTAGGATTTTAAAATACGAATTCTTACCATGAAGAAGGTATCCATTTGCCAGTTTTTATCTGCCATTTTTAGGGCAAGATGAAGATAATGCTTAAGTGCAAAGGTGACAGTATGGAAATGAAAATAGTTGACTATTTCTTAAATTAGGGTCTGATGGTCTCAATGGCCTTTTAGGACACTCTATACCATCTTGTATTATGAATTTTCACAGTAACAAAACATCTATGCTTTTTTTCTGAATGAATTATTTATTCATTTAAGATATAAAAATCAGACACCATCTTAATGGTGTATTAGAGTCATGCTGGCTATTGTGATAAATAAGCTCCAACATTTTAGTTGACTGGACACAAAAGAATTTATTTCTCATTTATCTAACAGTCCAGTGAGGGATCTGTTGGTCATTTGGGTGGTTTTCCTCCACATGGAGATTTAGGAATCCAGGTCCTTCCTTCTGTATTGCCACCGTCACTGAGACAGACCTTGGCTTTCAGACAGGGTAAGAGGAAAAGAGAGAGCAGAGAAACCCCTATGAACTTGAAAGTCTCAGCCTGATGGTGACTGCATATCCCCTTTACTCATGTTTTATTGGAGAGAACAAGTCATATGGCCACTTGTGGATACAAGAGAAACTGGACAGTGTCTCCTGGTGACAACTCTGCATTATCAAAGGGAAGACACAGATATTATTTTGATAAACAGTCTACACTATGGTGTCTAATGTAAATCAATCCTGGTCTCCTCATTAATTCCCAAGGGACTTACATTTTGGCAGAGTCACTTGGGAGCAGGGACTCTGGAGTTTTTTGTCTCCTGTTCCTCTACCCACAAAATGCCTTGAGGACCAGATTCATTTGGAAACTGGTAGTCTAAGTAATGATTCAGAAAGTGATCAGATGTCCAAATGTACCTTTACCAATTTCTACTTGGCTGCTCTTTAGAACCCTGGAATAACTTCTGTAGTTAAAGTTATAAATTTCACATTATTCTATACTTGGAAGCCCTTGCAATGACTGCATCCTGTAAATAAAAAGGGCATCATTAGTTGTTGGTTCAGGGTCGCTATACAGAAAAAGTACTTGCTTTTACATGGTTCCACAAAAAGGCTACTCAAGCCCTAATGTCACTTGACCCAATTAAATATGTAAATGACAAGGGGCCAAGTTAATTATAGCTCTAGGGACTTGGACTAGGCCAGGCTAGAAACAGAGCAGCAGGAAAAATGGCCAAAGCTTACCTTTTGCTTTGAGTCCAAACAACGCCTTTGCCTTCACTTTCCCTTGAGGGGAATATTCTAATCTGGATGTATGGTGGAAGCATCCTGAAGAGCTTTGGCCCTTGATCCTTATTATGGAAAAATTGGATGAATATTAACCAAACCCGAAAAGCGGGCAGGCTGAAATAAGACTCGTTGTAGTGTTTGGAGAGGGAAATACAAAACGTTAGCCATTCAAAATCTTTTTTTTTATTAACTATTTTTTCATGATTTTAACTGATTTTATTTATTTATTTTTAATTTTTATTTTGTATTGGAGTATAGTTGATTAACCATGTTGTCTCAGTTTCAGGTGTACAGCAAAGCTATTCAGTTACATACATACGTGTATCTATAAACTCTTTATGTCCCCAAAGAAAGGTCTCAGAGAGTTTCTGAGAGAGCCCCTCTCCTAGAAGAGTGTAATGATGTATAAGGGATATTTACATTTAAGCAAACACTGATCCTTTCCATCTGGCTAAATGCTCCTGGAGAGCATCTTGGAAGTCCTGCCCCCCACCCCTTCTGCTGATTAGGCTGCTCTGTGCATCAAGAGCTCTGCCCTGGAGGAGTGTCAGCAAAGCAGTGACTGCGTCCAGATGTGGACACTTCCTTAAAGGTGAAGTACAACAGGGGGAAGAGATTAATCTGCAATGTAGTGAAGTCAGACTCTCAGTAACCAGCAATGTGTTAAATGAAAAGGAAAAGATGCTGTTGAATTTTATCTCCAAGTGGTATCATTATTTCCAACTAACATACTCCTTCAGGCAATCCAGATAGTTTGTTTTCCTGAAGCTCTTTTCCTAACGTTGCACACGCCTTCCTCTTGCTGGAACCCAGAGAGGAATGACAACAGCTGAAAAAAATTCCAGTCCCGGGGAAAGGGAAAGAAGGGCTGGTGATTACTGAGCGGGTTAGGCTGGCAGGTCGTCACACAAGGCACTTGGCTCAGTCTGTGTCGGGGACCAGGGGATTGGGGTTGGGGGCGAAGGCCTTTTTCTTGGTTCTGTGAGTCACAGGGGGTTAAAGTTCAGGGAGATTTTCTTGGAAAAGCAGAAAATAAAATTCTTAATGCTATGTATCGTGCAGTTGGAATGTGATATTTCCTTCCACTTGTTAAATTGGGGTTTTTGTTTTACGTGCTTTGGATTTAGCTCCTGGGTGCTCTCAGCTTAGTTTAAAAGGGTTTCCATCTCCACATTGTCATACATGGAAAAAATATACTGAGGCAGTGCACCATATATCATGACTTCTATTTTGCTGTCAGAGTGCAAGTTACAATATGCCTGTGTGCATCAGAGACTCAGGGGCTTTAAAAGGGGGAAGGATCCCTTCACACGTCCTACAAAGAGAGATACAGCCCTAGAGGGAAGAACTGGAAACGGCCGCCTTCTTACGTGCATCAACCATATATCCCAGGTTTCAGCAACAGTTCCAATTACCTGTCACTACATTCCTTTCAATAAAAGGCCATTTATTAAAAATACAAGTAAAAAGTTTTGGCTGACAGCATGGACTGATTTGGGGTTCATTCAGAAAACATACTCATCATTATGTATGTAACAGCCAGCCATAAGTTTTGAGTGGCTTGGTGGTTTTCTCAGGAGCCAGGATAGATTTTCCGGGTCCATCGACATTCAAGGCCCTGGTTCCCCATGATGCCAACAGCAGGCTTGCCCAGCACCTGTCACAGAGAGGGGTGCTATTAGACCCCAGACCTAATCCCTAAAACTCGCCATGTGCTTATCACCAGAACAAACGGCTCCACATAAACATGGTATTGTGTCTAGGGACTTGACCACATGCTGCCCAAGTCTGGAAATTTTTTTATTATTCTAAAAAGTATATTCTTATACTAGCCATCCACTTAGCTCCTGGGGCAGACAGCTGTGTTGAAGGCCAGAGTGCTCACTGACACCCAGAGACACTGTAGAAGCTGGAAACTACTCACTCCTCACCAATGAACTTTTGGTCTCTTCCCTCACAACAGGTAGAAGTAAAGGCTCAGTGTGGACTTCAGGCAGCCAACCAGGGAGTTTAGTCAGAGATACCACAGACAGGGGAACAATATAGACAAAGCAGATCCCTGGCCACTGTGTGGAGACTCACTGGTGTGAAAATGAGGGAGTTAAGAGAGATGAATTCAGAGTTTAAACAAAGAACGGGCCATCTGTCAGTCATCGAAGTTCATAAAGCTAACGTACAAGTAAAAATCCATGTCAGCCAGCAAGCTACACGTTTTCTGTTCTGTAATAAGGTTTTCAGGAAGATAAACTATTTGTAAGGAGAGACTGAGAGAGAGGAGAGAAAGAGAGAGAGAAATGAGAGAAAGCCCGAGTCAGCTGAAGCAAATGGAATAGTGAGTGGAAATGGGAGGAAAATATGTTTTTAAAAAAAATACATTTATTTATACTGAAAGAGGGCCTTAAACTTATTTTATACATCTTTCCCTTGGCTTTGGATTCAAAGGTACGCAAAAGAGAGAGCAACGCCTAGTGCAGAGCTGAGAGTACTTTTATTTACACCACCAGGCTGTTTAGAACTCTCATTTTATTCTTGGTAATTTGATTGTCTGGTCATGCCTCCCAATAAGTGAAATGTTACACTGGAGTATTTGTTTAAACCTTGCAGCTTCAGATACAGTAAGTTGCTGAATGACGTTTGCTAATGGCACACATTCGATAATTCCTATAATGTGAAATCTCAGTCAGATTTAATGTTTAATTTCCCTGGGATTAACTCTGAAATTATTACAGACATTATGTATTCCGCTTCCTGGACTCGGAATTAATTTCAAAACAGAGTAAAAATGCATCCATTTGGGTGCCTTGGGGGAGTTCAGATCGGTAACATTCCATTTATCCTGAAGTTTAAAATACCTTTTCATTTTATTGCATTTGATCTGGGTTCAGTAGCTACATGGCAGTCACCCAGCATCGCATTTTTTTGTTTGTTTGTGATCTTGGATGTGCCACTGCTTGAAGAGTTCATACTCTTACAAAAACTATACTGATCTTCCAAGGGTTTATCTGCCTAACTAGAAGAAACCTTTGTGTGGTTATAGTGATACGAAACTACTTCTAACTTGCAAGGATCTGGTTAAAAATGTCATTAAACAGCTACATCCACATCTTCTTTTTATGAATATCTGCTACAGAAACAGAATTCATGACATGAATTTCTTTGATTAATCAATCAACGCATTGGTTACGCTTCCAATACCTGGCCCAAGTAGAAAGCTCAGTGGCTGGAAAACCTCCACACATTACAGAATAAAACAACCAGATCTATGTTAGGTTGTGATCCAAAAATTCCCAGACCATAAATCTTTAATTTGCTACCCTGGCAACTCTCACCAGGGAGTTGAATTTTGAATTTCAATTTGAATTAAAAGAATATTTTCCACACAAAGCTTTGAAAGGATTTGCCTCCTGAGCAGTTTTAAAAGTTTAACCTTTAGCTGAGGCACACTTCCTACAGTCCAAAAGGAAACTGAGTGAAAAAAAGACATCAAGGGATTAATTCACAAGTTTTATCCCAAAATGAATGACAGCTGTTTGGGAGTTCAATTGCACTGACGTCCCATTAGGTTCAAAACATCCTGGGTCTGCAATTATCTCAAAGATTTAATAAAACCTTGTTAATAAAAACTTTACCTCCCCAGTCTGGTCTCAGGCACTGAACTCACACACTTATCCTATGTAGAAGTTCTTTGAATGAACTCCTAAGCAAGAAGGGAAGGCAAGTGGTTTGTTCTTCCCAGAATTTTTCATTTTTATCAGATAGATCTTACTTTACCATCTCTCCCTCTCTCACTTCATGCTGGGGGTAAGGGGATAAAAGGTGATGTCTATGGTTTTAGTTTCCAGGGAGCGGACCAGTGGATATAGTGTGTCCCAGAAGCTTGCTGGAAGTGACAGAACACTTGTAACTGCTTTATACCCACGGGCCTTAAAATGATGGAAGAATTTTAAAGCCTGAAGATACTTAGAGGTCTAATCCTCTTATTTCTCAACTAAAAGAAGAAGAACTGGTGGCCAAAGTCGTGCAGCTGTGAGAGGCGGGGCAGGGGGGCGCTGGGGTGGACATGAGGGAGCAGTTTCCCCCGGCTGCCACTCAACCACTCTGTGTCTAACATTTCACTCAGTCCATTGGATGATTCCTATTTCTTGACTGTCTCCTCGGTGAGACTGAGCTCACAGACGGCCAGAACCATGTCTTTGTTGTCTCTGTATTGTCAGTGCAGTAAAGATTTTTCTTCCTTTCTTTTTTTCCCCTATAAAAATAGCTTTGTCTTTCTCTTACTATATATATGCCTTATTAACATACATTCTCATAGTGTTTTTAAAAAAAGAAGAAAAGTTTAACGAAAAAAATCAAAACTGCTGAAAAGTTCATCAGCCATATATGCCCATTGTTAGTGTTTAGGCTTTGAAAGGGCTACCTGAATGCTGGATGCCTAAAAGTTAGAGATTTTCAAAACAGGGAGAATAGAGAGAGGGCAATGAGACTTGAGAGAAATGATAAAGGGTACATATATTTAATGAAGACTTCTGTTTACTGGACATTTGGCTAGTTGTTGCATATACATAGTATTTAACCCTACCAACCCAGCGAAGCAAAATTATTATTCCCAACTGACATTGATTCATTCAACAAATAATTATCAAGCATGAACTATAAATGTTTGGCACTCTTCTTGCTCCTGGAAATACTGCAAAAATCAAAACAGGCGAAGTCCCTGCTTTCATGGAGCTAATTCAGGGAACTTAGGGGAGACAGATAACACATTATTAAAATGAATATATAGTTTAGCAGATGGTGGATAGTGCTGAGAAGAAAAGTAAAGCAGAGTTAAGGGGATAGCAAAATATGTCAAGATCATACAGCCAGCAGGTGCCTAAGCTAGGACCAAACCCAGGATCTGCCAGACTCCTAAGCCCCGCTCTTCCTGTGAGGTACTGCCTCCCTGGAAAACACATCCTACCTGACAATTCTGCCTGGTGTTACCCTGCCAACAATGACCAAATATCCTAATGGGTAAGCCTTTGGTATATTTAGCCTACTGTGATCAAGTAGAATCTATTTACTGGTAATTATTCAGCATAATTGGGTTTTTGTTTTTCTTTTTTCTTTTTTTTTTTTTTTTGCCATTCGCGGGCCTCTCACTGTTGTGGCCTCTCCCGTTGCGGAGCACAGGCTCCGGACGCGCAGGCTCAGCGGCCATGGCTCACGGGCCCAGCCGCTCCGCGGCATGTGGGATCTTCCCGGACCGGGGCACGAACCCGTGTCCCCTGCATCGGCAGGCGGACTCTCAACCACTGCGCCACCAGGGAAGCCCTTTCTTCCTTTTTTAAAAAAATTTATTATTTAATTTATTTTTGGCTGCGTTGAGTCTTCGTTGCTGTGCGTGGGCTTTCTCTGGTTGCAGCGAGCGGGGGCTACTCTTCATTGCAGTGCTCGGGCTTCTCATTGAGGTGGTTTCTCTTGTTGTGGAGCACGGACTCTAGGCACAGGCTCAGTAGTTGTGGCTCAGGAGCTTAGCTGCTCTGTGGCATGTGGGATCTTCCTGGACCAGGGCACAAACCCGTGTCCCCTGCATTGGCAGGCGGATTCTTAACCACTGCGCCACCAGGGAAGTCCCAGAATAACTGGTTGTTGCTTATGCATGAATTCAAAGCTCCTTCAATTGTGATGACTTACAAAAACAAAAAACTCAGCCCATAAGTGAAATAGCATAACTATCCCCTGAAATTTTTGGAGCCCCAGACTCCACTAAGTACAGGTAAGATACATTTCCATTTCTGTAAAAAAGAAAACAAAAATTTGAACACACTGTAAACCTCAGTCTTATGAGGTTTTTGTTTTCCTTCTCCCTTTTTTTTTAAAGTATTCTGTTAAAACAATTTTTCCCTATGCCAAGGGAAAAAAAAAATTTGTGTAAAGAGTAGGGGGCGAAAATGAAGTAAATGTTGGTATTTTGCTGTTCAATGCATCTTTAAATGCCTATAAAAATCCATCTTCAAAACATCTCACCTACTAAATACAAGGCATTCAAAATACATGGTTTAAACCCATCAGTGGCATAATACCATTGAAAGGTCAGTCCACCTGGAGTTTCCAGCTTCTTTGTGGACAAATATGGCCTGACCATGAGCTGGGTGAAAGAATATAAGCCTCTACTGTACCTTAGCAAAGAGAAGAGCATGGGCAAACAGAGAGAATATTAATTTTCATCAAGAGAAAATCAAACTTGTCCAAAAACTTTATTGGCAGAAGCGAAATTAGTTTTTCTATAGCAAATAGTTAGTGGAGTTGAGGGATTAGTCTATTGCCCAAGAAAGAAAGTAAACTCACAGGCATCCAGAAGCATGCTTGTTCTCTATAATGCATTTAACTCTCAAAAACAAATAAGATTTGTCTCTGCACTTTCACTTAAAAAAACACCTAAGACTAGATGATCTAAAATTCTCCCTTGCTAAAAATCAAATTATTAAAGCAAGTTTCCTAAACTCATAAAGCTCAAGACAATTGTTAATTTTGAATGTAAAGTGCCAGCCTGGGCCAAGTCTACCTCGATTTAAACAAAGTTCACTGTAGACTGTAACAGGCATAGTATTTTTCATCTGACACACTGCAGAATTTGGTTACTTTCTACTGTGGTCCAGGGGCCCAGTACATAGCAGATATTTGTGTAGGGAAATGAAATAGGATTATTGTAGTAACTGAAAACTCTCAGGATTAAGCTGGTAGAAATGCTGCTGTAGAATGCCATGGCTTTAGACCACCTTGTTAATATTCCTGCAAAATATACCATCCCAGTTTTTGGTGATTTGAAGTACAGAGGTGGCCAGGTAGAAAGCAGTGTCACTTAAGTGGGTGGGGGAGAGAATGTAAAACCAAATTGCCAGATTTCTAGTTAAGAGAGTCTGTGGATTTACCCGTAGTATTTTATGAGCCAGTGCTCCAGCCAATTAAAAAGAGCAATCATTAGACTCATCATGATATAATTATGGAAAATCTGAACTTGTTCTGAACTTTGAGTAAGTTCCATCAGAAAATCTGAGATCTCTACATTTCTCCTTTGTATCTCCCCTCATCCAAGTAGGTGACTTATTTGGGAAACAGGACAATAATGGTAGACACAAAGGATCAGCAAATGATACACAGCTAGTTCAGTTAAAGAAGAGAATCTGGCCAGAGCTCTATTCTGTTAAGGGTTTTGCCAATTCCCTGGTAAAAAGAGATTGCAGTTGACTTCATAGTTAACTTGATCATAATTGTCATTTATGATATAAGTACTTAACTTTAAATTAACTGTTTGGTAAACTGTACACTGTGCACTCCAGAGAATGGGCTCTGCCAGTTTAAACAAATCCTTTTTCTCTTTTCCAAAGTTAGAGAACTCCTTCAGCTATTGTTAAAGGATTGGTTTGGTACTCCAAGCGGGCCATCAGGTTAGTAAGGATCTTTGCAAGGTGACTTATTATCTATTTTTCATGCTTCTGTGTGCTACACTGAAGGGTACACCTAAGATAATACATGTTAAAGGATTTTGTAACAATACTTAAATATTGTTGACATGTTACTAATCCTCCTTCACAACATCATTTCCAAAGCTACCCAATTTCTGGTAAGAGTTGTCACATATTAAGGGACCTTACAAGCTCATCAGCCAGATTCACCTTCCTGTAAATCAACCCCAATCACAATACTATGTTTATATCTATATCAACTGAATATAGCCTGTCAGGGTAATATTTACTGGGAGTTATAAAAATAATAATGTACCCATCTGCAGTGACACTGATTCACCTTGAAGAACAGGCACACATAGACACAGACACACAAGTGCATACCTTTTTTTCAAAAAGAAAACCCTGATAATTTGAAAGCAGGTATTCAATAACTGCTGTGGGTATTTTTGTCTTTATTTTCAGCTAGTTTCCTGCTTTAATTGCCTCCAAAGCAGTGCTCTTGTTTGATTGCACAGTTCTACCTAGCAAGGTTGTCCTGATAAATACAGCTGAAAGCAGTGGGCAGAATAATGAGTATGGGAATTCCTCATCTTATAACTAATCTCTTCTGTTCCTTTCTTGGGGTTTGAGATGATAGGATATACCCCCAAAACTACAGAGAATAAATCATTATGAATGAACATATTAGTTTTGTTGGTATTTCTAGTGCTGTGATCCACCAGTTACCCACTGAGATTTTTTTTTTAATAAATTTATTTATTTATTTATTTTTGGCTGTGTTGGGTCTTCGTTTCTGTGCGAGGGCTTTCTCTAGTTGCGGCAAGCGGGGGCCTCTCTTCATGGCGGTGCGTGGGCCTTTCACCGTCGCGGCCTCTCCCGTCGCGGGGCACAGGCTCCAGACGCACAGGCTCAGTTGTTGTGGCTCACGGGCCTAGTCGCTCCGCGGCATGCGGGATCTTCCCAGACCAGGGCTCGAACCCGTGTCCCCTGCATTGGCAGGCGGACTCTCAACCACTGTGCCACCAGGGAAGCCCCCACTGGGATTTTTAAAAGTTTCTTCCAATAATTTCATTCTCCTTTGTCTCCCAAATGACTAAAGTACAGTGCAGAAAAAAGTGCAAATGGGATTTTAAAATTCGTCCCCAAACCATACGATGAGAACAGTTCCCTTTTCCTTTGGTAAGCAATAGTCTTTTACCCCAGAGCAATTTAGGAGGCATGTGTATGTTTTTTCTCTCATGTGAAATGTCATTTTAACTTGACCTCATCTGATACGATGAAAAGGAATAGTAATTTATGGTCTGTTAGCATAAGGAACACTGTATCACCGTAAAGACCTATGTAACTGTGGTCACACCTGCCCAGGGACAGAGTAGCTGATTAGTTTCCAGTTTCAACATGCATGTGGAGGGAGAACAGCTGACTGTTTTTATTAGTATCACCTCTCACATTTCTGATTCCTTAAAATCTATCATCTTTATCCTAAGAAGACAACATGCAGACATATGAACTACATGTAAGTAGTAGACTCTGGTTCCTGGGAGCCAGCCCATGTTGGATTCAGGAGAAAAATGTTCTCTCCAACTAAAAGGGAAAAATATATGAATATATATATATATAATATGAAATATATATGAATATATATGACATTTAAACATATTATACAGGAGTAATTTTAGTCCCATCCTAATTCCAACTGCAAAGAAAAAGATTTTTCTATTAAAATCCCAAATCTCTCTTCTAGAGTTGATGTTCAACTACTTTCCTTTCCTCACCAAGAGGTCAAACTCCTTAGCCTGGCGTTTAAGGTCTTCCATGATATGTCCCTAAATTTCAGTCCAACTTTATCCAACTCTTTCCCTATATGTATCATAATTCTAGTCAAGCTGAATTATTCAGGGCTTTAATGGAAACCAAAATATTTCCAAGTCTTTATACAAGTCATATCCATCACCTATCAGATTCTTCCTTCTAGCTTTTCCTGTTAAAATTCTACACAAACTTTAAGGTGCAATTCAAATACACCTAGTTGATGAAGCATTCCCTAATTCCCTGAATAGGAATTTTCTTTCTAAACTCCCATAGTAAGGGAAACAGCATCTTTTCTCAAATACATTTCCTCCTTTTTGCAGAAGGTCAGAGAGAAACAAACCTTGACATTCAGATGAAGAAAGGCAACAAACTATAGTTCTGTTCGTTGTTTTACAGCTATCTCATTTAATCCCCATACAATCCTACAAGGCACGTATTATTATCCTGAGACTCAGTTTTTTCCCAACTTTCATGAGGTGTGGTTGACCACACAGGCAGCATATATTTAAGGTGCACAATAGATATTTTGGTATATATATATATATACACACACACACAGACACACACACACACATGCATACATTGTGTAATAATTACCACAATCAAGTTAATTAACATATCCAACACCTTATGTATTCCCATCTTTGGGTTTGTGATGAAAACACTTGAGGTCTACTTTCTTAGAAAATATCAAGTATACATTATTAACTATAGTAACCATTCTGTACATTAGGTCTCCAGAAATTATTCATCTTATAATTGAAAATTTATACCCTTTAACTAACATCTCCCCATTTACCCCACATCCCCCTGCCCCTGGTAACCACCATTCTACTCTCTGGTTCTATGAGTTCAATTGTTTAGAGACCACATACAAGTGAGATCATACAGTATTTGTTTTTCTGTGTCTGGCTTATTTCACTTAGCATAATGTACTCCAGGATCATACATATTGTCACAAATAGCAGGATTTTCTTCTTCAAGTCTGATTAACATTCCATTGTATATATGTGTGTGTATGTGTTTGTGTGTGTGTATATATATCATCTTCTTTATCCATTCATCCATCCACAGACACTTCAGTGTTTCCACATCTTGGCTATCGTGAATAGCACTGCAGTGAACATTCAGATGCAGCTATCTCTTCAAGATAGTGATTTCAATTCCTTCAGTTATCTACCCAGAAGTGGAATTGCTGGGTCATGTGGTAGATCAATTTTTAATTTTTTGAGGAACCTCCATACCATTTTCCATAGTGACTACATCAATTTACATTCCCACCAACAGTGCACATGGCTTCTATCTTCAAAGAAATACTTTGAATGAAACATTTGCCTGTCAGACTTAAAAGCACATATTTTCCACCAAACAACTCGGTATCACATGACTCATATTTATATGCCTTTTATATTATTGATCACATACTGCCCTGAATCTAGCTCTTGGCAAATATTTCTTTTCTCTTACTGGATCAGAAGTTTGTGGTGGTGGTATTGTTATCATTGGTGGTGGTGTTGAAACAAGACGCATCTCTATTTCACCTCTGTTCCCCAATCCCCTCGCACAGTAAATTTCTTGCTCAAATATTTGTTTAATTAATACACAATCTTTCAGGGGGGAAAGTTTTCAAAAGAAAAGTTTAAAGATAATATCTCTTTCTAACAGCTCATCTTAAGGATAAAGAAAAAAATTTAATAAGAAATCTTAGAAATTGACTACTTTGACATTAGAAAATGAGGCAAATATTTTTGGTAATAACAGCAGCATCCATTTTTTGAACAACTGATTATGTGCCAGATGAGGAAAAACAGTGCTACCCTCTTCCGCCGTAGAGTAATGTAACTGAAAATAAAGGAATTCTTTCCTCCTCCTGTCACAGCAACACCCGTCCTACAATCTGTACTTCCGTGGTATAAGTAGCCTGACCCCTAGTGGGTACCAGTGGTAAGTATGTAGATATTAGTACCAATACAAATACAAATACAGTGGTTCATCTTTAATAAGTAGATAGAAAAATAAATGAAGATGTTGTAATAACAGTTATATTAATTCATAAGGACACCTATTTTTGTTGTCTATTAAACATGAAACAAAGCAAACAAAATATTAAATATATTTTAAAATTATTGATATAGTAATATAATATATTAAAAATAGTAATATATTAAAATATAATATCTAGGAACCAATTCTAAAGTGTGTTTTCATATTTTCTTTCATTTACAACCTTTGGCTTCTATAACTCTTAATTAAATTCTCTCAATCTCTGACAACGTTTCTTCAACAAAGATAACTTGCACAAAAGTGCTTTCAAGAAAGGATTAAAAACAGTGAGGTTGGGACATTTTCAGTTTGTCTAGATAAAATACTCTCATGAATCCATTATTTTAAAACATCCCAATTCACACTCAATGTTACTTGTAATTTCACCAATTTTTAATTTATTTTACTACATATTATAGTTTAATTAAACACCAGCATGAACTTCACTGGGATTGCTCCTTCTCTCTACCCAGCAGTGTTGAGGTCTTTTACTTTGAAGTCTAGTAACAAAAGTGGTAGTCAAAGGGAGAGTGAACTTGGTTTCATTTCAGTAACTGGGCCATATTTATTTCCTATTTATTACTGACAGACAATTTATATTAGTCCCACATACCCCAACTTTCTTTTTTTTAAAAAGTAAATAGTAATTCTTATTAATGGCAGTGGAACCTGCATGGAGTGGGCAAATCTGGTCACCAGCAGGTCCCCCTGCTGTTTTACTCAACTGGCAACATGCTCTTGACCCTGGCAGCTGCTCCTGTTTTGTTTTTTCCTCCCAGGCAAATACGAATTTCATGGACATTTAGAAATTCTTTTTTCTGAACCAAAACTTTGGTTTCAGAAAGTAGCAAGGAAATTCACAATGGATGATAAACTTGTATATATGTATTTCACTACACAAGAAATACATGAACACGCTTCCATAAAAAAATTAAATATAGAAATGTCTAAACCATAAACATTCTTTCATATCCCAAGTCCCCTCCCATCTCACTCCCCCTCCCCAAAGCAAGAAGAAGTCAGGGGACACCCTCCACAGAATTAAGTATAAAATTGTATTAAAAACAATCATTTCTGATCGCTGGGAAATGACCAAAGACAAAAAGCAACTCACAATATTTGTTGTTTCCTTCCAATCCTTCACTATATACACAAGTAAACAGTTTGGGTTTGTTCTAATTTACAAAAAAGGAACCCTCCTAACTGTGCCTGCTGCAAATGTGTTTTTGCTTAACATTATATACTGACAAGAGTTTTACATTGGTACCTACAGACCTCTCTCATGCTTTTTTTTTTTTCTAGGTCAGCCCAATTAATAGATTTTTTTTTATTCTCGCTTTTTTTTTAAGTTGTTATTGGAGTACAGTTGCTTTACAATATTGTGTTAGTTTCTGCTGTAGAGCAAAGTGGATCAGCTATACATATACATATATCCCCTCTTTTTTGGATTTCCTTCCCATTTAGGTCACCAAAGCATTGAGTAGAGTTCCCTATGCTATACAGTAGGGTCTCATTAGTTATCTATTTTATACATAGTAGTGTATATATGGCAATTCCAATCTCCCAGTTCATCCCAACCCTCCTTCCCCTCTTGGCATCCATTCATTTGTTCTTTACATCTGTGCCTCTATTTCTGCTTTGCAAATAAGTCCACCTGTATCATTTTTCTAGAGTCCACATCTCATACTTTTTAATTGTTACACAGCATTGAACAACCAGATGTATCACCATTTCTTGGGTCATTTCCCTATCAATTTAAGGCTGTTTCTAAACATTTTATTACAAACAACACTCTAATGAACACCTTGAACTATCCTGTGAACATATTCAAGTATTTTCATTGACTAGATATGTAAAAGTGAAACTCTTGGGCTGGAGGATGTGCTAATATTAAATTTAGGAAGATAGTGCCAAATTCGGTCCAAAAGGCAGGAATATTTAAGAAGTTATTGGGTCTTTAGAGCTAATCCTAAATGTTGACACTGGAAGGATTCTTAAAATTGTCCAGTCAAAAAACTTTTATTTTCTAGTACAATAATGAGGCTTCTGGAATTGGTGTCACTGGTCTGGAGTCATGCAACCAGACTCCAGTCCAGGTTTCCTGGTTTCACAGCCCAATACTTTACTATAATATGTCTTACGGGGCAAAAATTAGACTTGAATTTTGGAGTAATCCTTTCTAGCAAAATAGAGATGTTTTACAAATAATCAAAAACATCTTTTCTTTCTTTGGATTTTTTCATAGTATTGAGAAAAATTAGGATTTGTGTTATGAATCAAACATTCAGAGTGGAAATATAACTCTCAAAGCAAGGAGGCAGATTCTATACTGAATACAATGCTATAAGTGAAATGTGCAAATGGAATCTGATTTCCTTATTAAGTGATGTTAGAAAAGGAGGCTACAATTCTATCCTCAGATGCCCACTATTTTACAAAAAGTATTCCAATTGCCATACTAAGCTACTCAAATTATCTACCGCCACATAATCATCACCTCTGATTTAGAGGGAAAACACATCATTTTATTATATCCCCAATTCAGTGGGTCAGGAGTTTGGAAAAGGTACAGCAGAGGCATCTTGTCTCTGTTCTACAGTGTCTGGGAACTCATCTGGGACAACTCAATACTGTGGGTGACTCAGCAGCTGGGCCCAGGCCCATAGAAAGAAAGGCACATTCACTCTCACATCCAGAGGTGGGTGCTGCCTGTCATCTGAGATCCCAGCTGGGGCTGTTGGCCAGAGTACCCACACACAGCATCTCCAGATGGTCCCTATGCCTCTTTACAGCATGGTGACCTGGTTCCAGAATTAAATGTCCCAAGATTTGCCTTCTAGTAATGGTACTGTGAGAAGATCACAGGAATAAGTATAAAACTGGACAACCTTATCAAAAACAACCATTTCAGGTCACTGGAAAGTAACCAAAGATAGATAAAAACTTGAGAAGTGTTTACTCATGAAAACTGTCACTGCACTGGGTAAGTTCAGTGACTCTTGGCTTTCTTGCCTAAGGGTATCCCCAGCTCAGGTAATAAAACCCTCAGCTTTACCTGCTGAAGGTGGTAGTCTGGGTTCAAGCTGGGCAGTAAACCAACTAGAACAAGGCAATATTAGAAGTAAGAGAAGCTTAGAAAGGTGGAGCTAAGTCTCCAACATATCTCTGGCTGACTGCTAATGCACAGATGCCCCCAGGGAAACCCCATAGAGCCCAGCAAAAACTGCAAGCCCAGGGGATGTGTACAAGGACACAGGTAGTAGTGGGCCCTTAGAGAAAATCTGAGCACCCCTCACTAAAGGAAAAGATAACATAGTGGAGAATACATGTTCATGGAAGCCACAGTCTAGATGTACATACCACAAAACAGAGGAATCTTAAAAGCCATATGAAGGATAATAATAATAGTAACAATAATAACATCAACTAACACTTACATAGAACTTAGTAGGAGCCCCATGAGTCAGGTACTTTTCTAACATATTTCTATATATTAACTCATTTAATCATCATAACCCTAAAAGGAAATATATCAGCCCGGGTTCAATCAGAGAAGTATAACCAACAGGAGATGTACTTATTAAAACATTTTTTAAAAGAAACTGACTTACACAAATGTGGTGCCTGGATAAGCAAGTCTGAAACCCATAGTGCAGGTAGTCACAAAGGGAAGACCATGGGCAGGTTCAAATTCATAGGCACAGGAGGAAGTTCTCATCAACTGGTAGGTGGGAAAGGAAGAGCACAAGCAGGATGAAACTTCAGCTGTCATTCACAGGCAGAATTTCTTTTGTGAGAGTGTGATAGGCATAATTCTAAGAATGACCCCTAATGACCTTCACCCTTGAACAATCGCCTCCCTTCTGAATGAGAGAGATATCACTCCCATGATGATATGATGTTACCTTATACGACAAAGGGAAGGTTATCTGGATGGGCCTGATCTAATCACAAGAGACCTTTAAAGGCAAAGAGTTTTCTCTGGCTGGTAGCAGAAGACATTTTTTTTTTTTTTTTTTTGGCAGTATGCGGGCCTCTCACTGTTGTGGCCTCTCCCGTTGCAGAGCACAGGCTCCGGACGCGCAGGCTCAGTGGCCATGGCTCACGGGCCCAGCCGCTCCGCGGCATGTGGGATCTTCCTGGACCGGGGCATGAACACATGTACCCTGCATCGACAGGCAGACTCTCAACCACTGCGCCACCAGGGAAGCCCTTTCGTTTGTTTTTTGGTTTTGGGGTTTTTTAGAATTTTATTTTACTTATGAAGTAAGACATTTGAAGCGTTAAGTGCTGGTTTTGAATACAGAGCAGACCACATGCCAAGGCATATAGGTGCTCTTTAGGAGCTGAGAAAAGCTCTCATACAACAGCCAGAAAAAATGTGACGCCTCAGTCCTTTAGCCACAAGGATCAGAATTTAGCCAACAACCTGAATGAGCTTGAAAGCAGATTCTTGCCCACAGCCTCCAGGTGAGACCCCAGCCCTGCAAAACCTTGACTTCAGCCTTGTGAGGCCCTGAACAGAGAATCCAGTTGAGGCTGCCTGTACTTCTGACCTAAAGAACTGTGAGGTAATAAATGGGTGTGTTTTAAGCTGCAAAGCTGTGGTAATTTGTTTGGCAGCATTATAGACTTAATGTTTGTGTCCCCCCAAAACTCATATGTTGAAGTCCTAAACACTAGTGTGACTGTATTTGGAGTAAGGGTATAATTGAGGATAAATGAGGTTGTACGGGTAGACCCCTGATCCAATAGGGTCAATGATCTTATGAACACCAGAGAGCACTCTCCGTCCACCCTTCTTGCTCGCTCTCTCTCTCCCATGTGAGGACACAGCAAGAAGGCAGCAGTCTGTAAGCCAGGAAGAAAACCTTCATGATGGTTAATTTTTGTGTCAACTTGACTGGGCCATGGGGCAACCAGATAGTTGGATAAACTTATTCTGGATGTGCCTGTGAAGGTTTCTGGATGAGATTCACATTTTAAGCAGTAGACTGAATACAGTAGGTTGTCCTCTCCAGTATGAGTGGGCCTTAGTCAATGCATTGGAGGCCTGAATAAAACAGAAAAGGCTGAGTAAGGGAGAATTCACTCTCTCTACCTGTCTTTGAGAAGGGACTGACTGTTTTTGAGCTGAGACATTGGTCTTCTCCTGCTTTCAGGCTCAGACTAAGGCTGTAACTCACACCATCATCTCTGCTGCTTCTCAGACCTTCACTCTAGAACTACACCATCTGCTCTCCTGAGTCTCCAGCTTGCTGATTGCAGATCTTGGGACTTTTCAGACTCCATAACCAAGTGAGCCAATTCTTCATAATAATCTATCACTCTGTCTTTGGGTATGTATGTATGTATTTATAATTTTAAAATGCAAGAGTGGACCTCTGTGTCTTTTTCCTGATCTTAGAGAGAAACATTCAGTCTGTACTCATTAAATATGATTTGTTTTTCATAGATATTATTTATCACATTGAGGAAGTTCCCCTCCATTCCTAGTGTCTTGAGTGTTTTTATCATGAAAAGGTGTTGAATTTTGTCAAATAATTATTTGTCAAATAATTTTTCTGCATCTTGTAAGACAGCCGTGTGGGTTCTGTCCTTTATTCTACTTACTTTAATTGATTTCAGATGTTAAACTGATCTTCCTTTCCTGGGATAAATCCCATTTGGTCACTGTATTCTTTTATTATGTTGCTGAATTTGGTTTACTAGTATTTTGTTAAATTTTTTGCGCCTATATTCAATAGAGATAGTGGTCTGTAGGTTTTTGTTTTCATTTGATGACTTTGTCTCTTTTTTTATATCTTTTTTTTATATTAGTCTCATAGAATGAGTTGGAAATTTTTCCCTCCTCTTCCATTTTTTGGAAAAGCTTTGGAAAACGTGTATTACTTTTTCTTTAAATGTTTGATAGAATTCACCAGTGAAGCCATCTGGACCTAGGATTTCTTTGTGAGGATTTTTAAAATTTAATCCCATTACTTGCCATAGTTCTACTCAGATTACCTAATTTTTTCAGTCAGGAATATGTACATTTCATCTAAGTTACCTAGTTGGTTGACCTAAGTTTATTTATAGTATTCTTTTATAATATTTACTTCTTTAAGGTTGCTAGTGATGTTCCCTCTTCCATTCCTGATTTAATAATTTAAGTCTTCTCTCCTTGATCACTCTAGCTAGAGCTTTGCCAATCTTTTTATCTTTTTTCAAAGAATCAACTTTTGGTTTTATTGATTGTCTTCATTGATTTTCTGTTCTCTATTTCATTTATCTCTACTCTATATATTCCTTCTGCTCTTCTTTTCATACTCCTTATGGTATAAAGTTAGGTTATTGATTTGAGACTTTTTTTAATATAAGCATTTAAAGCTATAAATTTCTCTTTAAGCACTTAGATGCACCCCACACATTCTGGCATGTTATGTTTTCATTAATCTCAAAGTATTTTCTAATTTCCATTTGTTATTTAGGAGTGTGTTATCTAATTTCTATATCTGTGAATTTTTCATATATCTTTCTGTTACTGATTTCTCTTTTATTGAAGTATAGTTAATTTATAATGTTATGTTAGTTTCAGGTATACAGTAAAGTGATTCAGATATATATATATACACACACACACATATATATATATATACATATATATATTTATTGTTACTGATTTCTAATTTCCATTGTGTTTAGAAAACATACTCTGTATGATTTATTCCTTTTAAATTTGTTGTAGTTTGTTTTATAGCCCAGCAGGTCGTCTATCTTGAAAAATGTTCCACATGCATTTGAGAAAAATGTGCATTCCATTGGTGTAGGGTAGAGTATTCTGCAGTCTAGTAGGGGTAGTTGGTTTACGGTGTTGTTCAAATCTTCTATTTCATTATTTATTCTACTTACTGTTCTATCCATTAATGAAAGTGAGTAATTGAAGTCTCCAACTACTATTGTTGAAATCTCAATTCTGTCAGATTTTGCTTCATATACTTTGGGGCTCTGTTGATCTCCTCAACAGATATACTGATCTTTCTATCATTAAAATGTGTCTGTTTTAATTAAACATAATTATGTTTAATTGAACATAATTTAAAATGACCATCTATCTCTCTAGTAACTTTTTTTGTCTTAAAGTCTGTTTTGTCTGATATTAGTATAGCTATTCCTGTTTTCTTGTGGTTGCTGTTTATATGACATAAATTTTTCCATCCTTTTACTTTCAACTTACTTGTATCTTGAGCCTAAAGTGTGATCCTATATACAGCACGGAGCTGTATATAGGATCTTGTTTTATACCCTGCTTAACAATCTCTGCTATTTGATTCTATTGTTTAATTCATTCTGATTTAATGCTATCATTGATATGTTTGGATTTACATCTGCCACTTTTTTTTTTCCTCTGTTCCTTCTTTACTCCTTTATTTTACATTAAATAAACACTGTCTGGTGTAATATCTTAATTTTTAATGTTTTTCACTACATTTTTAGTTTTTTTAGTGCTTGCTCTAAGGCTTATCATATACATCTTATCAGAATCTACTTTAGATTTATACTAACAATTTCAATGAGATACAGAAATATTGCTCCTATATAGTTTTATTTACATTTCCCCTTTTTTGTACTACTATTGTTATACATATTACGTTTTATATGTTCCAAACCCCAAAATACATTGTTATATTACTTTATATAATTTTATGTTTTTTAGAGAAGCTGAGAGAATAAATGAGAGCAAGTACATATTTACAGAGTTTGTTACATCAATTTTTATTTATCATTTCCAGTTCTTTTCATTTGTTCCTTTTGTTTGAATTATCATACGGTGTCATTTTCCACCAATACAAATTCTCTCCCACCTACCTTCTTTGCACTATTATTGTTATATATATTACATCTTTCTATGTTATAGGCCCAATAATTTAGTATATGTATAATTTATACAACTGCTTTTAAATTAGTTAAGTGAAGGAAGGAGAACACACTTACAGTGTCTTTTCTAATTACCTACATAATAACTTTTACCTTTCTCAGTACACTATCTTTTTATGCAGAACTGAAGTACTGTCTGGTCACTTGCTTTCAACCTTAACAATTTTCTTTAGCATTGCTCTTAAGATGTGTCTAATATCAAATTTTTTTTTTTTGTCTGGAAATATCCTTCATTTTTGAAAGACAATTTTGCTGTATCTATTTTTGGTTGGCTTTTTCTTTTATTGCACTATGTCTTCTCACTGTCTTCTGGATTCTATTGTTTCTATGAGAAAGCAATTGTAAATCTTATTGGGGCTCCCTTGTATATGACATGTCATTTTTCCTGTTGCTGCTTTCAGAATTTTCTTTGTCTTCAGCTTTCAACATTTTTACAACAATGTGTATTGGTGTAGATCCCTCTATTTATCCTACTTGGAATTCACTGCTCCTTAGATGTGTAGATTGATTTTTTTCATCAAATTTGGGAAATTTAAAGCCATTATTCTTTTGAATATGTTTTCTGTCCCTTTCTCTTTGCCTCTCCTTCTAGTATTTCCCATTTTGTATGTGTTAGTGTGCTTAATGGTATCCATGTTTCTCTGAAACTCAGTTCAATATTATTTGTTCTTTCTTCTCTGTTCTTCAGATTGTGTAATCTCTATCAATCTGTCTTCAAGTTTACTGATCCTTTCTTCTTCCATTTGAAATCTATTGCAGAGCCCCTCTTGGTGAATTTTTCATTTTGGTTATTGTACTTTCAACTCCAGAATTTCTATTTAGTTCTTTTTATATAATTTCTAGTTCTATTGAAATTTCCTATTTGATAAGATCTTGTCATTGTACCTTCCATTACTTCTTTAAGCACTATTTTCTTTAGTTCTTTAAACATATTGATAATATTTGATTCAAAATCTTTGCTAAGTCCAACATCTGGGTTCTCTCAAAACCCAGATGTTGCCTGCTCTCTCTGTTGCCTGCTCTTTTTTCCTGCATAATGAATCACACCTTCATTTTTCTTTGCACATTTCATCATTTTTCTTTGAAAACTGGACATTTCGGATAATAGATTGTAGTGTCTCTGCATATTGACTCTCCACCAACACCTCTCTGGGTCTTGTTTTTATTGTTGTTTGCTTGCTTATTTGTTTAGTGATTTGACTATTTCTATGAAGTCTATTTCCCCCACAGTGTGCAGCTCTTTCCCCCACACTGTTGCAGTGTCAGACACACTTACAGTCACCCTGTACTGTTAAGTGACAGTTGTTTTACTAGGACTCTCTTTAATTGTCTCCTTCTTTGATCTCTTTTTTAGCTTCCTATTCATCTGCCTCTGTTTGTATCACACCCAACTCTTAGCCTCCACACACTGCTAGCTGATTTCTCTATTATGTTCATCAATACCCTGTGTCACAAATTGCTCCACAGCCCAATCCAATTAAAGTCAGACCTCTTTGCAAGGACAGTATTTGAGGTCAGCCTCTGAAGCTTGTTTCAATCCCAGGAGGGCTCTTTTAACTGTCTCTTTTTATAATTCTTTCAGTTATACTTCAAGCTGCTCTACAATTTAACTTGTTGCTATCATGGAATTACCAACCTCCTCATAATTATTTACTACCAAAAATCTGTAATTGTTTTTTTGGCCACACCACACAGCTTGTGGGATCTTAGTTCCCCAACCACGGGTCAAACAACCCAGGGCCCCAGCAGTGACAGCACTGAGTGCTAACCACTGGACAGCCAGGGAATTCCGAGAAGCCCATTGTTTTTGATAGCACCCTTAGGTTTGAATTTTACCACACTCTATTCCAAATAAAATCAATGCTCTTAGGGAGAACTATGGAGCTCTCTGTTCTTATAGCCTCTCTCTCTCTGGCAAAACCTCTGTGCCAACTGCTCTTGAATTGGGACAGGGACAGGGGTTTGCTTCTTCTGGAGTGATATCTCTTCTTTGTGAGTGGGCCATTGGGAGAGAACAGTAGCCCTGATGTTCTTGGCTTGCTTCTCCTGACATGGAAACTTGAACCTATGAATGAGCAGGGGTAAAAGCCCCACTACTCTTGACTTGCCTGAGTTAGAGCTTCTGTAACCTGAAGCCAGGGGTGGAGGATGAGAAATTCTGGCAGCTTGCTCCTCCAGGGAAGAAACTATAGAACTAGACTGGGGTCTGGCAGAAGTGGAGGCCCTTGTTGGCTACCCCCACCTGGAGCAGAATTTCCATCACACAGAACTGGGAGGGGAGGGATGGCCCATGACTCATGTGCCACAGATTCATTGTTCTTACAGCGATTTAGTAAATTTTCTCAAATAAATGTTTTTCCATTTGCTATGTACCCTTAGGAAAATTTCCAGAAAGTGTAAATGGTTGTTTATTTAATGTTTCATGGGTTAGATATTTGTAGCTGAGGAGATCAGTGGAGCTCCTCAAACTGCCATTTTAGAAGTGTTCCTTCTCTATTTCTTTAACAGATGAGATTTGCCCTAAGGCTAAGACCCAGGAGAGACCCTTAGAAAAGGAACTCTGCCAAACCAGGAGACTTGAAGAGGAACCTAAGGTTGGAGGCCACCAGGACTAACCTACAGCATTGTGAAGACTGTGTACTCTGCTCACCAAGCCATGTGTCCATGGAGCCCATGGAGCCTATCAATTCAGAAGAAGTAGCACATTTTTCTAACATGTACAGGCAGAGGGACATTTTTTTCTAATTCACACAAAGGCACCAATGTACTTGCACAGCTCTAGAAGCTACAGAGAATCCATCTGACAGGTTATGTAGGATGAGTCAACCATCCAGAGCAGCAGTTCCCAATTTTGGCTGCTTATTAGGCTCACTTGGGGAGCTGTTGAAAAATATCAATGTGAGGGTCCCACCTAGACCAATTAACTCAGACTCTCTTAGGATGGGGCCCAGCCATCAGTATTTTTAATAGCCCCTCAGGGGATTCTAATGTACAGTCAGGATTCAGAACCACTGATCTAGAGCCTGGAGCCAGGGGAATGGGACTCTTTGTTCCCAAACACCTTAAGAGGATGTAGGCTGTTGATGGAGTTCCAGTGTTGGCAGCTATAAAATGCTTTAAGTAAATAGGAAAATTGGCAGAGCAAAGTTAGTCAAATTATAGTGAGTAATTTCTGTCCTGAAAGAAATCACTAAATCACAGTCCCCAAGCAGTAACAAAAAGAGACAATGACACTGTAAACATAGTTTCCACACCCCCCACCATAGGTCCTAATTGCTATGGCTCTCCCGAGCCAGGTCCATTATGTCCCCTTGTGTCATAATGATGTCTACAGTGGCAGACTTGCCCACTCCTTTGGCCACACTCTACTCCATGCTATTCTTGGCATAGATATGATCAGAGGCTGTCTTTATAAAGACATTAGTTCCCAAATGCCAGAAAATATGGTAACTTATCCCAGGGACAGGCTGTCATGCTTTAATAAAAGGGACTCTGCTTAGTTCCCAGAATTTTCTAGCCCCCCCCCCAAAATACTACTGCATAGAAAAATATTTATGAAATGTTGAGGGGATTCTTTAGATCATTTGTGATTTCTCCATCAAATCTTGGATGTTCAGGCTTGGAGGGAGTCCTCTCTGTGCTCCATAAATATTTCGTTGCCTCTCTTCCTTCTTTCAGAGACACATGACTCAACTCCAGAAAAATTGTAGGACAGTAAAATTGGAAAGCTTGGTGGAGGAGATCTTCTAAACAAGGGAAGGCAGATACATAGCTTATATGACCCACTCCCCCATCCTTTACTGCCTCAAATAAAAGAGACTAATTCACAGTGCTCTTTCCTGGGGACCCACCTCCAGACAGCCACTCCAGAGTGGAAAAGTGAGTAGAAACTTCTTTACCTCTGAAGCAAGCCAAAGACAACTTAGTACAGCAGGAAGAGTTTGTCCAAGAATCAGACATGGGTTCAAATTCTAGCCTAACTGCTCTAGGTGTTGACCTTAAAAAGTTACTCCATCTCTCCGTATCTTGTCTGTGAAATGGCAGAACTAATGTCTACCAGGGTTATTGCATTAATTGATCTCAATAATCCACCTGGCATATATCAGATACTTGCCCTGGTCTTGCCCCCCACCTCAACACACAGACACTCATGTGCACGGGCACGCACGCACAGACACACAGACACACACACACACACACACACACACACACACACACACTCCTTCCCAAGAGAAGAAAATGAATGAAGCCCTAAAGATGAAGTGACTTGCTAGTTAGTGACACACAGGCCAGTGACAGTTACTAGTATTCAATGAAGGGAACTCAGTTAATAAAAATAACTACCTCAACTCAGGATTAATGGGTTTTAAGTGTTACCTAGATTGGTCTAGTTAAAAAAATATGTTCTTCCCACAAAACTGCCCGCTCAGAGAAGAAACACACTAGAGGCCATTGTGTGCAAAGATTCTGGACTAGGCAGGTTTTGCCTGTACAATACAAGGAAAGGCATTGGATTCCTTGGCCTGGTGATGAAGCTTCTTGGAAGGAATGTGTCACTCTTTAAACAATTAAAAAAGACATTTCTCTCTGTGGTCTTAGTTGGGTTTCCTCTCTTATCTTTCAGAGTGCCTGACACATAAGGAAGTGCCCCCAGGAATTTTAAAGTCATCAGGAGACCAGTGCAGATCTGAGAACAGCCTTCCACCCTCATCCCCTGACTTACCCCCTGTATTTTTCCATCTCCCCAGCCCTCCTGTTTTCTGCATTTTTAAAAACTTCTTTGTATTTATTGTAGTGGTAGCCTGCCATGCAATAAAAGAATGGGGAAAATCTCATTAAAATTATATCAAGGGCTTCCCTGGTGGCGCAGTGGTTGAGAGTCCGCCTGCCGATGCAGGGGACACGGGTTCGTGTCCCTGTCCGGGAAGATCCCACATGCTACGGAGCGGATGCGCCCGTGAGCCACGGCTGCTGAGCCTGCGCATCTGGAGCCTGTGCTCTGCAACGGGAGAGGCCACAACAGTGAGAGGCCCACATACCGCAAAACAAATATATATATATCAAAAGGAAAAAGATGGAGTAGAGCTTGAAATTCCTGCAATCTACACACAATAACCTAATCAATTAGAACACACAGGTTAAATGGAGTCCACCCTATGGTAAGCCTGGATGATTAAACCCCCTCCCAGGGAACTGCTACCTTCAGGATACCTAGTGATGAGCCATATTAAAATGCAGTTATGAAAATACCTCACATTTCAGAGCACTTTTAACCTTTCCACTCATTTTCACAACTATGTATCTTACTGACTTCTGCACAAGGGCCCTGGTGGGGCAAGAAAAGGTATTGCTATTATTCTGTTTTGATAGCTAAGGTAAAGGAGGCAGCGAGGTTTCTCTGAGGTCCCCTAGTTAGTTATGGGGAAGCTAGGCTAAGAGCTCAGTATTGGTTAAAACAGACCCAGGCCGAAAAGATTTCATATGACTGACTTGAAAATTATCCTAGCATCTTCCTTTCCCCTGGCTTCTCATTTGAACTTGATATGAACCTGAGTAAGTGGGAGAACACAGCATTTATCCAAAACTGAAAGTCAAGAGTCCTTAAATTCATCTTAGCCTGGAAACACAGGAGTAACAGGAAGATCAGAAACCCATATGCATACTGCCGCGGTCAGTAAACTGAATAAATATACCTCTTAATAAATTTGTACTGATTCCTCTTCAAGTTAATTCATACTAGTTTCAGTCAGGGCAAATTTTCTCACAAAAAAATATTAAAAGTAGAAATGTGTGGGGCAGTGGGGAAATTTGAAAAAAAAATTTAGCCTGAAAAAAGGGCCCCAGGTTCTAAAGGGCTAGAAATCACTTCAAACTATTTCTTTGCCCACCCTCCACTCAAAATGCACCATTTCTGATTTCCATTCCTTCAGGGGTCTGCTCTCTGCTTTAAAATGATAGTAAGCTAATATGATAATATAATACATATTAATAATTTAATGCTTACCCTTCCTAGGTAATATATGTGCATTTAAATGGGTCTTTTTAGACAACACACCTTAATCCGAAGCAAACTTCCAAACCCATTGTTCTCTAGCTCTGACCTCTCATCTGAGTTCCAGACTGTATATTCTTAGCTTAATAAACATTTCCACTTGATCCTCCCACAGGCACTGAAACTCAATACGTCCAAAACTGATCCTCCACTTCCATTCTTTATCTCAGTGAGTAACACCACCATCCATTTATCAAAGCCAGAGCCCTGGCAGTTATTCTAGGTTCTTTACTACCCCACCCCCAGTTTAAAGCTGGGTCAATCCACATAACTCAGTATTTCCCACACTGTGTTCTATGAATATCCTGTCAACAGACAAAGTAGTTTCCTTGATTAAATAAGTTTGGAAAACATTGAATCAGACAAAGTTAAACCTTTATTCTAAGACTTAAGAGTTTCTAATATGTTGCCTTACATTACAAATATTCAAAAGGAAAATATACCACTTAGTGTTTCCCAAACTCATTTGCCCAAGGAACACTTATCTTCCTTGCAGAGTATCTTACAGGATCTGTGTCTTATAGAACACACTTTGAGAAATACCATGATAAGATATATTCAAAATGTGTTTTATTATCATGAACTGTCTCAGGCAATGTCTGTAATGTAGATGAGTAATGTATGTATTTTAAAAAAAACCTGAAAGGCTGAGGCATTTTATGATTTGAAAGCCAGAAATGTGAAAGAAAATATGTTTTTCCAAATATTTATTGGGAAATTGTAGCCAAAAGAGCACCAATATTTTGAGGGCACTTCTTCATGAAATGAGTTTGTACCTAAGAATGGGAGAAAGTGCGAAAAGATGGATACGCAACACAGGGCAAATAGAAGTTACCTCTGGGCTGTGCTGTTAAAGAGGAAGAGGGACTTCCCTGGTGGTCCAGTGGTTAAGATTCCACACTTCCAATGCAGGGGGTGTGGGTTTGATCCCTGGTCAGGGAACTAAGATCCGACATGCCGTGTGACCAAAAAAAAAAAAAAAAAATGTAAAGGGGAAGAGAGGGAGGTTGTCAAGGCATATTCTGCACCTGTCTGTATGGTTTGACTTTGTTAGAGCAATCATAGGTTACTTTTGTAATTTGTTTTCCTGAAAAATCAATACAGAAAAAGAAAACCAAATAAATAAAGTTCTTGGGATAGTAAGTACTATTTTTGAAAATCAATCTGAAAGAATAAAAATGCAAGAAGAGCCAAGACGTTTCTTAAAAAGTAAAATAATTTGCAAGAACTTGTATTACTAATTATTTTAATGTCTTTAAAGTCATAGTCATTTTTAAAATGAGAGTGGCATGGGTATACAGACAAACAGATGAGTGAAATCAAATAGAATCAAGGAGGTATGAAATTCAGTGTAAGGTTAAGGTGGCATTTCAAAGAAGTGGAGAAAGATAAACTCAGTAAATTTTATTAAAACAATAGATTGCTATTTCCCAAATAATTATGCCTATATTCCTAAATTTTTATACCAAAATAAATTTGATAGATCAAATATTTTAAAGTTATCCATGAAGCCATGAAAATAATAGAAGAAAATATGTATAACTATTTTTATAATCTTGGTTTGAAGGAAGCCTCTTTAAACTTACAAAAAAGCCAGACATGATAAAAACAAAAGATCTTATTTGCAGTCAAAAAATTATGCATCAACAACAGAAAAATTCTCTAAAGCAAAAATCATGGCAAGGTTAAAATACAAATAATACATAGAGGAAAATGCAACATATATGACAGAGGGCTAACATCTTAAAGCATTAAAACCCCCTTTCAAATCAGTGAGAAAATGATGACTACCAGCAGACCCAAAAATTATAAGCCCCAACTTCTTAAACTTAGTTTTAATTAAAATTAAAGTTAAAATCAGAAATCACAAGCTTTTCATAGCAGGAATATTGAGAAAATGAATCACTGAGCAAGGCTTTAACATTTTATTAAAAGATAAGGAAGAAAATTTAAAACTCTGATACTTATATTTAAAACTTAGATACTTATATTTAAAACTCAGGTACTTATATTTAAAACTCAGATAAAGATAAGGAAGACACTTCAGGATATTTAAAACTCAAAGAACTTAAGAATAAAAATACTACCCAGGTTGGAGTGAAGTTTCTTTCTTACCATCTTAATACTTAATCAATAGCTTTACATTATAAAATTGAACTCTGGATAAATCATTTGCAAGAAGCTCTCCTGTGAGGTTCTAGTTTATAAATAATATTTTATTATTATATAAACCTTTAATACTGAGATTAATAAGTATGCTTATTTGCTTGTTACAGGAAACTGTATTTACTCATTGTTCATTTGTTGTATAAAAAATGAATTTAATTAATCACTGTAACATTTAAGTCACTGATTTTTACTGACATTTTAAATAATTCAAATAGGAAGGAAGGAAGGGAAGAAGGAAGAAGGGAAAGTGAGAGAAAGGAAGGGAGAAGGGAGGGAGGAGGGAAAGAGAGTAAGGGAGGAAGGAGAGAGAGAGGAGAAAAAGAAAGAGAAAAGAAGGAAAGTCTGTTCCAGTTTTCCTAGAGTTAGAAAATCAGCTTTTTTTCTTCCTCCATAAATTATAATGCAAATAAAAAAGAATGGTAATTACAGTTAAAACAATGCAAAATTTCAACTTTTTCCTCAACATGTTTTAATACAAAAATTGGCAAAAAAACATTGTATCAGTCAAGATTGTTTTTGGCTGAAAGCTACAGAAAACCTAACATTGTCTAAGCAATAAATACATTTAATTATTTCAAAGGACAAGAAGTCTGTGATAGAAAATTCTAGGAATTGATTCAGTCTTTCACTAATGTCAACTTTCTAATCAATATCTCTAGAATCCTCTTGCAAAAATCACCTCCTTAAAAAAAATCCAAAGCAACTAGGGAGCTTCTCCAGCTGGGAAGCCCCTGCCAATCCCTAAAGGCTGAATCATGTCCCCGCTTAAGCCCCCAATACACACATCTATCCTAGCACTTGTCACAGTGTCTGATGCTCACTTTTCACAGCTGCCTTCAACAGGCAATGAGGGGCTTCCTTCTGATTTCTAGGACCAAACAAGTGCCAGGTACACGTAGAGGCCCTCAATAACTGTTCTTTGGATGGATGAATACCAGAGACACCCTCTCAAGCAAGTGGAAAGAGTTATGGAGCCCATAGACTTTCATCATCCCTCAGACACTATTTAGAACCTTGCAACTAAGTGGGACAAAACAAAAGGCAACCATGCCATTTAACAATAGGGAATTCTGTAAAGACACAGACATAGAGAATGGACTTGAGGACACAGGACTTGGGACAAAGTGAGAGATTGGCATGGACATATATACACTACCAAATGAAAGTAGATAACTAGTGGGAAGCAGCTGCATAGCACAGGGTGATCAGCTCAGTGCTTTGTGACCACCTAGAGGGGTGGGATAGGGAGGGTGGGAGGGAAATGCAAGAGGGAGGGGATATGGGGATATCCCCTTTGTTATACAGCAGAAACTAACACACCATTGTAAAGCAATTATACTCCAATAAAGATATTTTTAAAAAAAATAATAAGGGAATTCTGAAATTCTAAAGCCAAAGGCAATGGGATCATTCAGAACATCAACTGGCAGGCCACACACCATGAGACTAGAAAGGGCACAGAGATGCTGGCCTTGCCAGGTTGGGTCCAGTTCTAACCCTGAAAAATTGAGCCCAAAGTTGCCCCTGCTGCCAGCACCACTTCTCACATGCAAGAGAATGTGTAAAACATTTAGGGGAACCCTTCATTTTTTCCTTCAGGTTTCACAGGAAATCCCTTTTCCTCCAAATTAGGCTTTCTCCCTTTTACTCCCCTTTCTTCCTTGCTAACCAGCCCAGGGAAGCCCTTTACTGACCCTCTTGGAGCAAATTCTCTCATCTTAGTCAACATTGCCTCCACCATGAGAACATTTCTCCTGAAGGTTTAGCACAAATTTAGACCTTAGATACACAAAAACCAGAGACTAGATTCTACAGCAGATGGGGAGGCCCTGTCAGGATGAGAAAGATGGAAATAGAAATAAACATTGGGGCAAAATGAGTCTCACTGCGTTTGTTGTTCTAGTAAGTCTTTGCATTCCTGCAAAGGAAGCTTACTCTTCCTCCAGGTGCCCCCAGCAAACTGGATCTCTGTCCCAAACTAGTTTTTCAGAATAGTAATTCCCTCAAGTAAAATATCCCATGGTAGAGTGGGCACTAGCTTCCTGGGGCTCGAGTTGGTGAGCCGCTTTTCAGAGCACATCTCTTGCCTCACTGAACTGGAGGTCACTTAATCTAGGAGACCCTCAGCTTCTCCCTTCTGCATCTACAGCCTCATCCACCAGAGGGAGTCTGGCCGCAGGTAAGACTATTTCATGTCAGAGTTTGGCTTCAAGACAGTGGGTACTGTGGCTGGCAGGTTCCCCAGCTCTGTCTGCTCCCTTCCTCCTCAGCTGAGTCTGGGAGGGTGCCTGGTGCAAGAGGTGAAGCAATTCTCACATGATTCTCAAGTCTTATAAGTCAAGAAGCCAAGAGTCAAGAGTCAAGCTGAATCTGTCTCTCCTTTCTCAAGACCCCCTCAACCTTACCTTAGTTTTGTCATTATCAGCTCTGGTTCTCTATTGTCTACTATGAAAGTTCACTTATATCCTACAAGAAAAGGAAAGAGAGGGGAACTTGTGTTTCCCAAATTCTTGGAACTATTTTTAAAGCATTGCACTTCCAAGGCTGGGCAGCGTTCTGCAGACAGGGCACAGTCTCCCCCAGCTCATGGGCCCCAGGCTCCTGCAGCAAGCTGTGTGCCTTTTTGTGTGTTGTATGCTGGGCCAGCTCTGGGAAAGGGGAATTCTACCTGTCTTTCCAAAAAGCCCCAAAAGTGTCCTTTGGGACTTATCTGTTGTCCTCACCAGCCTTAACTGTCAAGAGCTGTGGTGGAGCCATGAAGTTCACTTCTCCTTCCCTTTCTAGAAGATTCTCCTGAATATCAAATAATTTAATCTCTTCTGTGGATCCCATTAGGGCACTCTCCTTCTGCTTTCTACCCACCTCAACCCCTCCTCCTCTCCTTCTTCCCTCTGTTACCTTCTCTGAGTCTGTCCTTGAGGGTTAAAGCACCCTGTGATGCTCTTAAACTCGAATTCTTCACAATCCACCTCACACTCCATGGTTACTCCCAAGAGTCCACCTCATCTTTGCCCACCAATTCCCTGCCTGGGTCATGGCCTGTGCCTCAAAATGGTTATCCTCTAGTTTGAGGGAAAAAAATTCTCTCATGAACTTCCTCAAGAGGCTTAGAAACCCTGGATCTGGCCCTACTCATGGCAAGCACAAATCGTAGTTTACAACTCTTTATTTTCTTAAATTCTTTACTTTTTATATTAACTCACTTTATTTCTGTATTGATACCACATTCTTCCAGGCTGGTAGAAATTCAGTCTCACTTATTTTAGAATCCACCTTCTTTCCCCAGGGTTGTGTTTAAATTCTAAGGAGACCTCGGACAGTGCTAGCATGTTTAGTCCCCATAGGAAGATATGACGTGTCTGTTCTTTATTCCTTTGTGCCCCCTTGGGCCCAATGGATCTCTCCCCAGCTTCCATGGCACTTGCTGGGGCACAGGAACCCTTTGTTCTTTGGGTGCCACTTTGTGGCTCAGGAATTTCTGCAAAGCTGTGCACAGTCTTTGAAGACTGGCTGTCTCACAACATCCCTCTGGAACTGTCCAAATTGCAGGGCACACAGCCCTCCTTCCAGCACCCATCAACATCTCTGCTCTCCTCCCTTCACCAAGCAGTCCCCTCCACTCCCTGGCCCAAGGGAATCTTCATTTAATCAAAGAGAAAACTCTCTCTCCTCAAACACTATTCTACCAAATTCTACCTATATCCCAAATCTTCTGGATTATTCCCAGGGATTAGATTTTAGAAACCAAAGTTACTTCCTCCTTCTCTTTGACACACTGTCACATTCCTCCCTTGTGGCAATGACCCTAGAGGACTTACTTAATCAGGTGGGGCAATAGAAGAAAAGGGGAGAATAAACTCAGGGAAGAAAGAAAGAGAAAAACATCAGTTAATATTTTTAAATGCTGTCACGTTTGCATCTGCTTTTACCTGATTTGGAACTGTCTTGTTCTTAAATCTCAGGAGATGTTAGTAATTGAAAGATGCCTGCCCTCCCTACGGGCTATTTCCCTTGTTCTCAGATCATAAGCCTTGCTCTTTCCTTACCCCCAGCCTGAAAATATGTTTTATACCTTCACAAAGAAGCTCAGACCCATATTTATAACAAATACTTCTCTCTCTCCATTATTACACTAAGGCATTCTTCTCAGCTTCTGGACCACTTCACATTTCATAAGGTGCTTCATCAGGAAGGGAAGAAAGAAGTAGCATAGCTCAGAATGACTGCCTTCATTTCCTGATTTCTTTCTTTTGCACCAGAAAGCACTTCTGCATCTCAGCTGGCATATTCAAGCACAGTCAAGAGAAACCCCTCCTGTCAATTCCAATTCCACTCCATTTACTGGCAAACACAGTTGAATGAGCTGGTTAAATGTGTTTGTTATGAAAAAAATGAATTTGAATTTGCATTCCATATTCTTTCAATTATTTATGGGTTGGGGTAACCCATATCTATGAATTTTCCCCTCTACCCTCCTGAATCATCAAGAGAAAGCAGAAGGAAAAGTAACTCAGCACTTGCTTCAAAGCCTGATGGTGATTACTGCTTACTGTACTGAACTAATTTTCATTAAGGACTCATACCCTGGCTTCTTACTATAGCCTTCAGACCTTTGAAGGTCTTTGGGTCAAGGGCCACCAAGCTACCGAGCTAGAGGAGACCAAGTGTGATTTGAGAGGTCTCACCAGATACCAGGTGTTCTAGCCTTCTGAAATCCCAAATATTAAAGTCATTTTTTTGGTTGCTTTCAGAAAAAGTCTTAGTTAGTCACTATTTGAGTGATTCTTTGGGGGTTTGGAGTAGGCCCCTCAAAGGTCACTGTTAGAATATATATTTGTGACCTGTCTGCCATGGGGAGTCTCCCCTAATTTTCTCTCATTATCAGCTTAACTAACCATCACCTAAGAAGGCTCAGAGAATCTGGCCCTGCAAGGGAGACTTTTTGTAAAAACCTCAGGACTATACCGGGAATGGTGAAAGGATAGGGGTTGACTATACATTATTCAGCCACCTGACTATTAAGTTCACGCACAGACTCCAGGAGAATGTGCAAAACAGGACCTTCCTCTAGAAAACAAACAAAATGTCTGCCTCTTCAATTAAAACTAGGAGGCTAAGTGCAAAGGGATCAAGGTAGTCACCTGCTTATTCCAGGGCTGGATTTAGTTACCAAACCCACATTGCTAAGCCAGTCTCCTCCCGATTTAGTCCATTCTTATACCACTTATTTCCACCAAAGTTTATGCAGCCATTTTGTTTGTTTGTTAGGTTGTTTTTTTGTTTGTTTGTTTTTAATAAGGAAGGGCTATATTGGAAAATGAGGGTGGTGCATCACTAAAATACAAATACAAGATTATAAAGAACTGACATGGTAACTAAAAGTATATTACAGAAAAAAAGCCTAGAGAAAATGAACATAAACAAAATTAAAGGGCAGCATTTGGAGGTCCTTTAATTGCATGGTAATTGGGAGTCAAAGCAGAATCTATTTAGAAGCCACAAGGCCTATTAGGAGTCCAGAGGACCAATAGCAAGTCAACCAAAATTAGGAAAATAAATCAGACTTAATTGTAAACAGAAGACTAATCATTAGCTGTTCCCTTTCCCTAGATTAGGTCATGGATAGCTGCCTGACATTTTACATTTTACTTTAAGTACAAAAAAAATTACACAAGTGTCCTGCTCATTAGCAGGTTTTTCTGTGTTAGTAGCCATCAGAAATCTAGCTAAAGCCCAAAATTAAAAAACATCTTCCCAGTTCCTCCAAAATAGTACACTCTTCAAATTGTCCCGTGCCCACCCTAGGTCTACAACTGTGGACATCGGACCACCTCCCCACTGCATACATGCATGACAGCTCACCTGTGGCTTCATGCCAAGTCACCGCCTGATATGCAGAGCAACTACATGTATGTTGAAAATATAGTCAGTCAACCTAAAGACTTTTAGAAATGTGTCTTACTGTTAATTTGCAAAGAACTCTATTCAACAGCTCAGATTCATATGATAGAGGTAAATAAGGTCAGCATAAGCCATAATTACATACACATTGACATCACATCAGTGAGTCTAAAGTTGATTACATCTTTTAATGACCATGCTTATTATATAGTAGACAAATACGATTTTTAATACTTAATCTAGCCATAATACCTTTAAATGTATTAAGGTTCCATTAGCCTAAAACATTAGAGCAAACTGTTATTGAGTTAGAAATGAAATTATGACATTGTTTAAATGGCAGATTATGTTAAAAATTACTAACTACTAAAATATGGAAAACTACCCCAATCTCTTACCTTTATTTGTTTTTACTTTAATACCCTGCTGTTCCTTTGTCAGATCCATATACTAATCTGCTCTGTGTAGCTTCTAGGAACATTTCTGTGGTGTTAAAAAATGTAGAACTCGGTCTACTTTTTAATTTTAGTTTACTAAATATTAAATTATTTATTAAGTGGATTTTTAAGCTTTTTAGGGATCCCATGAAATTCATATCCCAAGGGCTTTGTGTTGCATGGTTTTTAAAAGACTGAATTAAGTCTTTCATTCATTTAATAAGCACCTGTTAGGTATAAGGTACCATGATGGGCATTGTAAAGACTACAAAAATGTATAAAGTGGCATAGGACTAATATAATAAAACAATGCCATAGGAGCTCAAAGGAATAGTGATGGTTTCCAGGGAAAGGATCAGGAAAGATTTCATGGAGGTGACAGAACAAGAACTAGGCTGAGAAGAGTGAAAAGAATTCTGTTCGATAGCTGAGCAGATACCTGAGCAGATACTCCATTCATTTATTTAGTATATATTTCTTGAGCTATAACCTGTGCCCCAAAATGTCATGGGTGAAGAGGCAGAGACAGATACACTCAAGAATACTGGCATAACTACCAGCAAACTGGCCATTAGGGCTGTGGTAAGAGAAAGTGCTCTCCAGATACTGACTGGACTTGAACTGACTCATGAAGGGCCCTGAATTCCAGCCTGAGGAGTCTGGGCTTCACTTCTGGGCAACATGAAGCCATTAGATAACCATAATTAGATAACCTAACCTCCCGGTTAAGATCTATAACAGGGAGAGGAACGGTAGTCTCAGGTTTAACTTGGGTAAAGAGAGAAAGGAGTCAAGGAAAGAAGGCGGAGTCTGCTGGAAATGCTTCTGGACATGAAGATGTGTCAGAACTAGTGTTACTAATTTGGAAGTCACACAGAGATGGTGTTTAAAGCCACCAGTTTGCAAGAGATTATCTAGGGAGGATGACTATGTAGACTAGAGTGACAAGAGAATAAGATCAAAGAGACCACACTAGAAAATAGGAAACTGAAGGAGTGGACAGTGGTCAGAAACAGGAGAACTGTGGGGCAATGGTGTCTCAGGCATCCAGAAAGCAGAATTTCGTGAAACAGGGAGTAAACAACCTACCTTATGCTACAGAGAGGTCACAAAGAATGGAAACTGTTAAGTGAGCAATTAGGTGCACTAGATAAAACAAATGTGAGAAGTTTTGTAGTTTTGTGGGAGCCAAAGCCAAAATACTGTGGCTTTTGAAGAGTGAGTGAAAGGGAGGAAGAGACAAAAGCCAGGCAGAATACTCTTTCAAGAAATAGAGCTAAATGGGCTCTAGCAAGGGATAGCAGTACCTTGGCCAAGGAAAGAATTATTTAAGATAGGGGCAATCTGGGAGCATTTCTTTGTTTTAGGGAAGGGGCCAGAGAAAGTGAAAAATTAAAGATATAGGTAAAAATCTAATAAACTGATATAGTGAGAATGCATAATCTAGGAAGTACTTTATAAGAAGCAATAAGTAGAGAACAAATGCCATGGTTTTCCCGGACCCCTAAAACCCACCACCACAGACTCAGGCACAACAACATGTTGAGAAAAAAGACAAAGGAAAAAAATAGGAAACTCCAGTCAGGACCAGGAACATAAGAAATGAAACACAGTTGTCCAGCACTTGTGAGGAGAATCCTCACCCAGGGGGACCTGAAGAACATTCTAGGATGACATCTCTGTACATGCCTGCTGCCTCTACTGCCAAAGCATTGCAGTTGTTCTTGGCAATCCAATGAGTCCTGAGAGGGACGTCAGGCCATGTTTTCAAAGACTGGTGCTTGCAGGCACCTCTTTAAAAGGGCAGGAGGGATTTCCTAGCTGTGGGTTTGATGGATTCAGTGAAGTCTGTGGAAGTGACAGAAGGATGAGGAAGGGTCCCTTTATACCAAAAAAGCAGTAAAGGGTAGGCTGCCTTGGTTCACCTATTCTTGGCCAAAGCGGTATAATTCTTGATGGCATTTTATTTATTTATTTATTTTTAATTTATTTTTTTAACATCTTTATTGGGGTATAATTGCTTTACAATGGTGTGTTAGTTTCTGCTTTATAACAAAGTGAATCAGTTATACATATACATATGTTCCCATATGTCTTCCCTCTTGCATCTCCCTTCCTCCCATCCTCCCTATCCCCCCCCTCCAGGCTGTCACAAAGCACCGAGCCAATATCCCTGTGTCATGCGGCTGCTTCCCACTAGCTATCTACCTTACTACGTTTGTTAGTTTGTATATGTCCATGACTCTCTCTCGCCCTGTCACAGCTCACACTTCCCCCTCCCCATAACCTCAAGTCTGTTCTCCAGTAGGTCTGCGTCTTTATTCCTGCCTTACCCCTGGGTTCTTCATGACTTTTTTTTCTTAAATTCCATATATATGTGTTAGCATACGGTATTTGTCTTTTTCTTTCTGACTTACTTCACTCTGTATGACAGAATCTAAGTCTATCCACCTCATTACAAATAGCTCAATTTCGTTTCTTTTTATGGCTGAGTAATATTCCATTGTATATATGTGCCACATCTTCTTTATCCATTCATCCGATAATGGGCACTTAGGTTGTTTCCATCTCTGGGCTATTGTAAATAGAACTGCAATGAACATTTTGGTACATGACTCTTTTTGAATTATGGTTTTCTCAGGGTATATGCCCAGTAGTGGGATTGCTGGGTCATATGGTAGTTCTATTTGTAGTTTTTTAAGGAACCTCCATACTGTTCTCCATAGTGGCTGAACCAATTCACATTCCTACCAGCAGTGCAAGAGTGTTCCCTTTTCTCCACACCCTCTCCAGCATTTATTGTTTCTAGATTTTTTGATGATGGCCACTCTGACTGGTGTGAGATGATATATCATTGTAGTTTTGATTTGCATTTCTCTAACGATTAATGATGTTGAGCATTCTTTCATGTGTTTGTTGGCAGCTGTATATCTTCTTTGGAGAAATGTCTATTTAGGTCTTCTGCCCATTTTTGGATTGGATTGTTTGTTTTTTTGTTATTGAGCTGCATGAGCTGCTTGTAAATTTTGGAGATTAATCCTTTGTCGGTTGCTTCATTTGCAAATATTTTCTCCCATTCTGAGGGTTGTCTTTTGGTCTTGTTTACGGTTTCCTTTGCTGTGCAAAAGCTTTGAAATTTCATTAGGTCCCATTTGTTTATTTTTGTTTTTATTTCCATTACTCTAGGAGGTGGGTCACAAAGGATCTTGCTGTGATTTATGGCATAGAGTGTTCTGCCTATGTTTTCCTCTAAGAGTTTGACAGTTTCTGGCCTTACATTTAGGTCTTTCATCCATTTTGAGCTTATTTTTGTGTATGGTGTTAGGGAGAGAACTAATCTCATAATTTTACATGTACCTGTCCAGTTTTCCAAGCATCACTTACTGAAGAGGCTGTGTTTTCTCCACTGTACATTCCTGCCACCTTTATCAAAGATAAGGTGTCCATATGTGCATGGGTTTATCTCTGGGCTTTCTATCCTTTTCCATTGATCTATCTTTCTTTTTTTGTGCCAGTACCATACTGTCTTGATTACTGTAGCTTTGTAGTATAGTCTGAAGTCAGGGAGCCTGATTCCTCCAGCTCTTTTTTTCATTCTCAAGATTGCTATGGCTATTTGGGGTCTTTGGTGTTTCCATACAAATTGCAAAGTTTTTTGTTCTAGTTCTGTGAAAAATGCCAGTGGTAGTTTGATAGGGATTGCATTGAATCTATAGATTGCTTTGTTAGTAGAGTCATTTTCGCAATGTTGATTCTTCCAATCCAAAAACATGGTATATCTCTCCATCTATTTCTATCATCTTTAATTTCTTTCATCAGTGTCTTACAATTTTCTGCACACAGGTATTGTGTCTCCTTAGGTAGGTTTATTCCTAGATATTTTACTCTTTTTGTTGCAGTGGTAAATGGGAGTGTTTTCTTGATTTCACTTTCAGATTTTTCATCATTAGTATATAGGAATGCCAGAGATTTCTGTGCATTAATTTTGTATCCTGCCACTTTACCAAATTCATTGATTAGCTCTAATAGTTTTCTGGTAGCATCTTTAGGATTCTCTATGTATAGGATCATGTCATCTGCAAACAGTGACAGCTTTACTCCTTCTTTTCCGATTTGGATTCCTTTTATTTCCTTTTCTTCTCTGATTGCTGTGGCTAAAACTTCCAAAACTATGTTGAATAAGAGTGGTGACAGTGGGCAACCTTGTCTTGTTCCTGATCTTAGTGGAAATGCTTTCAGTTTTTCACCATTGAGGATGATGTTTGCTGTGGGCTTGTCATATATGGTCTTTATTATGTTGAGGAAAGTTCCCTCTATGCCTACTTTCTGCAGGGTTTTTATCATAAATGGGTGTGGAATTTTGTCAAAAGCTTTCTCTGCATCTATTGAGATGATCATATGGTTTTTCTCCTTCAATTTGTTAATATGGTTTATCACATTGATAGATTTGCGTATATTGAAGAATCCTTGCATTCCTGGAATAAATCCCACTTGATCATGGTGTATTATCCTTTTAATGTGCTGTTGGATTCTGTTTGCTAGTATTTTGTTGAGGATTTTTGCATCTATGTTCATCAGTGATATTGGCCTGTAGTTTTCTTTCTTTGTGACATCCTTGTCTGGTTTTGGTATCAAGGTGATGATGGCCTCGTAGAAGGAATTTGGGAGTGTTCCTCCCTCTGCTATATTTTGGAAGAGTTTGAGAAGGATAGATGTTAGCTCTTCTCTAAATGTTTGATAGAATTTGCCTGTGAAACCAGCTGGTCCTGGGCTTTTGTTTGTTGGAAGATTTTTAATCACAGTTTCAAGTTCAGTGCTTGTGATTGGTCTGTTCATATTTTCTGTTTCTTCCTGATTCAGTCTTGGCACCTTTTGCGTTTCTAAGAATTTGTCCATTTCTTCCATGTTGTCCATGTTATTGGCATAGAGTTGCTTGTAGTAATCTCTCATGATCTTTTTTATTTCTGCAGTGTCAGTTGTTACCTCTCCTTTTTCATTTCTAATTCTATTGATTTGAGTCTTCTCCCTTTTTTTCTTGATGAGTCTGGCTAGTGGTTTATCTATCTCAAAGAACAATCTTTTAGTTTTATTGATCTTTTCTATCGTTTCCTTCATTTCTTTTTCATTTATTTCTGATCTGATTTTTATGATTTCTTTCCTTCTGCTAGCTTTGGGGGATTTTTGTTCTTCTTTCTTTAATTGCTTGAGGTGCAAGGTTAGGTTGTTTATTCAAGATGTTTCCTGCTTCTTAAGGTGGGCTTGTATTGCTATAAACTTCCCCCTTACAACTGCTTTTGCTGCATCCCATAGGTTTTGGGTCATTGTGTCTCCATTGTCATTTGTTTCTAGGTATTTTTTGATTTCCTCTTTGATTTCTTCAGTGATCACTTCATTATTAAGTAGTGTATTGTTTAACCTCCATGTGTTTGTATTTTTTACAGATCTTTTCCTGTAATTGATATATAGTCTCATGGCGTTGTGGTCAGAAAAGATACTTGACATAATTTCAATTTTCTTAAATTTACCAAAGCTTGATTTGTGACCCAAGATATGATCTATCCTGGAGAATGTTCCATGTGCACTTGAGAAAAATGTGTATTCTTTTGTTTTTGGATGGAGTGTCCTATAAATATCAATTAAGTCCATCTTGTTTAATGTATCATTTAAAGCTTGTGTTTCCTTATTTATTTTCATTTTGGATGATCTGTCCATGGGTGAAAGTGGGGCGTTTAAGTCCCCTACTATGAATGTGTTACTGTCGATTTCCCCTTTTATGGCTGTCAGTATTTGCCTTATGTATTGAGGTGCTCCTATGTTGGGTGTATAAATATTTACAATTGTTATATCCTCTTCTTGGATCGATCCCTTGATCATTATGTAGTGTCCTTCTTTGTCTCTTCTAATAGTCTTTGTTTTAAAGTCTATTTTGTCTGATATGAGAATTGCTACTCCAGCTTTCTTTTGGCTTCCATTTGCATGGAATATCTTTTTCCATCCCCTTACGTTCAGTCTGTATGTGTCTCTAGGTCTGAAGTGGGTCTCTTGTAGACAGCATATATAAGGGTCTTGTTTTTGTATCCATTCAGCCAATCTGTGTCTTTTGGTGGGAGCATTTAGTCCATTTACATTTAAGGTAATTATCGATATGTATGTTCCTATTCCCATTTTCTAAATTGTTTTGGGTTCGTTATTGTAGGTCTTTTCCTTCTCTTGTGTTTCTTGTCTAGAGAAGTTCCTTTAGCATTTGTTGTAAAGGTGGTTTGGTGGTGCTGAACTCTCTCAGCTTTTGCTTGTCTGTAAAGGTTTTAATTTCTCCATCAAATCTGAATGAGATCCTTGCTGGGTAGAGTAGTCTTGGCTGCAGGTTTTTCTCCTTCATCACTCTCAGTATGTCCTGCCACTCCCTTCTGGCTTGTAGGGTTTCTGCTGAGAGATCAGCTGTTAACCTTATGGGGATTCCCTTATGTGTTATTTGTTGTTTTTCCCTTGCTGCTTTTAATATGCTTTCTTCGTATTTAATTTTTGACAGTTTGATTAATATGTGTCTTGGCGTATTATTCCTTGTATTTATCCTGTATGGGACTCTCTGTGCTTCCTGGACTTGATTAACTATTTCTTTTCCCATATTAGGGAAGTTTTCAACTATAATCTCTTCAAATATTTTCTCAGTCCCTTTCTTTTTCTCTTCTTCTTCTGGAACCCCTATAATTCGAATGTTGGTGCGTTTAATGTTGTCCCAGAGGTCTCTGGGACTGTCCTCAGTTCTTTTCATTCCTTTTTCTATATTCAGCTCTGCAGTAGTTATTTCCACTATTTTATCTTCCAGGTCACTTATCCGTTCTTCTGCCTCAGTTATTCTGCTATTGATCCCATCTAGAGTACTTTTAATTTCATTTATTGTGTTGTTCGTCATTGCTTGTTTCATCTTTATTTCTTCTAGGTCCTTGTTAAATGTTTCTTGCATTTTGTCCATTCTATTTCCAAGATTTCGGATCATCCTTACTATCATAATTCTGAATTTTTTTTCAGGTAGACTGCCTATTTCCTCTTCATTTGTTAGGTCTGGTGCATTTTTATCTTGCTCCTTCATCTGCTGTGTGTTTTTTCTGTCTTTTCATTTTGCTTATCTTACTGTGTTTGGGGTCTCCTTTTTGCAGACTGCAGGTTCGTAGTTCCTGCTGTTTTTGATGTCTGTCTCCAGTGGCTAAGATTGGTTCAGTGGGTTGTGTAGGCTTCCTGGTGGAGGGGACTAGTGCCTGTGTTGTGGTGGATGAGGCTGGATCTTGTCTCTCTAGTGGGCAGGTTCACGTCTGGTGGTGTGTTTGGGGTGTCTGTGGCCTTATTATGATTTTAGGCAACCTCTCTACTAATGGGTGGGGTTGTGTTTCTGTTTTGCTAGTTGTTTGGCATAGGTTGTCCAGCACTGTGGCTTGCAGGTCGTTGAGTGAAGCTGGGTGCTGGTGTTAAGATGGAGGTCTCTGGGAGATTTTCGCCGTTTGATATTATGTGGAGCTGGGAGGTCTCTTGTGGACCAGTGTCCTGAAGTTGGCTCTCCTACCTCAGAGGCAGAGCCCTGACTCCCGGCTGGAGCACCAAGAGCCTTTCATCCACACGGCTCAGGATAAAAGGGAGAAAAAGTAGAGAGAATTAGTAGAAGTATGAGGAAAAAAAGAAGGAAAGGAGGGAAGGAAGGAAGGAAGGAAGAAAGAAAGAAAGAAGCAAAGAAGGAAAGAAGGCAAGAAGGAAAGAAAGGAGGGAGGGAGAGAGGAGGAAGGAAGGAGGGAAAGAAGGAAAAAAGACAGAAAGAAAGAAGCTACAGTAAAAATAAAATAAAGTATAATAAAGTTATTGAATTAAAAAATTCTTATTTAGGAAAAAAAAGGGGGGACGGATATAACCTTAGGACAAATGTTGGAAGCAAAGCTATACAGACAAAATCTTACACAGAAGCATACACATACACCCTCACTAAAAGAGGTAAAGGGGAAAAAATCATAAATCTTGCTGTCAGAGACCGCCTCCTCAATTTGGGATGATTCGTTGTCTAAAGGAGGGAAGGAAGGAAGGAAAGAAAGAAAGAAAGAACGAAGGTAAAGTATAATGTTATTAAAATTAATTATTAAGAAAAAAAATTAAAAAAAAAAACATGGACGGATGGAACCCTAGGACAAATGGTGGAAGCAAGACTATACAGACAAGATCTCACACAGAAGCATACACATACACATTCACAAAAAGAGGAAAGGGGAAAAAATCATAGATCTTGCTCCTAAAGCCCACTGCCTCAATTTGGGATGACTCGTTGTCTATTCAGGTATTCCACAGATGCAGGTACATCAGGTTGATTGTGGAGCTTTAATCCGCTGCTTCTGAGGCTGCTGGGAGAGATTTCCCTTTCTCTTCTTTGTTCTCACAGCTCCCGGGGGCTCAGCTTTGGATTTGGCCCCGCCTCTGCGTGTAGGTCGCTGGAGGGAGTCTGTTTTTTGCTCAGACAGGACGGGGTTAAAGGAGCCGCTGATTCGGGGGCTCTGGCGCACTCAGGCCGGCGGGGAGGGAGGGGCACGGAGTGCGGGGCGGGCCTGCGGCAGCAAAGGCCGGCGTGACTTTGCACCAGCCTGAGGCCCGCCGTGCGTTCTCCCGGGAAAGTTGTCCCTGGATCCCGGGAACCTGGCAGTGGCGGGCTACACAGGCTCCGCGGAAGAGGGGTGTGGAGAGTGACCTGTGCTCGCATACAGGCCTTTGGTGGCGGCAGCAGCAGCCTTAGCGTCTCCCGCTCGTCTCTGGAGTCTGCGCTTTTTGCCGCGGCTTGCGCCCGTCTCTGGATTCCGCGCTTTTAGCCGCGGCTCGCGCCCGTCTCTGGGGTTCGCGCTTTTAGTCGCGGCTCGCCCGTCTCTGGAGTTCCTTTAAGCAGCGTTCTTAAACCCCTCTCCTCACGCACCAGGAAACAAAGAAGGAAGAAAAAGTCTCTTGCCTCTTCGGCAGGTGCAGACTTTTCCCCGGACTCCCTCCCGGCTAGACTTGGTGCACTAACCCCTTCAGGCCATGTTCAAGCCACCAACCCCAGTCCTCTCCCTGCGCTCCGTCCGAAACCGAAACCCGAGCCTCAGAGCCTCAGCTCGCAGCCCCGCCCGTCCCGGCGGGTGAGCAGACAAGCCTCTCGGGCTGATGAGTGCCGGTCGGCACCGATCCTCTGTGCGGGAATCTCCCCGCTTTGCCCTCCGCACCCGTTGCTGTGCACTCCTCCGCGGCTTCGAAGCTCCCCCCTCCGCCTCCCGCAGTCTCCACCCGCAAAGGGGCTTCCTAGTGTGTGGAAACTTTTCCTCCTTCACAGTTCCCTCCCCGTGACGCAGGTCCCGTCCCTATTCCTTTGTCTCTGTGTTTTCTTTTTTCTTTTGCCCTACCCAGGTACGTGGGGGGTTTCTTGCCTTTTGGGAAGTCTGAGGTCTTCTGCCAGCGTTCAGTAGGTGTTCTGTAGGAGTTGTTCCACGTGTAGATGTATTTCTGGTGTATCTGTGGGGAGGAAGGTGATCTCCGCGTCTTACTCTTCCGCCATCTTCCTCTCATTCCCCCCTTGATGGCATTTTAATTAGTTAAGTAGAGGAAAATTAATTAGAATGAGCAAGTAAAATTTAGCACGTTACGTAAACGACTTCCAATAAATTCCTCAGAAAACAGCCCCAAATATTTCACTGAGTGGTGCAGCAAGTTTACTGTTGAATTTCTAGGGTGAACACTTTGAGGAAAGCACAGGTCCCTACAAAATCTCCAGTTGCTCCCACTTTCTAAAGGGCACCTCCCTACTGACCACAGAGCAAGGTTATGTTGTAAAAGACTCAGGCTGAGGAGAGGCCTACAGAGAGGGCTACAGGTGCTCCAAATTATCCCAGGGACTCTTGGTTTAGCCTATTAGAAGGTTAATCCTAATTCCTGTAAATGAACCAGATTTGAAAACAGGTGTTTAAGGAACAGAAGCGGCCCCAGTGCCATGGCTCACAAAGCAGCCAGGCAAGTAGCATGTTCGGTGCACCGTTCAATGATAATAGGTTTACTGATCGAAATGAAGCCTAAATTGGGTAGGGGAGAGCATTTTACCCTATTTGACCTCTTAGGAAAGTCACCCAGGGTGTCCTGGGGTGAGCAGAGCAGACAGGAGGAAAATGAGGACATGGCCCTCCCCCCCCCTCCCCATCTGAGGTGCCTCCTTGTTATGGAACTGAAATAGAAAAAAGAAAATGTTTCCAATTACTTTTGCAATTATTTTATCTGTCATTATTTTATGTATTGGAGTCAAGTTCTCCTGCTTGGTCTCCACTGTTAGGTAAGAATGGAGCCCACAAACACTACAGGGGCAGCATCGCCTCCTCCATGTCTCACCCAGCCCACATCCCTGAGGCCACCCTCTGTCCCCACAGACCACAGATACACAGGCACCCTCCCTAAAATGCTGACAACTCTTCTCAAGCATAGGCTGGGCAGGAAGGATGTGGGTGAAACATATCACATTCTATGGCTTTGTTATTTTACCAACCTTAAATTTCTTTTAAAAAAAATATTTAAGTCAATCTGTCTATGGAAAGAGAAAATTACATGGATTGTTAATTCTGTTTATGCCTTTTTGCATAGAGATCATTGGGTTTTCAGACCACGGGTTCTGCAAATACATACACACACACATCACATTTTAGCAGCCTGCATGTGCTTTTTTGCAAATGTTAATATGTCTTTGTTAATGGGAATTCTTGTAGTGGGTGTGTATATATGCACTATATACAGTTTTTGAGAGATTTTTGCTAATGGGAATTCTTGTAGTGGGTGTGTATATATGCACTATATACAGTTTTTGAGTGATTTTTGCCTTCCTATTTCCCATTATTTTCTAAAATAGTATTTTCCCTACTTGAAAATGGAATACTTGTTTATTATAGAAAATTTAGAAAGTAAAGGAAAGCACAAAGGAGAAAATAAGAATCATTCATAAGCCCCTACCCAGGAATAAACACTCTCATTTTGGTATATATACTTCTAATCTGGTTTTCTATGCATAAATACACTTTTCTTTCCTCCAAAATAGTAGTATACTATGTATATTATTTTATAAAGAGGTTTTTTTCCACTTAATATATAACATACATTTTTCTATATCATTAAATATTCTTCAAAGCATAACTTTCAGGAGATGCATAATATGCCATACTATGCATACGCCTAAAATTATTCAACCATCCCCTATTGTTGGATATTTAAGTTATTGCCAATATTTTGTTATCATTAACCATATTATGTTGAACATCCTTTTATCCGTGCTTAAATCCAGATTTCCTTAGGGTAAAATCTTGTAAATTAAGTTGCTGAGCCATTGGGATTAGGCAATTATTAAGGTTTTCTATATATTGTAAAATGGCTTTTCAGAAAGATTGTATCAATTTACATTCCTACCAGTGGTGTATCAAAGTGCATTTTCCCCTATTTTCCAACACTAGTTTTCCCACTATTTTGACATTATATCTTTTTTGGAATAGAGCTTTTTCTGACCGTTGTCTCTAAACCGGTAAATGAACGGCATTAGACCTGTCAAGCAAAACTGGCCGTCAACATATTAAATCTGATCACTGACCACTGTTCTAATGCGCCTCCCATACTCTCACATTCTATGGCTAATCTGTCCTTTTTCATCTACACAAAACGTTTCTGATCATATATCTAAATGCTCTTAAGTAAAAATAAAGGCAATTTCAAACAGTTGGGGATAGAGATTCTAAATATGGTTCTATAAAATGTAATGAGGTTTTGAATTGTAAAACTCTCAGTTGAGGGGAGAGTTCTCGGCAATGACTGTGATACTAACAGGGAGATCTAAAAAGTAAGCAGCTCAGATCCCTGAACGGACCTCTGAGGAATGAAAGCTGGGTAAAAGCTAGCAGGATTGAACAGAACAATATCAGAGTAAATAGACTGTACCGATTCCAAGAGATAAGACTGATGAAATCCAGTGTAGCACTAATATATCCCACCCACACAGTTATATAAATAGGATTGTGGAAGAGAGCTTATGGAATTGTGTGCCCTACGGGAAAAAAAAAGAAAGAAAGAGAAAAAAAAGTGCAGGCTGTGTCAGCTCAAGGCAGTGGGCTTGCTTTGTGTAATGAACAAACTACCTCCCCAAAGAATCCTCCTAAAACTGGATCTGAGCCTGGTAGGGTAATATAAAATAGGGTGTATTGAAAATAATTTCTTTTAACTAGTAATGCTAGTCCATATGAAGTTATGATCTACATCCAATTTCTCGTCTAAAGTAGTTTGGAGCTCAGTAATTAGTATGAAAGGTAACTTCTAGAAATGTTTGACAGAGAAACCCATTATTTCTGTGTGAGGCTGCCACCTGGCCTCCACATCCACCAAAGTAGTAAATGAGTCCCAGAATGCTTAGGAAAAGCTGACACACTGAACTAATCTTTAATTTATTGATTTGCTATCACACTGAAAAAAAGTAGGATATCAGTAAATGGCTTTTGTTAAGAAGTTAAGGTCCAAGAAGAAACGGCAAGGGTTTGCTGGAATACATTGAGTATAACAAGGTTTATAGAAAATAAAATCAAGGGCTTCTGGGAGAAAACTGATGTCTGGTAAAGACACATGAGCATCAACCAATATAAACTTTAAGATCAACAAACTTGAAGATCTATTTTATTATGCCCTTCCATTTTTTCTGCCCTCTTATTTGTACAAAATAAAAAACAACAACAATAAACTGGAAATTTTCAGATGAACTAATCTAAAAACAGTAAATGAAATGAATAATTTAGAACTCTAGGATCCCGCAAAATATGACTTTGTAACTTATAACTTAATGCTTAATTATAATGATCAATTAAAGAAACCTCTGTATGAAAATTAAAAATAGGGAATCCTAAAATGATAAAACTAAAAAGGAAAGTAAAAGAGAAAAGGCAATGATGTAAAATAAAAATAATCCTTAATTCTGAAGTCGAAAAGGACCCCTGAACACATTTATATTACTTCTTGCTTTTGCAGTCTTATATTACTCTTTCATAAGAAATTGTAAATTTTTCATTTATACACAAGAGAAAATGTTGTTGAAACATATATTCTGAGCATCTGTATGACATTAATAATTTGGAAATGTGCAAAATTATTTCTTTTTAATAAACATGGAAAGTTGATTTTGAAAAAAATTTTAGGTAGATTTTATAATATACATGTGGTATAACTTTTGAGACGTTTTGATTAATGAAGAGCACACTGACTCATGGTGCCATCCCTCAATACAGCTATGAAAATTTTTGTATGTTCCTTTCCAACATTTTTTATCTGTATTAATGTTTATTACATAGTTACCATAGCTTTCATAAAATTGGGTATCCTTTTTTCATTAACAGTATATCAGAAGCATTTTTAACATTACTATATGAGAGCTACCAAATAGTTCTCCCAGTGTGTCATAATTTTTTATCGCTCATATTGGACATTGAATTACATTTATGTATTGCTACACTATAAAAATCATGGTGATGAACATTTTCATGTATAATGTCTTGATTGCCTATGCAGATTGATTGCAAAGATGACAGCAGTTCTTCCCCTTCTAGTATCCATGCCTCTTGTCCTGTAACTGTGAGTGCAGTGCCCCCTGCTCTGACTCTGAGTTCAGCCATGTGACTTGCTTGGCAAATAGGACATTAGAAACCATGATGCATGCAGGTGCTTTCACACTGGAGCTTGGCTCCCTTGCTCTCCTGGGAACCCTTGTCACCATATCAACAAGCCTGAGCTACCTTGCTGAATGATGAGACACATGGCCAAGTTGCTGCCATCCCTTCTGCAGACCTGCCAACTATCAGACATGTAAGTGAAGCCATCCTAGATCACCCAGCCACCAGTCAACTCTCCAACTGAACACTGAGATTTGAGCAAACCTTGCTGAAATCAGGAGAGCAGTCCCAGACAAGAAGTAACACCAGTGACCCAAGGAATCATGAGCCATTTTGAGTTATTATTTCAAACCACTTTGTTTTGGAGTGGCTTGTTATACATAAAATACCATTAATATAGATTTCTGAAATTTCCTTATGCTACTTTCCCAGAAATGAATTTACCAGGTCAAAGGGAAAGCACACTGACTTTAGTGTGATAACTTTAGTTATCACATTCAGTGATAACAAATTATTGTAAACAGTCTACCTTCCCAACATGCAGTAGCCCCAAGAATGAATTAGCCATTATGTAACTATTGTATGAGTGGCTCCTAAAGTCTTCAAAGACTCTTCTTCAGTGAGCCAGAATGTGGTATTTGAGGTATTGATGGGCTAAAGGAGAACCCCTTGCCAGGATTTCCTTAACACCCAAAATTTGAACCTCCAACTCTGATAAAGAGACATGTCCCAGGTCCCAAATCTGCTAGTAAGGTGGGAAATTTCCTGTCCTTGGGCATCCTTACTCTTAGGCCTGATGAGGTCCACTACGAAGCAGTGAAGCCATTCTCTCTCTTACTTTCTTTCATTCATTCAAAACATATTTACTTAGAGTTTATTAGATAATGAAGCAGGTGTTGGGAGGCAGCAAGAAAATGCCTCCTACCTTCAGGATGCTTAGTCTTCTAGAAGAGAGGATACATGTCTAACCACAGAGATCCTAGCAGCAATCTCCAGACTTTCTATTAAAATATAACCTGAAACACTCTGTTCACAGCCACCCAGTTCCTACCTTGATCCTAATTTAATTTCTTTTGGCTTCAGTAGTAGAGTAAAAGTGATTTAGAATAAAAGTAATTTTTATATTGATTACCTGGTGAAATGGTAATATCTTGGATATACTGAGTGAAATAAAATATACTATTAATTTCACTTGTCTCTTTTTTTAATGTAATTATCACTAAAATTTAATGTATGGCTCACAATTGCAGCTCACATCATATTTCTGTTGGACAGTGTTGCCCTAAATACATTCAAAGCCTGGATGAAAAGGATGCTGATTTAAACCGAGCAGTAAATAAATTAATTGAATAAAGTTAACTGCAATCTGGATAGGGGTGAAGACTCACATGAAATAATAAGAATGGGTCAAAGTGTGGATTTGAAGTTCTCTCCTTGATGTAGAAACTTGGAAGATTAGCTAACCCTGGCTGGTATTACAGAATCATCATAGATGCTTGTAGACCTCAATCCCCACATCCCATCTCTCACCTCTGATCACATCCTGGCCATGACTTGTTAACCCAATAACCAACTCTGCTCACCCACTAGAGGAAATATTCTAATGCGTAAGTATCAATATATTATCCAGATTGGGAAAGGCTTGAATGAAATAGAAATATAATGAAATAAATCAAGCCCATAGTATTAAAAATTTTGTGTTATATTCAGGAAAAAGTTTTACCATTAGGACAATCAGTATGTATCTGTTATTAAAGTATTTTTAGGAGAATTTGGTATATTAGGGATTCTGACAGGTTATTAAGCTTTGTGATTCCAACATAAAAAATGTGTAAATACTTTCAGAATTGTTTTGAAAGGATTAAGAGAATTTTTCAAAACATGCTAAATAATACTAGAATGTTTCAGAGAATTTCTTCATGCTTATCATTTGTTTTACTATGCTTCCAAGTTAATGCAGTAGATTTACAAGAGTTTTTTAAGTGCTTGGGAAGTTTCCCCTTGTTAGAGTCAATCATTTGCCCTATCAGTATTCAAATTTGTATAAAAGAAAATAAAATCTATTAAATAATTGGTGTATTTTTAAATGCTTAAGAATTTGTTTAAACTGGATTTGTAGATAGGACTTGTTTAAAGAGTCTCTGTTCTTTTCAAAGAGTTAATTAAATAATCTAAGAAAAAGTAGAATTGTTATTTTAATAGATTTTATTTTTAAAAGCTTAATAAAATAGATATCATTAAAACAATTTTTATGAATTATTAATTTAAAACTGAAGTATTATAAGTGGTTCTTTCTATCCACAAAAGCCCTACACAAGACATGAAAAAACCATGCACAGCAGCAAGGGAAGGTATCCAAAATTCTTAGGGGAAAGCCAAGTTCATCCTTGTATACAAATTATACTTGTTTATTGAGTAATATTTCCACTAGAGATTAAAAAGCCAATCTTATATGAGATAAGAAAGTTGTGTTGGATATTAGACTCTATATCTGCCTCAAAAGGCCAAACATCTCCATCCTTGGAAGCAGTGCCTGGTCATGCCCAGGAAATGGCTGTGGGTTGTGGGCAATCCCTCTGTGAGCATCCCTTCAACCAAGAGGACCACATTGGTTCAGGGGTGCTGGATGGCTCGTACCATGAAGCATTCCATTTTTGGCAGAAGCCTCAAACAGTACCTTCATATTGCCCGGAACTGGAGCAGAAGGACAATAAAAACCATGTGAGGGGTCTCTTAGAGCGCTGAAATTTCTATCTCATTGTTATTAAGAGAACCAAAGTTGAGCCTATCCCAGAAAGAGGACTCATTTCTAATTACGGCAGTCCCTAAAATATATTCTGTATGCCCACCCTGGCAACCATGTCAAAATGCTGGTCCACGTATGCCTCATTTGTTGATGCTCCATACTTTCCTTTCAGAGAGAAGCAGGAAATGAGACTGAAAACACAGTTTGAGGCCACATTGTGGAGGGCCTTAAACAAAGACCAAAGAGCATTTACTCTGTTTAAAAGGCAGTGATGGGTTGGTGACGGTTTTAAAGTAGAGGATCAATCTTTTCCAGTAAGCATACATCCAGGGAGAACCTAGAGGGAAGATGCCAGTTAAGAGGTATTGCAAGAGGGACTGAAGATCTGATCTAGTGCTGTGTAAGTTGTAGGGTGGCTGTCTCATGGTCCTAATCAGGACATTTTTGTGAGTTAAAGAGGGTGTTAACAGGATGGGATACTGGGCGGGTGTAAATCCAAACTGTCCTGAGGACACTAGGGAGTATGGTTACTCTAGCCAGTGGGAAGGTAAAGGAAGAAAGATGAGAGAGAAATGTGAAGAAAAAAAGCAAAAAGGGCTTCCCTGGTGGTCTAGTGAGTAAAATTCTGCACTTCCACTGCATGGGGTGTGAGTTCGATCCCTGGTCAGGGAAGTTCCACATGCAGTGAAGTGCAGTCAAAAAAAAAAGGCTTAGTGATTTACCAGATTCAAGAGGTGAAGAGGAAGAGAAGAGTCAAATATGACACTGAACTCTGGATAACTTGGAGAATACAGGTACTGTTAACATAAACAGGACGTACCTGGGTGCTGGGTAGAGGGTGGAGGTAATCAGGTAGGGATGTCAAGCAATCAACAAATGCTGGATTAAAGCCTGACCAGGTCTGGCTATAGAAATATGAGACTCAGCTCCATAAGAAGGAAGGTAAAAGAAGACAGAGAAGGAGTCTTGGAAATATTGTCAGGGGAGAAAAAGAAGGGTAGGCAGTGAAGGAGTAGACAAAGGGGTCAGAAATATACAAGGGGGAAAACTGAGCATAGTCATTACAACAAAGTTTTCCAAGCAAGTTTGGAGAAAACAGGAGAACAAGGGTACGAGACACTACAGGAAACACCAGGCTGAGAAGAACTGAACCAAAAACTACTGGATTAGGGATCAGGGAGTTACCAGTGAATGTCAAGAACATCTCTTTAGAGAAATGGGAACTACAGCTAAATTGCAAGAAAGTAAGTAGTGAGTGGTGATGAGAAAATGGAAACACAGAGAATAGACTATTCTCTCTTAAATATTTGATAATGAAAAGAAGGAGAAAGACAGAAGGGTGCTGGAGCATAATCCCACCCTGTACAGAAAACATATTTCCAACAGCTAAATTCAGGTTCTCTACCCAGGTAAGACCTACATGAAAACCACCTGATTCTCTTGGGCTCTGTATATTCATTTTGGAGAGAGCCCAGCAAAGCCCATATAACCTACAGCATGTTCACTTCTGTTTGAAGTCTCTCAGTGACTGTAAATTCTGGATCAATTGTTTTGGCTGAATTCAAGTCAAGTGGTTCTTTGTGTTATTGGAATTTTGTTAAAAATCTTATTTCTCATTCAAATTTCCATGTTATTGCTATTTAGAAGACTGTCAATTTAGGAATATTCCATCTTCTAAATACAATTTTAATTTTCAAGTTACTGAAGTAAAGGTTTACTTTCACCTTAAAAAGGTGGAAAGAGGGGACAGGGAGAGGAAGGTGGGAAGAAAATAGGGAAGAATGGCAGCTCACTTTACTATATTTACTTGTTTATTTTATTTTTTATTATTATTATTTTTTTTTGCGGTACACGGGCCTCTCACTGCTCTGGCCTCTCCCGTTGCGGAGCACAGGCTCCGGACACGGGCCTGAGCGCAGGCTCAGCAGCCATCATGGCTCACGGGCCCAGCCCCTCCGCGGCATGAGGGATCTTCCCGGACAGGGGCACGAACCCGTAACCCCTGCATCGGCAGGCGGACTCTCAACCACTGCACCACCAGGGAAGCCCTATTTATTTTTTATATACTGTATATATGAAAGTAAAATAAGGTAAATAAAAATCTCTCTAGATTTGCTCATTTGAAGGCTGGGTCATTAATCAGGGCAGTACTCCAAGAAAATTTAAATTTACTTATATTACTTATTGTCCTGCCTCCTGCCCACCCATCCCCAATCTTTAGCCCCTTTTCCCATCCCCTTTCTAGCTCACGGTTACTTTCAGTTTACAACTGAACACCACTCCCCATGACCCTTCAAACTGGGTTAGGATAACATGACATATGTCACTTTCATAATCCTCAACATCCTTTGTTTGCCATTATTTGTTTACTCTCTGTCTTCCCACCAATCAATATTCTAAGAGGGTAGGAACCAGCTGTCTTGTGTAAGCTGTGTCAGCACTTAGCACAGTGCCCAACACAAAGTAGGTGCCCAATAATACTTAGCAAATGAGTAAACACCTTAAGCTCTGAAAAAGGTGATCATCTATTAAGCCTGGTTCTACCTCCTATTCCTGACAGGCCACAGTATTATTTTTTTTAATTCACAGAATCAAAGATCATAGTACTTCCAAGCAATAGTGATACTTAAAGATGATCTGGTTTAAACATTTATTTTAAGCAATAGATCCTTTTAAAAAAACACACAATCTTATATAGACTCTAATCTCTAAGTAAAGTAAAGGAGAGCTGCTCTGGTCGAAGCATGGTTGAGGGAACCAAGAGCCCTGCCCATTCTGCCTTTCATTTTCGGGGAAATACACCCACACACCTCACACAGCTCCACAGAAACTTGGGCCTCCATAGACAACAATTTGAAAACCACAGGACTAGATTAATACCAGTATATTAAAAGCACCTGGAAATCAATAAGAAAAATGACAAATTAACCGATCGAATAAAGTATGCAAGTTATGAAAAGGAAATTCACTAAAGAAGATATACTACTGGTCAATAAAGATATGTAAAGATGAGGAACTTCTCTGCTAATTAGGAAAATGTAGATTGAAACAAGGAAAAAACCTTTACCCATAGCACTGGTAAAAATGCTAATATTATCAGGAAGGTGAGAAACACTGCTATGGAAGTGGAAATTGGGCAGCAATTCCAATTTTCAATTGTATTTGCCCTTTTACCTAGAAATAACTACTTTTAGGAATCTATTCTACAGAAATCGCAGACATGTACATAAAGATAAACATCCTTGAACATATCTTTGTGCATTATTGTTTATAAAGAGAAATTGAAAACAACCTCAGTGACTACAGCAGAAGAAGATTTAAATAAATTGTAACATTCATACTATGGAACACTATTAAATCATTTTTTAATGGTAGATAACAACAAAAACAAATAATGATAAAAGTAAAAGCTGATATAACACTATGTTAAACTGGGAGTTTTAACTGAGGCACCAAGATGCAGTGAATATAGTATACCAAAGTCTGATACCAGCCTAATTTTCAATGCAAATAATCCAAAAACTTGTTACTGAAATCTTAAAACATCTCTCCCTATTCAAAGATACAAAAGGATTAAGTTATGGGAAATTAAGAGGATCTGAGGAATACTTCTCTGAAAGGAACAATTTGCTGAAATCCATTGATATAAAATGAGTATACCACCAAGTCGGGGAGGGTTTGAGGTGCTCCCTGTATATCTCAAGTTAAGAGGCAGGGACTCCAGAGAGACTACTTAGAGAAAGAAACAAACATCCCCTGAAGTTAGGGGCAAGAGGGGGATACAGTGAACTCATGTCTGATCCCATCTGAAAAATGGCAAAAGAGAGACAGGCTGTCTCGCTACTGATGGATGAGCTGAAGGAGTGGTGGCTGTTCTGGGGGTGGCCCTCACTGCCAGAGCTGATGGAAGCAAAGAGACTTGAGCGATGCCCATGAGCCAGATGTGGGATGCAGGGGAGAAACAAGCAGCTTGATGTCTTCTCGGGGCCTATCTAATTGGGCCATTTGAAAGGGTGGACCGACCTCAGCTGAAAGTAGTAGTGTATTTCTAGGAACTACATAGTGGGAAAGAAGTTCATCATTCTTACCAAGGAAAATACAGGTGGGAACTCCCTAGTGGCTGGGTATCCCAAAAGAGCCCGTGCAAACACTCATAAGAGAAAGAGTCCATTGTTAAAAACTGCCAGATTCAGAAAGAGCAAAATCATCCAGTAACTTTCCTGCCTCCTTACTGCTCTCCTTCCCTCTTTCCCCTCTGAAAGTGTCAGGGATCATAAAAGATGCCAGAAGAGGGATGGAAGGGGAAGATGGGGAAAGAACGTGGAGAAAGAACATGGAGAAAGAACTTTAACTCAAACCACCTTTCCCTGGTTAAGCTTCCCACTTACAGCAGGTCCTAGCTGAAGGAGGGGAGAGGTTTGAGGTTTAACTGTAAATCATTGATTACATTTCAAAGAGCTGGCTCCCAAGTCCTGAGGAAGACATTCCTGGGTCATAAACAGACAGACAAGTGACTTATTTAGCTTCTAAAATGATTTACACACATTTCAAAGAGATTCAGAAAGAACTTCAGTGACAAGTTTTCTAACATAAATGCTCTAAGAGAAAGAAAAGGAGGGAAATCTCTTATGAAGGAAGAATTAATCCTCTTAATTTTAATTTCCTTTTTTGTCCTTACAGATTGAATGTTTTTACTTAGTGGTTTGTTACCTTAATTTATAACCTTTAGCTATTTAGACATACGTCATGTAGACCTCATTTTTCCTTCAGGAACTGCAAATGTTAGAGGCAAGTCTGCCAGCATACTGCTTGTATTTATTTTCTAACAACATTTTTTGGTCATTTTTAAATGATATTTTTAATTTTTAAAAAAGGAACTGATTTAGGTTAGCTATTTAGTTTACAGATGAAGAGACTGAGTTTTGGAATCAATGAGCACCTTGCTCAGGTCACTCAGGAAGTCAGTGAGAACTAACCAGACCTCCTGGTAAAGCTCTGCCCTCTGTCTGTTGAATCACACTGCTTCCCAGTCACTCAGATCATTTACTATCGTTGCAGGCTATCCTGGCATATCTCAGTTAGTCCTGATATGGCCTAAGAGCTAAACAGCTAAATAGTGACTTGAAGAAAACTGTGTTGAATTTGACTACTTGAAACTTGGTGGGGGGAAATATGTTTTTAGCACATAATTGTTGTCTAGGAAGCTAGTCTGAAATCAATATGTCAGAAGAGGTCATTTTGCACTTCCAGAATTAAAGATTTTTTAAAAACTGACATGTCAGCTGCCCACTCCCCATGCCCAAGATTCCTATAAATCCCTGAGGCTCACATTCCCCCAAGCTGCCTCTGGCTCTGACTTCCTTTCCTCTAACTCTCCTTTTCACTTGCACTGCTCCTCCCCAGACTGAACCTGGAGCTCATCCCACATTCAGTGAAGTCTTCATGCTACCAGACTTTCTCGTCTTTCTCCTTGAAATCCAGCTCCCCCTCCTATTTCTCATTCCCCATTCACACACACAGACAAACACATACCTACTCACATCTGGGCTCAAGATTCTCATCCTCCCTCCCTGATCCTCTGTACTCTGGCCCCCTTCTCTCAAAATGAAAATCCTTTCATTTCATTATGTAAAGCAACTTAGGTCTCACCCACACCCCAGCTACCACATTTGCACATCCAAGACTCTGGAAGGACTAGCTACTCTGAGATCCACAGTCACATAAAGAAAGAGAAGAGACTTTGCAATTTCAATATTTTCTTTCTCCATCAGTGGAAGGGAGTACTAGAGAGATTTCTTTTTCCAGTGTATAAATTAGGATGATTTCAGCTGTACGTATTAGATGACACAATTCAAACTGATTTAAATAAAAAGGGTTTATTTTATCATGTAACAAGAAATCTAGGGTTTGGGAGATTTGGGGATTGATTTCAAGGACACAACCCCCTCCATATTTTTTTGCTCTGTCATCCTCAGTTTACTGGCTTGATCCTTAGAGCTGTCTCCTTGTAGTCACAATATGATTGCCATGGTTCAAGAAGTCAAAAGTTTACACAATGTCAGAATGAAAAACACATACATTTCCTCCCAGAAGTCTCTTTTTAGCTGTAAGGAAATGCCATCCAGCATCTCATTGACTGAACTGGTCAAATGTATCCCCCTAAAATACTCTGGCAAAAGCCTTGAATTACCAACATTGGCTTAAACTAATCATGATTCACCTCCTGGGACTGGCAAGAGGACATTTCCTGAGCACATTTATTCTCGTTATCTATTATTACATGACAAACTATCCAAAAATTTAGTGGCTTAAAATGATTTACTCTTATCACTCATGGTTTTGTGAGTTGACTGGACTCAACTGGGCATTTCTGGGGGCTCTTATGTGGCTACAGTCAGATAATGATGGGCTGGAATCTCCCGAAGCCACAACTGGGCTGGATGTTCTCCAAGACAGCTTCCTTGCTCACACATCTGGTCCTTCAGGATGCCTGCACACAGCCTCTCTTTCTAGCAGAGCAGCCTAAACTTCTTACATGGCAGTCATAAATGACAGGAGGCAGAAACTGCCAGTTCTTTTTAACTGTAAGTCTGGAACTAGCCCTATTCTATTATGTCATACTCTTCTGCCATATTCTATGGGTCAAACCAGTCCAGCCCAGATTCTAGAGACTCCACTTCCAATGGGAGAGTGACATTCTTGTACAGGAAGGGGAGAATTCATGCCAGCCATCTTTGGAGTCAAGTTACCACAGGATTTCTGACCAACATTCAAATAAAATTGGGAACCTGTTGACAAGGAAAAAGTGGAAAAATAGTTGTTGAGTAGACAACCACTTTAGCCTTTCTTTGGGCAAACTGTCTCTGAGAAGAGGTGTGTTTGCAATCCTAATCATGAGTCTGTAAAGCCTAATCATGGGTCTCCATTATGAATCTCAAACCAGAACGACCATCCATGAAATAACTACATAGATTCCTTTGATGTGTCAAATCATTCACTCAGTTTTAACTACCATAATTTTTTTAAATCATAAGATATTTTAGCTGATAGAAATTCAGAGATCATTTTATCCAACAAATCATTTCGCAGGGATTCAATGGAAATTATATGCTATGTCTAAGGTAACAGTAAATGGCAGAGCCAGGACATTGACCACCAAGACTTGGGCACTTCTCAGTCTCCCTCTCTGCCACTACAATATAGAGTTCATAATAGAGTTAAAAGAGCACTCGATTAGGAGTCAGAGACCAAGTTCTATGTCTAACTTTGTGTGATATAGACTGTTCGTGCCTCCTCAATATTCAGCCTCACATTTTCCATAGTGAAAGACCTCCTAATTTCATTTAGGGCATGGGCTTGACTAAAAACACTGCATTTCCCAAACTTCCTTGGCAACAGATACAGCTATGTAACAAAGTTCTGGCCAATAAGATTTAAGCACAAGTGTATGCCTTTCCAGGAAACCTCTTAACAATCTAACCTTCACCCATGGCCTTTGTTTTCCCTCTTCTTCCCCTTTCTCTGTTTTGATGTCTGACTCCACCATGATAGCTAGAGCACTGGCAGCCCTGTGGACCACACAGACAAGGGCCACACCCTAGGGAAATGAAGGAAACTGGGCTTCTGACAACTCTGCGCAACCACCCACAAATGATTTTACTTTTCCCCCCAAATTTTCTTCCTGTCAGCTTCCAGTCTCCAGGTACAGCAATACTGCCTTCCTAGACACAAAACTACTCATAACTTTGGCATCACTTTCATCTCCCTTATTTCCATCATCAGACAGCAAATCTGTCACCACATCTTTCTGATTCTTTCATCACTGCATGCTTTGGACCTTCCCTCCTAGCCTGGATCTGCCTGAGCAGCTACCTGATTGGTATTGATAGTGACAGCAGCAACTAAAGCTACTTGCCAACCTCCTAAGATGATGCTTTGCTCACTGACTCAGCTGTATCCTCTGTTTTTGTCAGTCACTGTCCATTGTGTTCTCTATGGGCAGTGCATCTTGTAAGCAGAAAAGAAATGTCAAGGTTAAGATCTTCCTCGAATGAACGTACAGTCCTACCAAAGAGAGTCTGCCATTCATTCATTCATTCCGTCAACTTTTGTGCTGGGACCTGAGCTGGTGTCAGAGGGAAAAAAAAAGGATGACTGAGACATAGCCCCTGCCCTCAAGGACCACAGCTTCCAGAGGAGAATATAGTTTTATATAAACAGAAACCAGAAACAAATAACTAGATGAAAATTTATTTTCAAGAAGAAAGTCCCAAAGCCAAGTTTCTGTTTGCCATTCAAGGAAGAACAATGCAAACACCACCCAGAGTCTCTTAGGCCCAGTCTACACATTTGGAAGACAGTGCCATAGAGTCCATGCAATAACCTACAGCATGATAACTTCTGTTGTAATCTCTTAGTGGTTGCAAAATGCCCAACTATCGTTTTAGCTAAGTGGGATTTGGGTGATTACATTCCTTCCAGCTCTAAATTTCTATGTTCTATGAAATACATATCTAATGACAGTTATGGCTACCCACACACATATACATGAGTGCTTAGAGTGATATGAGTGTCCTGAGATGAGCGAGTTAATCTATGAGGGTTTAACAGAGGAACTATCCACATAGGCATTCCAGTAGGAATGAGAGTGCTTTCCTGTCAATAATACTTTCAAGTGAATAGCAGCCACAATCAGAACCCTCACCTATGCTTAATACAGAAGAGTTTCCACATATATGATTTAGAAAATGAGGCAATACTATTTAATAAAATGTTATGGTTTCATTGCACATTTTTTTATACTCCCACTGTTTCTAAAAACTGGATTTGAAATCACTTATAATATATATTATATATATATATATTATATATATATATAATATATATATATATACACACACACACAATAGGAGAATTTTGTAATGGGTAAGAGAGCAAGAGACCTAGAAAACTAGAATGATGGAATTGACCAGAATACTGACCTCTGAGCTTCCTGATAGCTAAGGTAAAATGTAAAACATCTTGAGTTACATCATTCTCATTAACTGAAAAAAAGGGTATCAGTTTATCAGGATCTCTTTTTAATTTTTGAGAATTTATTGTATAGATCTTTATGAAAGGGACATTGAACAATTTGCAAAGAATATATTCAAGAGCAGGTTTTAAAATACCTTAAATCAACACTCAATAAAACACCAAAGCATGGAATCAAATTATATCCTGTGTAGGACTACCTAATATAAAGTTGCTTCTAACTACAGAACCCTGTTTTTAGAAGGAATGAAGGTCCTGTCCTTGAAGGTCTTGTGTAAAACTGAATATCCTAGGCTCAATTGCACACCTGGATGAGCTGTCACTTTGCACAGATATACTTCTGTGTGACCTGGAACTTTGCAACAGGAATCCCCAACGAGGGTGTTCTCTGAATTCTCAGTCAGTACTTGCTGACCACTTGACCAAAGTAAGCCAAACCAGTCCACCAAGTCCTCGTATACAGGATCACAAAGAATTCTCTGAAACAGCCTTCATTCTCAGTAGGTTCATGCTGAACTCTGAGTGCACTGGACTTCACTGAAAGCCACTGGCAGCACCAGATAACCTTCCCAAATGGACCAGGTGCATTTCTAAAATGACAAATGACCAACTAGGGCTGCTGATGCTTCTTTGTTTTCTTTCCAAAAATTCAAGAGCATGGATTCCTCTAGTCTGCTGGATGGATACTGGTTTGTCCCTTTGACATCTCAGGCTTGGTCTAAACTTGATCACCAGACATCTGTCCAAGGGCTACCTAGCTTCTCCAAAACCCAAGTCAGGACTTATCACTTCTGTAAATATTTCCCTGAAAACTCCCTCTCTCCATGAGCATAAATCACTCCCAGCTCTGTACTATTTCTTTATTTGTATGGACTTTACTGTTGCCTGTCTCATTCGTGTGTTTATTTCTCATGCTCAACTCTAAACTCCATGAAAGCAGAGATTTTTACCCCTCTTTGTAATCCTCAATGCTAGCAGAAAATGTTCTATGGGCTTAATTAGGGTTTGTTGAACTATCTGAACAAGAGTTTTAAGCATGATTAAAAATTCCATGTGTTACATTAGGGATTTTTCAGTCTCCCAGACTGCCTGGGTAAGGTATTCATACGTCCAGTGCTGTCTACCATACTTCACATTAGATTCTTAAGAGTTGTTAGAGTTCATCTTTAAGAACTCAAGACCTGTACTGGTGACAAGTTGGGATATGGAGGGATTGTGTGCTCAGTGAGGTTACAGAACATGTAGAAGGAAAATGTTTTGAAATGTTTGCCTCTATTGTTCCCTGTTTCTCCCCTTCCCTACCATGGGGAATTCTTCCACTTATATACTGATAACCTCTTTTCTCCTCAGCTCATGGTCAAAATTCTCTCACTCTTTGCCAGCTAAACTTTAACAGAGACAAACTTTAGTCAGGATCCTGAACCTTCTTGTAAGCCATCTGTGCACTTCTTGTAAAGTCTAGTTTGAGCAAGAACCCTGCTAAGTCAGTCTAACCAGAGGCCCCTCCCTCGCTATCTGAGCCCCCTTGATATCTGATCAGGTTCCTCACCCTCCACCATCCTCCAGGTGATGTCTGATCACCCTGGCCTGTCTTCAACAAGGATCCTATCAGGTCAGTTTAGCTAGAAACCCCCTTAGCTCTGATGGTTCCTCCTAGTAACTTTCCATCCACTGACCCCCACTCTGCTCCTTGGCAGTAAAATCCCACTTGTCCATGCCACATTTGAAGTTGAGCCCAATCTCTCTCCCCCACTGTAAAATCCCATTGCATAGGAATTCCCTGGCAGTCCAGTGGTAGGACTCCATGCTTTCACTGCTGAGGACCCAGGTTCAATCCCTGATCAAGTAACTAAGATCCCACAAGCTGCGTGGCCAAAAAAAAAAAAAAAAAATCCCATTGCAGTGGTACCTATACCTATCACGATGGTCCTGAATAAAGTCTGCCTTAACATCTTTTACGTGCATCATTGAAAATTTTTTTCTTTACTAGAACCAGAAGGAAAAGCTTCAGGCACTTAACTATTTTGGGAATAAAGAAAATCTACTAACCTAATTCCAAGGAGAAAGATTCAAATGTATACTTGCAAGGTGTCTTTTTCTGTTCTTAGAAATAAGAAAATGTTGCCTTCTCAACTTCGAATGGAGAGAATAAGGGAAAGGGATCACAATGGGGGGAGGGGTGGCAGGTTGAAAAGAAAACTGCTGGAGCCAAGAGCACAGAGCCCACCCTCTCCCTCCTGTGTCTGAGGACCTGCAGCTGACAGCAGCCAACCCACTGCCCAGGCATTCTCTGGGTTGGAGTGACTCTCATAAAGACACAAGAATTTTCCCTACCCTCTTCTCCCCAACTATCCTCACACCACCCTCACCCCGTGCTGGCCTGGGACATAAGCTCCTCTTAGAATGGAGAGTGAATGTCTTCACCTTCAGGTGATGGCAGGAAGAGAAAGACTCCCAATGGGCAGGGACCATGCAGAACCATTTGAAATCAGCTACCCATCAGCACAGTGGTAGGACACATTATCCCCATTACAACAGCCTTATAACTGTGCAATGTTCTGAAATATGGAAGCTTCACACATGTGACATCAGGCAACTCCGATGTCAAGGTCCCTTGGTCCCGGCAGGATTCTAGTTAAATGATCTATGGTTCGAGGAGGGACCCATCGTCTGTGTCTCCCGGCCACATAGTTAGCCCTGTGTTTGGGATTACGAGGAGTCTTTTGGATCCTATCTTCCAGCTTCCAGCTAACACCCCAAGTGCTAACATTTTTAGCACTGGGGCTCACTACAAAAATGTGCTTAAAGTTAAAATCTAACCTAAAATATACATTTTCTTACTTGGTGACTGAGGCATGAAATGGAATCATATGGGATAAGGAAGTAGCAGAGTAGAACAAAGAAAAAATACCAATGACACAGAAATTAGTGTTTTCTGAGCCCTGGGAAACACATGTATGAGAAAACTAATTCCCCAAGAAGTACTTGCTTCTGTGTTGTAGTCTTTTTTTTTCTGTTGTACTCTACCACTTCCTTATCCCATGTGATTGTGTTTCATGGCTCAGTCACTGAAAAGAAAATGTATATTTTAATTTTGAAGTGTGAATTCTGAAACATCCTTGAAGTATGCATTGGTGCAACAAAGCTGAATCCCTAGTAGGCCTGACAGCTCAGCAACAGAGGTGAGCCGATTGAAAAGAAAGTTGAGAGCTCAAAAATTTGATTCAGCAAGATAATCTGGGATGACATTAGGTGGCAAGAAGTAAAGAAGTGCCAAACTAACCTACTGTTGCTCAAAATCAGGTATATACTGAGACAACCAAAAAAATAGTTCAAGCGCCTACAGAAGGCAGGTGGTAGCAATTAACAGGAGAACATAGGGTTCTGGTTTTTTTCTGCATTGATTTTTCTGGAGAGAAGCATTGCAATGTTTGAGCCCAATTATAAGAATTCTAATCTTAATCGCTTCACTTGTAAAGAAGAATAAATCCAAAGGAAAGGTGTATACAATAGGTTATTGTTGTGTTTTTAATCAGAAGTACAGCATTTTAAGAGTCCAGTCACATTTTTTAATGGCAAAGAGGGCTACAATTGTTTTTCCAAGACAGTTATTCAATAATTCTTACACTGTTTGCTGTTATAGAGAAAATCTTTGGAGGAGGGAATTGATAGTTGTAGAGGGACAAGACCTGCAGAAGTTCCAGCACAAAAATGCTCCTAACGTCCAGTTGATGGTTCTGTCAAAGTCAACAGCTGTCTGGGGCTTGAATGTCATTTGCTATTTGTGTTTCTAGAAGTTATTTATCATCATTTCTTTCTGCCTTTCTAGAAGAAACAGAAAGAAAAAAATCAACTTTTTGTATCCTGGGAGATAAATTTCACCCTCAGTGGAAAAGAGCTTTATGCTCTTATGTTTTCCTAACAATAACAATATTTGTGTTACCCAAACAGCCTCCTCCTCAGCTCTACAATAAAAATCTATTGTTCAAGGAGAGACATGATTTCTGAGATAGTTGTCATGCTTCAGTTTATTTGCTGCACTGAAGGAGAAAGAATGCTGATCCTTCAAGTCCTCACTGCACTTCTGAGGGATCTCAAATTTCCAAAACTTCAGTTGATGATTGAAAAAAAAAACCCTACAATGTTGTGTGGAAAGTCATGTTTACCTAACAGGCCTGAATGTTATAGAGTCACCAAAACAAAGACAAGACTGAAGAAGAGAAGTCTTGCAATAAAGAGACAAAGAATCCCTGGATAGCGATGGGCCAGCTGTCGCTCAAAAAAGGCTTTCAGTTCATGGCATATCTTTTTGGACTTTTTCTATAAACTAGTTCAATTATCTACTAAACCTCTCCTGAACCTTTCACTAGCAACTTTTCGCTCCTCTCTGTTACTTAAGACAAAGTGAGACAAGTACCCCAAACAGGAAAAAAAAAATCTATAGTAATGCTTACTAAAATCAAGAACTTAGAGTTTTTCCCTTAAAAATGCATTATAAATTTTTCAAGTCACGACTTTAGCCATTTACTATTTTTATTTCAGAATAAAGTGTACAGAGTCTGAAGAAAGTACACACGTGTACATTCCATGTGTGTACATTCCATTTGGCTCAGGAACCATATGTATAAATTCAGAGATTAAATCCCTTTAGTGTTTCACATATTTGAGCTCACATAAGTCAAAAAATTTTGAAGTTATGGATTTCTAGAACAACAAGAATTTTCCAACTCCTTCAGAGTAAATATTTTATACCTTTAAAATTATATAAGCAAACCCAAACTGAGAGACATTTTACAAAATAACTGAATTGTATTCTTTAAAATGTCAAGGTCATAACAAAGACAGACTGGAGACTGTTCCAGATTGAAGAAGACTAAAAAGACTTGACAATTGAGTGCAATGCATCATCTGGGGTTTTCTCTTGCTATAAAGAAAATTATTGGGAAAACCAGCAATTTGAATAAGATAGATTAGATAACAGTATTACATAAATGCTAATTTTGTAAGAGAATGTCCTTGCTTTAGGGAACATACAAGCATTGGAGAGTAGAGGGGCATCATGTCTGCAAACTACTCTTCAAAATACAATTCAGAAAAAACTAATAAAATGTATATATGTGCATATATATACGCTATACACACATATACACAGAATAGGGGCAGTATAAATAAAGCAAATGCAGTAGTATAAAAATATGGAGACTGACTAAAGGGCATACAAGAATTCTTTGTACTATTCTTCTAAGTTCTCTGGAAATCTGAAACTCTGTCAAAATGAAGAGCAAATAAAAAATATTTTTAAATAAAAATATATAAAATTAAAATTTTTACTATAATACATGTACTCTTATACAACCTTTAGAAGCATTTAAAAAGAGAAACATATTAAAGGGTGAAGACTCCTTCTCCTACTAGGGTATTTTATCCTAAAAATATGTATGAGGGAGCACAGTTTCAAGAAGGAAATATCTACCAATAAGTTAAAAAACAAAAAGCTGGGATCATTACATTCAAAGCCTGATATCTGGAAAGAGACTTTAGAATGTGGACAAGTTTCTCACAGGTTAGCAATAACTATATTTTAAAAGCTGAGGCTTACTTATTTCAGGAAAGGGAAAAATTATTGTCAAAGGAAAGAATGATCCACCCCCCCCAAAAAAATCAGTACCTTTTAAAAGAGGAAGATCCCCCCCTACTCCCTACTATACTAAATGTAGAGGAAGTTTGGGGAGAGGAAATTGATGGGAATGGAAGTAGCAATACCCACCACTGATAAAAGTCCCTGTGCAGATTGCTCTAAACTGGGTCCTAAGCTTGGGTTCACTGGATGATTGTTTAACAAATGCTTTACCAGGAGCATGTACGAGTTCTTCACCTTCTTTTACACCAATCAATGGATCCCTCTTTCAGAAGGATGAGATTCACTCTCCCTTTTATTTTAACTGATATAGAGAAAAATATCAGTGCAGATGAAATGTAGTTGGAACAAGAAGTCAAATAATGGTCCTAGACAATCTGTAAAATCCAGTGGCAAAACCAAGAAGAGCGTATGCCTCCTGCATTATGTTTAATATTGTTTAATATTTAGTATTAGTAATTTGGTGAGAAACTTAATGAATTTTTCAAATGTCCCTAGGCTTTTGTTTTTGTTTTTTAGGTAAGAAGTGGATTTATTTAGAGAGAAAAACACTCTACAGACAGAGTGTGAGCCATCTCAGAAGGTGAGAGGTCAAATGTCCCTAGTTTTTAGATTAACATCTAGGAGAGTGGGTTGCTCTCCTCACCCTCTTAGAAAAAGTTCTCTAGGCTAAAATAAGAGGAAATCATCATAAAATATGAATATTATGGCTACATTACTATTTTTTTCTATTTCAGTAAAATTTCAAACCAAAGTGATTCATTTTCCGATCTAAACATTTTATTAACATATATATTTGCATTTAATTTTATGAGTATGAAAACTCCTGAGCAAAAAATAAAGCAAAGTTAAAAGTTAATGTGAATAGTGCCTTGTTTTAGCTTACCCTGGGTATCTCTAAAAAGTCATATGAATTATCATGAATTGTCTAAATGTCTGGACACAGGCTTAAATTTTTAATATTCCCATCTAAAAAAATATGAACCATTTTTCTTCTAATCTGACTCCATTTTCTTTGCTCAATGAGAATGCTACTCACATTCAGTTTGAAGTTTATGGCTTCAGCTGTTTAAGTTATATAAGCCTCAAAAGCTCAGAGCATTTTTTTAGAGAAGAAAGTACATTTTTTCACACTCACATAACTCAAATATGGCTAAAGTGACCCAGCAGAAGCTTTAAAAAGACTCACATACCTGTTGATTTGGAAAGTTTTGACCTAAGAGAACGTAATCCATAACCTAAAATGAGACTTTTCAGTAGCATGTGTCAGGGAGGGGGAAATTTCCCCTTCTACCCATGTTGAGTTCTTGTGGTTGGACTAATAATAAAATTGACATGACAGATTAACAGGGGAAAAAGTAACAAATTTTAATTCATGCACATGTAGGTCTTACAGATGTAGGACTTAAGAAGTGGCCATAGCAGGCAGCTTTTATACTTTTTAGATAAAGAAACAGTAAGTTTGTGAGAAATTGACAGGACAAAGAAACTTAGGTTTTGGGTGCTTAATGAGTGAAGAATCTAGACAGAGTCTGGACTTGGAGTAGTAAATTAAAGAAATCACAAGGTTTGTTTATAAACACCCTATCTCTGGTGAAAAGGATATCTTTCTACTACCAGATTCAGGCAGTGCACTTTTCACATGAGAGATTTATTTCCTGCTTTCAAGGAAACAGAGAGGAGGGTCAGAGTGTCCTTTTTGCACTGGCTGTTTCTTGAGTAACTTTAATTCAAAATAATCAATGACATTATGGCATATTTGGGGGCAGCCAAACATGTTCTCATATTACCTTGATTACATGTTCTGTAGTAACATATGCAAAGTCTTAAACTCACAAGGTTTAAGAACTTAACACAATTATTTTTTATTTGGTTTTGCAATACTTTTTCTAGATGTAAAAAGGTGATTTATTAATAGATTAATAAATTAATGTTTTACGTTAAACTGTTCATTCGAACAAATAGGACTGATGGGCATAAAGCAACTATGTTGTCTCCCACTGTCCTTCAAATTAGCCCTGTCTGAAGCTAGTTTCTCCCACCTCCTTGGATGAAAATTAGGGCAGGTTCAAGAGCTTTTCTCGATACTCTTAGGTAAGAAACATTCCTCTGGTGACTCTGGTCCCCCCATCTCAGTTCATTAATAAAATGCTCACTCTCTGATACTTGTTAAATTTTCCAACAATGCTTAAAGTTACATGTTCTTCCATTCTGCAGCTTGGCCTGATTCAGGCTGGACACTGACAGTGATAAAGATGAGTATGATGACTTCCTTATTACCCTACCAGCACCATCCCTTTCCTCCCCACCATTCCCAACTCGGCTCTAGCTGGGCCCTCAGACCTCTCAGGGTTGGAGGGGAGTGGGAGAGGAAGAGAGGCAGGAGCAGCAATATGGTGTGACACTGTTTTCTGGAAGACTTGCATAGCTGACTCCCTCTCCTGGGCTCTTCAGTGGGTTCTTGGGCAGTAGAGGACCTCTTACCTGCAATGCCGACATTCTGGAGAAGGTATCATCTTAGGCTGAGAACTTACACCTTCTCCATCAACTGCCATCTGTCTGTGCTCCCCCAGAATCTTCCTGCCAAGGTCTCCTCACCCCTCCAGCTGGACCTTTGGGGCAGATCTTGGACAACCCTATACCAGTTCTCTCTATTTTGCGGCCCACACTGGCTCCAGAGAAACCAATGGCATTTGTTGTTTCACAAATTCTGAGTGTATAGCCTGTCCCCTACCCAGTACCAATATCCCCCTTCTGCCAAAGCAAGCAACCAGGGTCAGTCCTGAGGCAGTATCATTCCATAGACATGAGATGAGAGTAAACACCCCTTCCTCCTCTCCCTTTGTAACTTCCTAACTTTCCCCTATGTTTCTTATTTCCAACTCTGCTCTTAGTCTCTTCAACAGCTCTTACAGGTTGGAGATGGGTGACCAGCTAAGGGTTACCAAACCAGCTCTCGGACAACCTCTTTACAATTCCTCCCTTGGTAGTCTGGAACTCAGTTGGTACCTATTGTCATGGGACCTGAGCCAGAACGGATCACAATTTTTAACATCTTGTTCTTAATACTTTTGCAATACCTGCCAAGATAATTAAAACACACTGGAATGTAAAAACGCCAAGATTGGAGAATGTAGCAGTAAGCATTCAATTTATACTGAATTTATATTTAACTTAATTTATACGATAATTTTAGACCCAGTATTACACATACAAGTAAATCTAAAAGGAAGGAAAAATACACCTCACATTTGTACACCAACATTAATGTGCCTGCAAGTTCCTATCATAACACAAAATTCTAGTGAAACTGTTAAAAATGGCATATCCAGGTTTATGACTTCTATCTACAATTATCTCTGGGACCAAATGCATTCACATTCTTCCACATAACTCCACAAGACCACTTCATAAGGACTCATGGGGCCCAACATAGCACGAAATGAAAAATTTCCTTGCCACCAAAGATTCAGGGAATGAGCATAGAACTCCAAAAACTACTCTGAAAATGACTCTCTTTATGTTTATACTCACCATGTTCCAATTTGTTTAGATGTAGCTAAATATGGTCTACAAGTACCTACAAAAGAAGTTGGCCATAAAATTACTTATAATAACACAGCACAATTTAGTTCTCTGCAAAATAAGTTAATATAATACTATTTGTTCCCTCTCATAGATAACTTTGGATTTGTAATATTTAATTTCCTTCACTTCTATTTTAAAAGAAAGAAAAAACATACAATAGGGGCAGCCAAACTATTGCATGGAAATATTTATCCCTTACTTTCCCTCCACTTTACAAAGCAAATTGTATGATTCTAACACTTTTAAAACAAAATAGACTTTAGGAATAATTTGTTCTAAACTACCTGTATAAGTTTCCTGTGGCTGCTGTATCAAATTATCACAAACTCTACGGCTTTAAAAGAAATTCTTTTCTCTCACAGTTCTGGAGGCTGTCAATCCAAAAGCAGTATCACTGGGCCAAAATCTCCGTGTTGGCACATCTGTGCTCCCTCCCAGGCTCTAGGAGAATCTGTTCCTTGACTATTCCTGGTGGATGCCAGCATTCCTTAGCTTGTGGCCACATCACTCTAATATCTGTCTCCATGGTTACCGTGCCTCTTCTTCTTCTGTGTGAAATGCTCCTCTGCCTTCGTCTTATAAGGACACATTTATAAGGATTACACTTACGATAAATCCAGGATAATCAACTCATCTCAAAATCATTAATGTAATCACATCTATCAAGACCTTTTTCCATTTTAGGTAACATTTACAGTTTCCACAGATGAGGACTTGCTATCTTTGTGGGCCATTATTCAGCCTAATACACTGACCATTTTAGAAATGAGGAAACTGAGACCAAGAGAACAGATGTTCCCTAAAAAACATGCAATGAGTTAAAGTCAACATAAGAATATAAATGTCCTGATACCCAGCTGAGTGCAGCCCCCTTCATTACAATGGTTCCATGATATTTTTTTTACTTTTGCAGAATTACAAAATACACGTACACACGTATTTGTTTTTCAAAACTGACACCATAATGTATATACTGTTTTTGCATAAACTTCTTTCCATGTCAATTATTTTTTTCACCTCATTTTTAATTGCCACGTAGTATTCTGTAGTACCAGTTTAGCAAAAAATGGTGATATATATAAATATATATATATCATCATTCTTGTTGAAAATTTGGATAGTTTCTAGTTTGTTTTTCCAATGAATATCTCTGCACTGCAATGAATATGCCTTTGCATCTTTACATTTTTGTATATATTTCTGATTGATTTCTAATGACAAATTTTAGAAACAGAATTATACAGTGAGAGAGTGTGCATGTTTTTGAGGTTGCCCTCTAGAAAGAACAAAAACCAGCAGTGATTTTGAGTGCCATTTCCCAACACCCTTACCGATATCAAGAATTGGCATTCTTCTTAAACTTCACTTATCTGAAAAATTGTAAATTGTATCTTACTACTATTTTAATTTGAAGTTAACTAATCTTTATCCATTTGTGTTTATTATCTGATACATTGCCTACTCTCTTTTGCCTGTTTTTCTACTGGAATTTATCTTTTTGTTATTGATTTACAAACTTTCTTAAATAAGTATATTAACCCTTAATCATATAAATTGCAAGTTTTTCCCTCCAAATTTTTTTTTAATGTTATTTAATGTGTTCCTTTTTTTTCTGACATAAAAAGGTTTAAATTGTTTCTTGGTCAAATGTATTATTCTTTCCCTTTAAGGTGTTCACAGTTCCACTTGGTGCCCACAATTCTTAAAAGAGCATATGGCCTGATGTATTTAGAGGAAGAAAAGGGAGGAACTGGCTCCAGCAGAGCCACAGTGATTCCATAGTGGTGTTACCGAACTCAGCTTGGGTCTGCTTTGCCCAATTGGCAAAACAAAGCCAATCTACTGACACCAGGTTGTGGTGAAGGATTTGTTGCAGGCACCAAGAAAGGAGAACCGGCAGCTCATGCACAAAAAACCCAAACTCCCCAGTAACTTTCAGGGAAGGATTTTTAAAGGCAACATTTGTGATGAGGACTGAGGGGTACATGACTTTCTTCTGATTGGTTGGTTGTGAGGTAACAATGATATTTCAGGAATCGTAATGTCACCAGCAAAGTCCATTAACAAGTCCCGGGGAATAAAAATAGAATGTTGGTAATAAAATAAAGTCTCACCTTTCTTTATTCCTTAAAGGCTTAGTCTAAAAAAAAAAAAAAAAGAAAAGGCTTAGTCTAGTTTCACTTGCTCACAGGAAGTCGAGTGCAGGGCCTTGCACCCAGCACTTCAGATCAGAGTTCCTACTGCAAAATGGCCACGCTGATATCTCAGCTCAGCTGGCCAAGTGCAGAAGGCTGTGCAAGACACCTCGATTCAAAATGGTGGTGGTGGGCTGTGTGCAGAGAGGCTGCACCTGGCACTGCAATTCCCCACCATCACCCCCATCCCCACCACGAGATCCCTATAAAGCAGCCCACACCTGTTGGGCAGAGCAAGTGTTCTAGCTCTGGAGCCAGCACCTCTCCATTCTTTGCTTTCCTTTGTTTCTGAACTGAACTCGGTCTCGTTCTATTGGCTCAAATGACACTGGGCAAGGGAACACTTGATGGCGCCCAAAAGGGTCAGTAACAAATTTTGATGCCCCAGATGGGACAGACCGTGGCTTTTTCACCTACACCTATCCACTAGGCCTATTCACTAGGTTCTGGGCTCACTCCAGCTCTAGCAAGAGGACAGTGGAGGTTTGGGGCAGTTCATGTAAGGATGTTGGACTCTGGTCTTTGAGGACACTCTGACAGGGTAGAACAGGGGCAGCCTTCAGCTGAATTCAGAGCAGCTCTGCCCAGTAACTCGATAGTCAGGTGTGGAACACAGAGTGTAGCCCCCAGAGTAATCTGGATTGTATTCCCTTGAGGAGATTACACTGTGGCATCGCTGGGGATCCGAGAGTGAAACTCACACATGTCTTCCCACTGCCTCTGGCTGGCCTTCCCACAGTACCAATGCCCGGGGACGGTGGAGATCTGTGCATGAGAGGGAGCCACGGCAGTCCTGCCTGCTGTCTTGCCATTAGTGCTGTTCTTTTGACCCTTGTACAAAGGCAGTAACGGCGGCACCAGGGCTTTTGCCCTCCTCGCCGACCTTCAGGCATCATTATCAGCATTTTCCATTGTCACTTTTGGTGTGGTAAAGTGGCCAGCCCCATGAGCCAAGAGGCAAGACCAGGAAAAGGCCCAGGTCATGAGGCCACCTGACAAAACGGAACGAGGACGCTAGATCCAAGTTTAGGAAAAGGCACCAGAGGCCACCCGGGGATGAAAAGATCCCAACGTAGGTACGTAACCGGTGACTTGACCTCTGCTGGTCAGCACTAGTTTCTCTGAGTTGGGCTGGGGAGCCCTCTGAGCTCCTTGAAAGACCAGGAACCCCATTATCGGGAAGCCCTGTGAGCTGCTGGCAAGAACAAGAAACATCCACCGCCCTTACTCTCCTCCCCCCTCTGCTTGTGAGGGGGACCTTAGGTGATTCTTTATCAACCGAGGTTCTGCAGGCTCTCCTCCTGAGATCAGCACAGAATACCAGCTGCCCCAGTGATCTAGTGAGTACCCCATGGGACTCTCTCATCCTTTTAGCTCTCACCTAGCAGGAAGTCCAAAAACTCCTCCTTTTCAGCCAAAAGGAGGAAAGAGAAGATGCCTGCCTCAGACAGCTGTGCCACTCTCTAATGGAACAAGTTGGTCGGGAACTAACGTGGCTAAGCTGCTCTGGCCCAGAGACCATCCTGTCTAACCTCCTGTGGGACATTCTGACTGAGGAAGGACTATGTCAAGCCCAGGCTGTTATAAATTCAAGGGAAACCCCCAACTGTATCAGAGCCCATGTCTATTGGGTCTCTTGGGGAATCCATTAACAGTTTGGTGCTGGTGCCAAATTTCCCAAATCAGAAATCTCATTTGAGTCAAATCTTGTGGTATTTGTATGCCAACAAATCACTCCAGTGACCCGTTCGGTACCTGGAAACAAATCCACAACAGGACATCTAAGGTATAGGGAACAAATGTCCAACATACTGAAGGATAGCCCATGAGGATGCATCTTGCAGAACTGGAAGTTTTTCAGGGGTCATTGCCTGACCCCAAAACATTTAATCTTCCTGTATAACACAGCTTGGCCCCAATACCAACTGAAAATGGGGAAACGTGGTCAATCAATGGGTCTACTAATTACCAACCAGGGTCCAACAACCCACCAGGAAAAGTACTCCCTTTGAGGCAGGTCCCCAGTGGAGAAGGAGAAGGCTCATCCAGCTTTGTATAACTGGAAAATTCGTAGTAAGGTGTTGAGGGAAGATACATCCAGAGCCTCATGCTATTTTCAGACCAGGGCATCAAGTGATCCCAGATAACAAACCCAACTGGGACCACTGAGACAATGGAGAAGGGAGTAGAAGACAGAGGCCAACCCATTACAAAAATTTGATCCTAAAAGGGAGTCTAGGCAGCAGGAAAGAAACTGTCGATTGGAACGAAATAAAGGAAATCAATCAGAAGCCAATGGAAACCCTTTGGCAATCCTAGATCACCTAGGGAATGCCTACGACTGACCCTGAGTCATTGGAAGGGAAAACAATCCTGAGGTCATATTTCATTTCCCTAAGCACCCCTGATACAAACAAGTGTCCAAAAAAGACCTAGGGGGAATAGAGCACAGGTATAAATCTGGTGGCAGAGCTTCTGCATGAGTTCCAGATTCAGAAAGGCCAGGTCTTGGGCCTTCTAGTGTGGGAGATTCTAAAAATTTTCTAAGAAGGGCCTGAGTGTGGTCACGAGGTACAGAAAAGGCAGGGAACCAAAGACTGTTTTGATGGAAGCTGGCTAGTTTGAAAAAGAAAGTACAAAGCTGGGTTCAGCCAAGGAAATGGGTGAGTCTTATAATGAGCCATCTCTATGCTTAGCACCCACCTGGGCATCCACAAGAGCCTGGAGTCCTGGATTGTTTAAAAAGACCCCCTTCCCAGGCTCCCTTGACTTTCAAGTTAACACCTTACTGAGGTGACTAAGCTGTAAGCACGCACTGGAGTCTCACCTAGCTCCGCCGCAGCAGCAATATCAGGATTGGAGATGATCTTCATAAAGGCTGGGGGACAGGAGCACTTGCTAACTTGGTTTCAGTGAGACTTTCACAAAACTCCTTAAGTAGTTTGCCTCGTAGCAGGCAATATCCAGTCTTCCTCCCTCTGTGGCGTTATGCAGGGGCTTGGAGTTTCCTTAGCCCCAGCTTAATTTTTACCAGATCCCTACTGAGCATACACAGAAGTAATTTTTTTAATTGGGCTATTTTTTTAAACTATATTTTGTACTTTTCTTTCTTCTTATTTTTTAAAATTTAAGCAAATACTATTGCAAAAGGGAGATGAGTCATTGGTGAAGTTTGAAGTTTTGTCAGGATTTTTTTAAGGCATTATGGTAAATATATTTTCTCTTTTAGACCTATACAATTTAGAAATATATCCATATTTTTTAAGGGTGGGGAATATCTTTGTATAACAAAATAAAAACTAGGTCTAAAATAATTTCCCAAACTATGTTATATGTAAGATTACGTCATTCATTCCTTTGCCAAATAAGGTATAATTTTAATTTCTAGAAATGATAGTTATGTATTTTGTCCTCATCTTGAACACATCTTTTCTCTTATTGAACACATCTTTCTCTTATTTTATTAAAAAGAAACACCCCAGATTATCTTAATTACTTGTCAGCCACAAGCTTGAGACAAACTGGAGCTAATCTCATTTTTAACTTTCTGAGTTTGTTGACACCATTTTGCATTCAATTAGTTAGCAGTTAGCCCTCCTTCTCCCAGAAAACGAAAATTTTCTTGTTGGTGTTCAGTACGTTCTGCAGGGCTGTCTTCCTAGTTCTCATCTGCACTTCCCATGTTGAGGAGTCTTCCTAATTCGTTTTTCTATCACTGCAAAGTTAACATTATTTTAAAATGTCCCCTGTCAGAGCCTAGATTCTCCCGAGGAGCATATTCCTTTCCATGGAATGGGCATTTTCGCAACTTAATATATTATATTTGATTACCATCGGTGCATATTTAAATGTTGTCTTGCTCATCTTGTTTATTACATATATGTATTAAAAACTAATAAGAGCAAAATAAGACAAAAAACGAGCATTTCATTTTGGCATCCTCCCTACTATAAAACCCTGCAGATGTTTGGCTGCCTGTGATATATTTTGAAAGATGGAATTTGCAACTGTTATAATTAAGCAATGCCATTAAGTCACCCGAGAGTACATGAGAAAGAAAACTGCTGCTGTGTGCTCAGGAACCCAAGATTAGAGATCTCTATTCAGTGTCTGAAGTCAGCTCCCTTCAAATTGATTCTGAAATAAGAGGTGTTATTTCTATTCCTTACCTCCAGAATACATAAGTGTATTAAATATGTCTCTAATATTGATTTGGCATGCCAGTTGTAATCTTGAATTGTAGGGGAGGAAATGTTTTCGTAAATAGTGCTATTTCTATTTTGCTACTCCTGTTTCAGTGGTAAGGGGCAAGATAAATGCTATAGGTCTGGATTATTTCCAGGGATTTGGCTGAGATCCATGAACTCAGCAGTGGTTTGAAAAAAAAGGAAAGAAAGAAATCAAGAGAAAGAAAGGAATCCTAGCATTTCCCATTGCAGTTAGAATTAGATGAAGGTAATGTCACATCTCAGACTTTTCCCTACATAATACCATCTGGAAAGAGACAATCAAATCCCAGCAACCCATAATACAAATCGTCAGCAATCTGAATAGAACATTGATACAATAGTTGTTCACCAAAGCAGCTTGAACAACCTATAATCGATAAATTTAGAATATTACCAATTAAAAACTTGTTAATAATTACCTAACAAAATTAAGCTAGATAATCTTGAACATAGCACCATGCTATACTCCTCTTCGACAACAATTTAAGCAATTTAAGTTTTCTATTCTTCTTCCAGTTTTTCTTCTATAGATACTACTCTGCTTTTCTTCTTCATTTGTCTGGGTTCAATTGGTTTTGCTCTGATAGAATTGATGCAAAAGGAAACTCTTTGTAAAATGACATTGTCCTTTATAGATATGGCCTATCAGGAATGTGTCCTCCTTACGATGACTCCAAAGACCTTCTTCCATGGCCTTCTTGGGCTCTCACTTTTTCGCTCTACCCATCAGCAGAGGTGGAACAGTGTTCCCATTGTGTGTGATTTTGTTGGAAGATTGCAAATGATCTTGCATATGACCTGAGGACATATACCCTCTAATGAACTTTAAGAAAAAGGAAAAACAGGAACTTTAAGAAACAGGAAAAACAAAAATACAAACCTAGCTACGTGAGGTCCATTGCATCATGTTCATACAGATACAAAAAGATTTAACTATGGCAAAGACCAATCAATCACTATGGTAACTAGTATATCAACCAAAAGGCCAAGGTCCGCTTTGTGCTCCAGGTAGCCTCTGTAGATTCTTCTCCTCCCCCACATATACTTGCTTGTCAGTTGCCTCCATGATTACATTTAATCCAACATTTTGCTACATAAGGTTTGCTTTTATTTCTACTTGGCAGTTTTAGTTTTGCTTTGACTTCCAGAAACTCAACATTATGAATCACTTGAGCAAATAACAAGCCAATAAACACAAATCCAAGGGAAATTTCTACAAAGCTGTCTTTGACTCTATTTTCACACAGAGCGAAATGTTTCTTGTCATGGGATAATAATCTGAGAAACATCTGGCCTGATCCACAACTTCGTTTCAAATTGCATACTATTTTAATATGTTAGAATAAACATTTCTTTATGCAGTCAGTATCTATTCAGTGCCTACTAGATGCAAGAACAAAAGAACAAAGGAAAAACTCATACAGTTAAATGATTTTTTTTCTTATTTCTTCAAGCCTGTTCTTCTCAAATCCATCAAAAGGGCCTCCTAGCTAATTGAAAGGTCTCCATGGCTTTCCGTACTCCTAAACAGCTCACATCAGCCCTGGGAGCACCGTCAATTCAGAAGAGGCCTTGAACACTTTTCAACTCCCCATGGAGGCACTCTCGCAAGCATCTACAAGAGAGAGCTCTTGATGGCAAATCAAACATAATCTTAGTTAATATGTTTCTTAGTCATCTCAGTTTAATTTTTGTCCTCCCCCCACATGAACCATTTTTCATACTATTTCCAATGGTAACAATTTCCCAGCCTCTTGAAACTATGTACTTAGCACTGTGGGACTTAATCAGGTTTTCTAAGCAGCTCCATACTGTGCTCTCAACACTCTGGGACAATGCAAGACAACTGAAATAAACTGGGGGAAATGTTTTTCTTTCCCTGTTCCCAAGTATGCAGTTGTTTCTCAATAAGTTTGCTTCTGATATAGTAGCCATGCATAAAACCTTGTGATCATATTGAGAATCACTACCCCCAAGATGCATCAAAAGGTGCTGAAAGACTTCTGATACCAGACGGGGGCTTGCACAAGACCAAGGAGGGGGCACCAGGGAGCAAGTCTCCATGCTGGATGCTGAATCTCTACATCATTGACTGAGCAGAGAGATGTACATGAGCAAATAAAATCTCATTTTGTTGAAAAGCCCTATTTGTTTCAGCTACCTGCTCCAATTTGGGCTGTTTTCCAATTGGGATGTCCTTTAACTTGGAAGAACTCTTGCTTCTATTTTCCTAAACATTCCCTGATAAATTCTTCTCTTTTGCATATGGTAAGTTTTTTGTCTCCAAGGTTTTTCCTTCTAAGCTTCCCTGGAGCTTCACACAGCCTCTTTTAGGAGACACCATAAGAGAAAAGGCAAACAGAATTATAAAGTTGAGACAAATGCTGCCTGATTCTAAAACTAAAAACAAGATTCAGCCATCACTATCTAGAAAAACAGAGCCTATTAATAATAATATGATGCTTCTGATACATCCCCTACTTTATACTTTGTAAATTTGTCTGCCATTCTCATCAATCTCCCCTCAGGGTTGGCGAGAAGAGCACTGGCGCCCCAGGTAATATTTTTTTGGCAACCCCTCCCCAAAACAACAAAGCCAGTCCCCCACTGCTCTCTCCTCTACAGTCCTCAGGTCGCCCCATCTCTCTATTTGGTATTCATCCAACGCGGAAGAGTAGCTATCAGTACTTGATGATTAATAGCCTTGTGAGACCTTGTGGCAGCAGCAAGAGTTGGCTCTTGTATCCACCATTTAAACGGGATGCTTGAATGTGAGATTCTTGTTTCAAAGAGGTACAGATGGATGGCATTGTGTTTCCACCACCTGAATGGGTCATGGGAGCGAGGGATATGTGGTGGAGGACGGACACCAAAATCCCTCTGTGCAGTGTCCCTCCCAACATGGCTATATTCTGGGGAACTTTGAAAGCTTGATCTGATTCTACAATGCTCAGACATTAATAAATCACTTGATTGTTTAGTCTTGAGACACCTGTTTGTATTTCAGAGGGCCTTCTGATCTTTATGTTTTCTCCATATTTTTTTTATAAATTTATTTTATTTATTTATTTATTTTTGGCTGCATTGGGTCTTTGTTGCTGCATGTGGGCTTCTCATTTCAGTGCCTTCTTTTGTTGCAGAGCATGGGCTCTAGGCACGCGGACTTCAGTAGTTGTGGCGCACGGGCTTAGTTGCTCCGTGGTGTGTGGGATCTTCCTGGACCAGGTATCAAACCCATGTCCCCTGCATTGGCAGGTGGATTCTTAACCACTGCGCCACCAGGGAAGTCCCCTCCGTGTTGATTTTTGTGCAGTCCAAACCTCTTGACCCCCGCCTCCGCCACCAACCCCAGATTTAGGATTCCTGACTCTCTGCATTCTGCACCAACTTCACTGAGTCATAGGAAATTGGATATTCATCTACATTTATGCTAGAGAGTAACCCAGAGTCACATATAGAATTAAACTTCTTTTCTGATGATCCTAAAGGTCTCTAGTTACAAAGAATTTTGCATGTCAAAATGATGATCCCACCATGTGGGGCTCTTGGCTTTGCACTGGACTTGGGCACTGGATTGCAGAAACATGTCTTGGGTCTCGTGGAACTACCGAGTATGTTTAGATGGCACCAGACTTTATAAGCCACAGAGAACACTGTCAGTGCTCTTGGATACTGGTGTACATTTTATAAATAATTCTGGCAGAGTTTTAATTCTTTAGGACTTGGGGGGTTTGTTATATTCCATTTTTCATTATTCATTTCCATGTGGCCTTATTTCTGCAAACACAATTTCTTGAGAAATGAAATTAGGTCCAGATTTAGCAAATACAAAAGGATGATTTGTAACATTTCTCTCATAAACTGGTTCTGAGCAAAGGCAAAATGAACTCATTTATACTTAGTGGAACATAATTGTAAATTTACACATAAAAGTTGAAGGGAAAATTGATATTTTGAATTTCACCAGTCTCTACAGTTGCTCTCCTAACTGCTTTAGGGTGATGAGACACCCCTCTTTTGGTCAGTCTTATGCCCAGAACCCCACAGGGCCCGTGGCTGTGACTAGAGGAAGCAGTGACTAAGTGGTCCCGGAGACAAGTTCCTCTCAGTAGAACTATTTCTTTTTCAAATGCTTCAGACTCACCACTGTGCATTGGTTCTATAGAGTGACTCAAGGAGAAAGGAAATGGCTAATGTAAAAATAATTTTTTGAGCTAGTCATATAATTATGTTCCCTCTGCCTAAAATACTCTTCAAGCAGATTACAGGACACAATGGCTAGTGACCTCTTTCAGGTCACTCAATTGCCACCTTCTCAGCTAGGACCTCCCTGACCGCCTATTTTACATTGCAGCCCCTCCACCCCCAAACCCTCATCCCTCTCTGCTTTTTCTCCAGAGCCACCGTGTACACACACAGACCATCAGACACACACACACACACACACACACACACACACATACACACACACACACACCCCACTAGGATGCAGGCGCCATGAGGGAAGGGATTTTTGGTTTTTTGGTCACTCCTCTATCCCCAGTTCCTAGAATAGTGCCTAGTGCAGGAGAAACGCTCTGTAAATATTTGTCGAATACAAAAGGAATACAAATCCATAAACAACATACATATAAACACAATCTCAGCCACATTATCTGTGTAAAGTTCACACTATAATATTCACTTTTCCCCTAGACTTTGTCTCATTAGGACTGAGCCTGTACTTGATGTGCCTTTTAACCTGTTTTCCTATTTATAGAAAGGTTTGAAGTGAGAGAAAATGCATTTCCTACTACACTTTACTGGAAGTAATTAGTTGAGCTCCTTAAATGACTTCTATGCCTTTATTTCTTCAACAGACTCCCTCTGCAACTCCCGAGTGCTGAATTCAGTCCCCACCACGCCACATAACAACCCTGAAATTCTTCTCATTCAATCACTAAATCCAAGTGGATGAGTTTTCACTTTTGTGTGTGTGTCTCTCTCATGGAGACTAAGTGGCCTCCCTCATGGAGGTTACATGCTGGTGGGTCTTACCTCACTTTAATTCATTCTCCACAATGATATCAGAAGGATGTTCCCAACTCTTTACTCATCCTTCAGGTCTGAGCTGAAATGCCACGTGCTCAGGAGACATTTTCCTCATCCTACAGACTGGGTTGGATGCCCAGGTCAGATGTCTTCCTGGTATCCTGCCTTTCTTCATTATGGTCCTTACCACTCTTAAAACTGCTTAAGGATGAAGTTAAACAAAGTATAATATGTGGCTTTTACTGCTTACTTCTGCCACGTGCTCACAATTCATCCCCATCGTGGCAACTTATCAAACCCCCCTCTCCCACCCAATGCACTGCATGCTCTCAGCTCTCTGGGCCTTTGCTCACAACAGGAACTAGCATTTCTTGAGGCCTGTTATGAATCAAACATGGTAACAGGTGCTTTTAATATATTATCTCATTCAGGACTTAAAACAATCTAAGAACTTTTGTTTTAATGGCAGTGGACAGAAACCCTCACAGAAATTGACTTATGCATAGGGAGATTTGGTTCATAATAGTAGAGTGCAGGAGCAAAACGGGAGTCAGGCCTGACCTCACTGGGGTGACAGTGAGGACCTTGGCACTCAGTTTCCCTGTTCTCACTTCTGAGATCTGCTTTCCTTATATTGGCATTTCTGTGGGATTCAGATGGCTGTAGAAGGTCTAGCCCAGTATAATTCTAGGTTCAAGCCTCCCCAGAAAAAGTAGCGAATCAAAAAAAGACTCAAAATTGAATCTTGCTGGCCCTCAAGTGCCCATTCCTGGACCAACCATTGCCATTGGGAGGACACAAGACATTGAGTGGCCCAGGCTGAAGACACACATGTCTTCACTTGAAGCTGGGAGTGAACCCTGCCTCATGAGTCTCACCCAAAGATGAGAGATGGGTGGTTTCTCCAAAGCAAAATTAGCATACAGTTATAACAAGAAAAGGAGGTAAATAATAAATAACAAAAATAAGTAACACCCAGTATACAACCCCATGATCATAAATAATGCTTTCCTCTTTTCTTTTTTTTTTTCACAATTTTGGCAATAAAGCTCACAAAGGTCAAGCCACTTGGCCAGGATCACAAAGGCCAGGTCTCTCTAGTATGACCAAAGCTTCCTAACATTGCTCTTCTCCCTTCGCCTAGAAAGTTCTTACCCTATTTCTTCACGTGCCTAACTCCAAGATGTGCTTTGAAACTCAGCTCAAGTGTGACTCTCTTTTGGAAGCCTTTAGGGATGTACCTTCTCTCCTACCCAAGCTGATAAACTGAAATTCCACTGAGCAATCCCCCCCCCCCCCATAATTCCCTCTCTATTCTCTTTAAGCCTTGACTTCTTATTTGTCTTCACCAGAAATCTGTAATTTATTCATCTGTAGAATCCAGTGCTTGGAGAAGTGCTAAGTTTGTTGAATAAAATTGAGCTATCAGGGTACTTTAAATGTCACAAAACCAAATGAGATAGGTTATCAGCTCCATTCTATAGGAGGAAACTTGAGGCTCTGACAAGTTATGTGTAACTTGCATCCTCACAGGGTCTTGGGTGAGCCAGAATGGGAACTAAGTCATCAAGCGTTGGTGCTAGGGCTAGATAACTTAGTTCAAAAAGGCTAAGATTAAAGTGAGTTTGAATCTACGTTCTAAAGAATGCTGGGAGTTAAGAGGGGAAAAAGATAGAAAATTAGGATACTTGGAAGCACATGGACATAAGCCTAGCAAGGAGGGGGTCTGAGTAATTGACACAAAACAACAGAGCTGTTCATATTATCTCCAAGATTTATATTTACTGGCTGTTTTGTGGGATTGGTATGAAAATATTGAGGAAAGGACTCAAGTGGAGGTCCTCTTCCTCAAAGTCAAATGCTTTTAACATTGTTTTTTTACGTTATAAAACTCTTGGTTTCCTTAATCCATTTTATGGATTGTAGATGTCATTCTCATCTAATAGCTTAATTAATAACTTCCTTGTGTAGCTCAGTCTGGAAAAATGATTAGGAATCAGGAATATTTACTGGAGTAATTCATCTCCATGTTTATGCTAGTAGCAAAAGGGAGGAAGAAGAGAATTAGGAGGTATATGGCTTCAAATACCATGGCTAACGGGGGCACCCTGTGTTTTCTGGAATTCAACAGGGCCATCCATTGCTGTCTAATCTATTTCTGGAAGAGCAGCCAAAGAGCTAGCTCCTAACGTCAGGTGCATTATTCTTACCAAGCTTTCCAAGAAGGCACTGATGTAGTGGGCAAGAAGACTGCCTTCCAGAAACGGTGAATTACAGAGAGAAATGACCCTATGTTTCCTGGGAGAAGGTAAAAATGAGGGGAAACATGAGTAAATACGACACAACAATATTTGGGCCCACTAATAATGTGACTTGGAGGACTTTTATATGATTCCTGTTTTGGGGAAACTGTTTTAAAATCTTTCACTGGCCAAGGTAGACCTGGTACTGTTAGCTAGACCTGTTAATTTTACATCTGTTCTAACACAAATAGCCAACAGGCATATTATCTCCAGATTCCTAAAATTTGGTGAACAGCAGTGGAATTAATTCTTGATTACACATGAGAACATGCTCTCCCCCTACTAAATCCCATCGTGTTTTTCTCTTATAGATGGCACACAGCAGAGCTGCTTTCACAGTCCTTGATTTCTTACTAAGAAAACCTGATCCTTTTGAAAACTTGAACTAAAAAGTTTTGGAGTTTCTATTATATGATTGCTATAAAAATTGTGGAATTCACCAAAACTGTGATCCTGGATTTGATTTAGATAAGCTCCCAATAACAGAGCTAAAGTTATTAGCTCTGTTAAAGTTTGGTTTTCCTCATGGAGTTTACTCTGAGACTAGATTCTCTATCCAAGTCTAACCCAACTAGGGGAAGGGGATATATATATATATATATTTTTAAGTATTTCATTTTGTTAGTTTAGCACTGAATTGAACACTATTCAGATCATAAGAATAGCAGAATATCACTGGAATTTAGGCCTTCAGAGAGTATGAAGATGAATTAATTATAGTCCCTGCCCCCAAGATGTTTATAATCCAACAGGAGGATAAGACAGCGGGCTTACATAAGAGAGCTTCAAACAAAATATAATGTAGATTCAAAAGAAAAATATGGGTCGAGAGCTAGAGGTTGTTGCATTTGAGAAGGTTCTTGAAGGATTTTATCAGGAATATATTGAGGGGAGGGAGAGGAATACAGAGTTGTGGAAGATATCTCAGGGAGCAGGAAAGCATGGATACTCCCGTCCCATTGCCCATGGTCCTGAACATTGATCTATAAGAACTGCATGACTTATTCTTCTCTGAAAAACCAAACTGAGTGTTAAAACTGCTCCACAGACTTTTAAAATTTTACTCTGTTTTAATCATCACTGCTGTTGATCACCAATCAGTAAGCAAATTCTTAATGTGCTCTGGGCATAACAATCAAAAGAACCGGAATAAATCAAGCTAATTTAATGACTAATGTAAATATACTGGATCTTCTATTTATGATTCACTTTGTTATTTGCCAGTTGACTCCAAAGTTGTGGTCCAGGAATAGACAACAGGTAAGGAGATCTCAAAGTCAGAACCTGGCTCTCAGGCCGTGCAAAGGTACTGTTACATAACGCTGCTGCCTCAGCTTGACCAACAGATGATGCAGCAACCACTCCCTTAAGAAATATTTGGAGTGACTATTTGTGAAGTTCTGTCATCTGATGTTCATCTTTCCTTTCCCACCGATATATCTTTCCATCAGTAATGTGCAGAGTAAAAGCAAGCATAGCATAATATACAAGATCGTAACCCAGCAGAACTAACTATAACCAAGGAGAGGGGCTTCATCTAGTACGAGAGATGCAAGGGCTTTACTCTTGAACTCTGAGATCCTCAAGTGACTGCCTTCCATATCTCTCTGTGTTGCCCTGCCTATAAAATGGGGCTAACTCAGCTCACCTAGATAACTCACAGACATGAAAGGAAGATTAATTATTCAGGGTTCATTGAGTGCTTTCAATATGAAAAGCACGATGTATGTCACAGAGGGCTGTAACTTCAGGGGAGGGGAGACAGTCAGCAGGCACAGATGAACATTTAAAAAACAAAGGCCCTATTCTCATGTAAATACGCAATAATAAAGGCTATGGAAAGAAAGCTGCAGGAAATATAAAATGTAAACAGAATATTTTCCGTGAGGAGTCAGCAGATCTTATCAAGTTAATAAATTATTACAGTAGAGTATATAAAATCAAACTCATGCAGAATCAGACCAGAGAATATCATGTGTGGCTGCTGGGATTATCTGGTGGGAAAGATTTCATTGATTTTTGTAAAAGCATTGGATCTGAGAGATTTTTAAATTAGGTAAGGATGATGACGCAGTTTGGGTGGGAAAAGCTTAGAGGTTCCCAAGGAAGAACACAGCCCAAGAAGTAGTCTCTGGAGGTACAGTTATTTTTAACCTTTCAGACCTGCATGACATGAAGAGAATTTTGAAAACTGAATGCAAAAAGGAAACATTTTAAGAACTTCTGTATCCATTTCTCATTGTCATGATCTGAGCCAAGATTTTTAACTGAGCCAAAGTTTATTTACAATTAAATAGGGATTTAAGGAAAATAAAATTCAGGTTGTTTTTTTTTATATTTACCAGTATATGAGGGAACAAAGTTGGGTGAATTTTCTCTTGACCTGTGATTTGACTAAGAAAGCCCTGTAGGAAATGAAGACTATAAGCATCAAAAACAAAATGAGGTAAGTATGCCAAATTAAAAAATCAGAGGAGACATTAGAGGAACGCTAAAAACCTTAAAAAGACATTATGTATCAGTTAGCTATTGCCAAAATAATGCTGCATGACAGACAACCACAAAAACTAGTAGCATATAACAAGCACTTGATCTCATGGTTCTTGGGCTGGTTCTATTTCACATATGAGGCTGGACTGTTCCACATGTCTCTCGTTCTCCTTAAACCAGTGAGCTAGCCAGGGCATGTTCTCCTCATGGTTCCAGACTTCAAAACTGAAACTTCCACTCTATTCTGCCAGCCAAAGCGAGGAATATTGACAAGCCCAAAGTCGGGGAGCAGGGAAGCACACTCTTTGTGTTATGAGGATCCAGGATGTGAATGCAAGGAAGGATGAAGATCTGAGCCCAAGAATTCAAGTAGAATTTTGTTCTAAAGTTATATATCAAAAAGCTCTGGAAAAAAAAAAGAAGTCTAGATACAGAGATCAAGGTGGACCTGAGATACAGAAGTACAACTTTTAACAAAACATTTATGAAATGATGACATGTCCAGTTTCTTTTCCATCTATGAGTATATGTTCACTTGGGCATATAATTCTAATGGCTGACATTAATCAATTCTCTTCTTACTGATAAAAAGTCTAAGGCATTTTTCTTTTTAAACTTAAAGAACTTCATAATGGCTCTATAACATGGAGAGCTTAGCTTCTTTGAGAAGCATTCGCCACGTACTGAAAGGTTTTGATAGTGTCATTTCTGTATATCACAAGTAAACTCTCAAAAAGTGTTCTACCAAGATACTGTCTTCAACCGTAGAGGTGAATTCCATTTCCACGAATTTTGGGAGAGTTTCAAACTAATGAGGAGTGGAGGTAGCAGCCCCAGAATTTCTAAACCATCTTCATCAACTCAATAAAATGTCCAACAGGCTCTCAAAAAGTTAACTACCAAACACATTTTTAAACTCAACTACTGAGAGAATATTTTCCACTTGCAATATCGACTGTCATAATGTCAGTTTTCATCTTTTATCACCAGAATTGGTTTTTTAATCTTAAAATATAACTTTAACCCATCAGATAGAAATAGTGATAATGTTCTGCGTGGGTAAAGAAACAAGCACTCTTCTACACAGTTGACTGGGAAATAAACTTATGCAGATTTTTGGAAAGCAGTCTGACAGTGTGTATTAGTTAATTAACTGGTATGTAAAATTATCAGACCCTTTGACACAATAATTCTAGGAACTTATAGATAACTTTAATAAGTTCTAGGAACTTATCTAAAGTAATTAACTAAGTAGAAAAAGGAGTATATATTGGATCTTCCTTATCATATTGTTTATAGTAATAAAAAAGAATCTACTTAAATTCTTATCAATGGGGAATTTGTTCAATATCATGGAATATTAATTAGGTAGCTATTAGGGTAAAACTAATCATGTTAAAATATCGAAGATGTAGTATTGACTGAAAAGTAGTAGGTTAAAGACCAGAATATTACATATAATATTTTGCGCATATTCATATATACATGTAAATTCCATATGTGCTTACATATGCATGAAAACCTATATACCAAACATTTACCAGTGATCATCTCTAGGAGGAAAGAGTTGCTTTGGTGCAATAGGAAAATAGTTACCTTTTGTTTTTCTTCACACACTCCTACATTATTTGAATTAGAATAAAGAATATGTATTACTTTCATAGCCGTATTCAACAACAGAAAAACCTTTTCAACTTCTTTTTTTTTATAATTATTTATTTTTGGCTGTGTTGGGTCTTTGTTGCTGTGCAGTGTGCGCGGGTTTTTTCTAGTTGCTGCGAGCAGGGGCTCCTCTTCGTTGAGGTGCACAGGCTTCTCGTTGCGGTGGCTTCTCTTGTGGAGCATGGGCTCTAGGTGCACAGACTTCAGTAGTTGTGGCACGCAGGCTCAGTAGTTGTGATGCACAGTCTTAGTTGCTCCGTGGCATGTGGGATCTTCCTGGACCAGGGCTGGAACCCGTGTCCCCTGCATCGGCAGGTAGATTCCTAATGACTGCACCACCAGGGAGGTCCCCTTTTTCAACTATTTTCACTTTCTCTGGCCTCAACAATGCCTTTTCTAGTGGTTTTCACTTTTTCTGGCCTCCATACCACCTATATACAGTCCACCAAAATCCCCCATTTGCAGAAACCAAAATATTCGGTTGAGCAAAATGTGTTACTGTAAAGTTAATGAAAGGTCAGTAGAGCCTGCACAACTAACTAGCCACCAGTAGTTCTGGGTCAGGTGCTGAATCCAAATGTGCTTTTGTTGAGGTCTGGTTTGTCTACTAGTCTAGACAGTGTCTACTTTTGGTTTAAATATCAATAGCTACAATTCTGGGTTCATGTCTGGCTAGGATTTCAAAGGCAATGCCAATAACCCCAGTTATCTCCTACTTAATTGGTATCCATTTCACAGCCATGGAAATAAGTCTAAGACACTACTGGGATGTGGCAACACACTCTTTTTACCTCCCTGCTTCCAAAGATGAGGTTACTTGTCACTCCCCTGGACAGGTCTCCATCCCAAACCATTGCCACCCTCTTGCCCCAGTACAAGAGACTTGGCCTGCCCCTCTTTGAAAATGGGGCTGAGTGAGGACAAAAGCCAATGCCAACCACTCTACCTGATTTTACTTACTGGGGGTACCTTGTTGCAGGCTTTACCATACTTCTAAATCACAGGTCTCTAACCAGATTTTGTTCATGCATTTTTTTCTCCATGCTTTTCCTACACTATCTCCTTTCATTTTCCCTCAGGGAGATTTTTCTCCCCACTGGCCCTTCAAGAGGCAGTTCAAATGCAGTCTCGTTCATGTGAAAATCTTTACGTGAAGTTGTAAAAATTTACATCCTTAACTCTAAGAAAATGCTTCACTCTCTTCTCCGATCTTGCCCATACTTTCTACTTCCATCATTGCGTGAGAACACACTATCTCGTCCTGTAATGTATTGTGTACATTTGTGCCTTCACAAAAGTATAAGAGCCTTCAGTAACTCTCACCATCATCCTCATGCCTCACCCTCTTCTGCTTGCATTACACTTATGCAGCAAAATCTCAACACTGGGTCAAGCCAACCATCTGCCTTTTGCACTCCTACACTGAGACTGCTGAGGAATGGTTAAATAGCAATGCAAAGTGCTGTCAGGGTCCAGTGCTGTCTCCAACAGTAACTGGATGCTGACACTGCCCAGGGCAGCCTCTCTCATACTGCCTACATGTAGTAGCTGCTCCAAAGCTTCCCACCCTAGTCAAGTTCTCTGCCCCCACCAGGATCCTGCCTACCCTCAGCAGTTAACCTGGATTGCTCTTAGAGAGAGAGCCCACTCACCAGGACCTGTCTCAATCTCTTCTCCCTACCATATCTCCCCACCTTACACCTATGCATGGATCCACACTACAGTGGAGGCTGTGGTGCCCAGATCCCCTTACTGGCAGGTGCTTTTGTCCCCCAGCTGCTCTGAGAGCTGGTTGTTTAAAATTCACAGCTATTGCCTTCCCTGGAGAACTGCCCTCGGACCAACAAGACACACTTAGTCTGGAAGGCTATGACAGACTCCCCCTGGTGGGCAGACCTTAACGGATGAGTAACGGGCACAGGGGGAAAGGCCAGTCCCCAGCCTCAAGGTGGGTAACCTTGTGATGCAGTCCCTCCATCCATGATCAGACTGATATTAGTTTCCAGTCAAGATCACACTCTTGCTTGACTTTCTTCCCTACCCCATAGAGAAGATGCAGAGTAGTATCAGAAGAGGAAAAGATTTTAGGAGAAAAATGAGTTCTGTTTTTGACATGTTAAGTCTGAAATGCCTATGATATTTAACTTCAGATGTTTAGTAGGCAAATGATATTGAAGGTTTCAAGAAGTGATGTGCTGGTAAACATATAACTGGCTCTTGGTGGGGAAGGGGGAATGCATGCACACATACGTACATAAGTTTTTATACATTTTCCTGATATGAAAGATGTGTGGTGCCTAATTTACAAATAATAATAAAGTATGTAACACTCTATTGGAAATTCCATACCACCAATCAATACTCACAAAATTTTTCTGTTGACTTTTACCAAGTGCTTGTTGTATCATAGACAACCTATAAGTGCAATTGACAAATGACTGCAGTTATGGTCTATATTTATGTTTTTGTTGTTTTTGTTTTGTTTTTGGTTTGCGGTACGCAGGCCTCTCACTGTTGTGGCCTCTCCTGTTGCGGAGCACAGGCTCCGGACGTGCAGGCTTAGCGGCCATGTCTCACGGGCCCAGCCGCTCCGCGGCATGTGGGATCTTTCTGGGCCGGGCATCGGCAGGTGGACTCTTAACAACTGCGCCACCAGGGAAGCCCTATATTTATGTTTATTTTAAGAGAAAGTGAAACAATGAAGATGTGGGTCAGAATTTCTCTTGTTCATCAATGATTGGAGTAATTTCTTTGCTGAACTGGATAATAATTTTTGAATATTTCCTCAATTTTTTGGTGTTACGATGTTACAGCTATAGACATGACACACTATTAAGCTTAACGTTAAGCTATTAACATTTTCTCAATCACCTTCTTAAGTCTAGACAATCAACAAAACAATAACTTAAGCCCTGATTTGAAGTATTTCACAATTTCCGTGGCATAAATATTCTCACTGTGGCAGTTTTCAAGTTACCGAGATGACATCACTGAATGCAAGTTGTACAGTATAAATGCAAATGAATGCAAGTTATTTTTTATACTAATTAGAATCAATGTACACACTTTATATAGTGAAAACCAGAAAACGAAGGAAATATCAAGAAAATATTAGAAAAAAAAGTCCAAACAAGTTAAAGCAGAAGCCAAAATCAAGTTAAAAACCCAAGAGATTTTATAAAGCCCTACCTAATGTAATTCTCAAAATAAGTACTTAGAAACTATAAAAATGCCAAAAAAATAATAATAGTATATATATATTTTTCCCAGTATTTTAAAATTAACTAAATTTATTGTTAATAAATATAGCATTCAATTAATTCATTTGATGGAAAGCAGAGGATGATCTTAAAGGAAATATAATGGATTCTGTCCTATTTCATTAGTCAAGAATATGAACTGAATGACCATGAAGTACATTCCACACACAATACACTAATCTGTCATTCCTAAAAACTGTGACCCCAGACAATGTCGTAGGGTAGTATGAACTGCACTACGTGACCGTACGTTAGAGTATGGGGTTTGCGGCTGTAACAAAGAGCCTAATGTGACAGAAGTGTTACTTCCCTCATGTCAACATCCAAGCAGATAGGCAGTAGGGAGATTCATGAGGCAGGCCATTCAGGAGACTTTTCATTCTATCTAGCTGCATTGCCATTCTCTGGAGTATTTTTCTAATCTAGAAGGCCAAACCTCCCCACTAATATGTCATATGCACCCCCTTGGGAGATGAAAAAAAGAATATGGAGCACACTTTTTAAACTGTAATCTAGAAGCTACACATATCACTCCAGCTCACATCCCACTGGCTGAACTTAAAGTCATATGACCACACTTAGCTGCAAAGGAGGCTGTAAAATGTAGTCACTGGGTAGGCAGCCATGTGCCCACCCAAAACCTGGGGATTATTTTTCAAAGGAGAGGAGAATATTGGGGAATAATCAATATTCCCTAACAGAGACCAAATATATTTGATATCTCTCAGAATATTTCAAGGTTTTTCATTCAGCTATTTAAACATTAAATATTTATAATGTACCGTCTCATGAAAAACCTCTCAGAAGGCTATCGCAGTCAAAGATTATAGTCTAAACATAAATGCACTGATCACATATCTAAGTTCTGAAACTAAACATCTCTATCAGGAAAAAGATAAAAAAGATATATACACATTTATCTACATATATACAAGTATATAACACACACACATATATATATATATATGAATGTATATGTATGTGTGTGTGTATATATAATATCCCCCTTTCGTTCTCAGAAGTTTCCCAGATTGAGCAATAAATTAAATGATTACCCTATCTATAGGTCTACTGAATTAATGAAAACCATATTGCATTGTCTACTTCCAAGACATGAAGTTTTAAACAAAAAAGAGTTTACATTGATTAAAAAAATTTTTTTTTGTAATAGTAATCAAATTGAGATGCTTTGGGGTGGTCATGGAGAAAATTAATTAGTAGGGTACAAAAAATTACAGAGCTTGAAAACATCAGCAAGCAAAAATCTTTAAGAAGTTCCAGTTCTCTATAAATACACTTTTCAGTAATTCTCTTACACATTCAGTAACTCTCTTATTAAGAAGCCATTCGGGCTTCCCTGGTGGCACAGTGGTTGGGAGTCCGCCTGCCGATGCCCCGATCTGGGAAGATACCACATGCCGCGGAGCGGCTGGGCCCGTGAGCCACGGCCGCTGAGCCTGCGCGTCCGGAGCCTGTGCTCCGCAACGGGAGGCCACAACAGTGAGAGGCCGGCGTACCAAAAAAAAAAAAAAAAAAAGAAGCCACTCATTGTTTATACCCTTGCAGTTAACTTTTAGCCAATAAAAAAAACCCTTGTGAGGGGGAAAAAACTCATAGCTTTATGAAAATTAAGTGACGTATACTTAAATCTAGTCTTTGAAATGACATAAATCAAACATGCCTTAACTATAATTAATGTTTTAAATAAACAAAATAAGGTGACAGATAAGTCGGTTTATTCAATAAATGATGTTGAAACAACTCGTTATCCATATAGGAAAAAAGTTACTGCTCTAAATCCTACCATGTAAAATAAATTTTAGAAAAATTAAAAAAGTATGGGGAATATTTTTATGGATGATTGTAAAGCTATGAAATTGAATATGTAAAGTCTTAAAACTTTAATACGGTGAAAGGCAGTATAACTAAAGTTAAAAAATAGAGAGACTGAAGAGATGTGCAACATATAAAGGCAGAGAATTAACATTTGCATTTAGAGAGAACCATATATAATTTCATATATTTACACATATGTCCTTACATTATTTCCTGTCTCTCTTACATTCCAAAAGAAAAGCAGACAAAGAACATTAAAAGACATTTCACAGCAAAAAATAATAAAGTGTCTTTAAGTATTTGAAAAGATGCTCAAACTTACAAATAAATTCTGAGGTAGCACTTTTTTAAAGCATGCTAGAATTGCAAAAATTAGCAAGACTAATAATCTGGTGTTAGCAAGGATATGTCTTTTAGGAAGACAAAAATGTACATAGCCTTACTCCTAACATATTAGAAATTTACTGTGTAGAAATACCCCAACAATCATACAAAAACAAAACCAAAAACCTAGCCAGATAGTTTATGACAACTTTGTTTTTGCAGCTGCAAAAAAAAAAAAAAAAAAAAACCTGGAACAATACAGGAATAAGGAGCATCCAAGATATTTTTAACCTTATAAAAAAGTTACAAAAGTGTGGCTAGTATAATTCCATTTTTGTTTAAAAAGACAAAAGAATAATATGTTGGCTTATGTGTATAAAATTAAGCTGGAAGAAATGTATCAAACCTTTTTAATAAGTGTTACCTTTAAGAGATGAAAATATGGAAAATGTTCACTTGCTATATACTTTTGCTAATATCTTAATTATTAACATAAATGACTTTTTAAAATGAAAGGAAAGGCAGTGATTTAGTCGTACAAATTCTGAGATGGTTTCTCATTCATTGTTAACACTGAAGATACAAAATTTCAGGAGTAGGAAGCAGCCTGGTACCAAGGTGTCACTTTAAAAAATACTTATCTTTTAGAGATACTTACTGAAGCAATGAAAGGACATAACATTTGCTTCAATTTGTGGGTGAATGTACAGGCAACACAAGATTGGCCATGAGTTGCTAAGTGTATAAATTAGGTTTCTGCTACATGTGGATCTTTATACCATTCTCTCCACTTTGATGTATGTCTGAAAATTCCATTAAAAAATTAAAAACAAACCCAAAAACTGTCACCACAACTCTACAGAATAATACTAGCCTCTTCTCAAACAACTAAACTAGCACAGTTAAATATTTTTAAATGTTGATCAGTAATCACCCTGCTCTCTTCTTAGTAATATTTTGCTTCTGAAATTTCATGGGATGGTATATTTCTTCATAATAATACATTTTGCTAAAATGAAACTTCTAGCTTTGGAATATATATAGTCTATATGGCAATGTCACACTTGGTAGAAAGCTATTGGTAAAGTTATTCTTCTTATGAAGTGTCAAAGGAGTATGGTAATTTTTGTCACCACCAATTAAACACTTTTAAGAAACAGGACTGTTATAGAACAATTAAACTTTGCAAATGCAGTGGTCTCCAGGAAGAAAGTCCTGGTGGAAATTCTGCTTATTGAAATTGCAATTTTAGTTTCCATTAAAAGAGAATAAGACAACAGAAGATGGGCTGGCAAGATAAATTATTTCTTAATGTCAGTTGAGCTTATTTCAAATGAGATAGCATACACCAGGTTGGGTTCAGTACAGTTTTGTCTCTTCAACTCATTTATCTAATTCAGTCATCGTGATTATGGCCTCATGGACTTCATTTTCAGAGAAAGAATTCTGTAACAAACAGCCCACACACATGCTGATTACTGAACAGTTAATTTTAATTAACTTGGGCATGACAGGAAAATTTTGATAAAGTCGTAGAATATAAATATAGTCTGCTTATACTAGGCTAACATATAAAGAACCCACAGCATAGTCTCCAGACAAAACAAGAGAGTAAAAGAGATCTAATTTAAAAAAACAAATGAGAAAATTAAAATCACAAATAATTTATTCTTCCGTTAGAGTTGATACAGTTTTAAATAGCAACAAAGTACACAGTGGTGGAAAATTGGCACAGAACCTAAAAGCGTTTCCATCACATTAAGGCTGTCCATGCTTTATGTGTTCAAACTTGATGTCCATTTTCTACTGACCATGTTGATAAAAACCCTATTCTGACCTTAAAAGACACACACTCTCATACACACACATAGACACATTAAAATTTCTCCTTTTGATTACAGTATGTTGAGAACAGTACATTTTGCTTATTCAGATTTATCACACTTCTGTTTTGTTTCCAGTTAGAAGTGGGGAAAAAAACAATTCAATTATAAAGAATATACCTTATTCCCTGGGCACAGGCAACTGTGATGAAAATAGCAACTTACCTTTGGTCTAGAAAAATAAAATTACTGAATCAACATTGACTCTTCTTTGCCATCATTTATAAAATGTTTTGATATTACTTACTAAGTTCCCTGATTACTCAAAAAAGGTAAAATTAACACTTTAATTTTCAGTTATTGCTCTTTTAGGAGAGGATTACCACTTCATTTACGTGAAACTGTTAGCAAGATTCTTCAGATCCAATATGAAGTAATTCTTATTGCCTCACATTTTAAAACTGTATTATAAATGATCTTTTATAAAAAGGTTTTAACCCACAAAACTGGAAAGCTTTTAAAAAATGTCTTTTTACTTAAAACTGTATCAGAGTGCCCTTGATTATCTAACACATAAAAGGGATCTGAATTTTCTCTAAAGAACATAACAGTGGACATATGGTGTTCTTTGTCTTCTCCTTCACCTTCAGCTTCACAGAACACCACTTTGAGACCAAAACAATCAAGCATCCACCATGATCCAATCCCCATTAACAGAGGACTTCTGATTCTGTCCAGTGTGTAGTGTACCTCCTTGCATATTCACCACATGAAATAAACATAATATACAAAATATTGCTGCTGTAAAAAGTGTACATTTCCCTCTTCCCCTTACAAAAGAATCTGTGGAAAAGTATTAAATTCCTTTAACCTTCATAAACACAAAGCTGTTCACACCTTTCAGTCTGTAACAGTCCATTTGAAATACTGTTCTGAAATCATTGCAAATTGATTATGTCATTCTATTTTCTGTCCAATGTTGCCATTTAGAGTAGACATGTGAAATCAAGAGTATTTTTGCGCTACTAAAACCTTTTATAACTAAGCCACAAAGGCTGTTTACTGATGAAACAGCCACTTATCCACAAGGTTTTTCCAAAAACTAGATGGAATAGAAGGGTCTCTTCACAGGGAGGTGTCCACAGTGCTGAGGCGACAATATGGCTGCTAACAGATTCTGGCTATTGGAATGTAAGTACTTTTCACTGCTGGTAATTTCCATACTGTCCCTAAAACATAAATTTAAAAATATAATTACAAATCAATCTTAACACTGTCATACTACAAAAACAACTACAATCACAACAAACAAAACCCATTACATATAATATTTAGGTACAGAGTATCTCTGTAATTTCTTCTGATATTACCGTCAACTGCAAATGGATTTCAAAGTCTATGAGCCTAGAACAACACCTATCAGAGTGAGAAATTAGATGGTTGGACTGAATCAAGAATGAGTGAGAAATTCTGGTTCTAAATACTGGCATAGCATATACTAGTGTGTCAATTATATTCTAGTATGACAAGTCTGTGACCGTTTAGATTATTATAGTGACATAAATTAACACCAAGGTTATCTAGGATAAGTAGCAAGGATGGAAAGATATCTGGGAGATAAAGGAAAAAGAACCTTCTAGCCACACTATGGAATTTGGACCTCTTCCCGAGGCCAATGAGGTATTCTCAGAGGTATTCAGACAGGCAGCTGGTACATAAAATCAAAGAAAGACTGTTTTTGATTTTGTCGCTTTTAGTAAGGTAGACTTGAAGGGCCTGTAGGCTGACAGGAAGGGAAAGAAAATGAAGCACAGGTATAAAAGAGGTAATGAATGAAGTAAAATTCTACAAGGGAGGTAAACAGTGTCCAGTATACAGCCGTTAAGGCTAGCTTTTGGAGAAAAGAAGGAAAGTCTTTTCCTTCAAAAGAGAAGAAAGGCAGAAGAAAAGAGGAATGTACTAGAAAAAATTTATTTTAATAACAAAAATGTCTTAAATGTGTTTAAAATAGATGCTCATAAAAACACTTGGGCACATAATCAGTTAACGGTTTCCTTTGACTAAGTATCCCCCTCTAAGTCAAATTAACTATTTTATATCAAGAAAGTATTCTACAGTTGAAAGCCTTCTGTGCAATAAGAAATAGTACCCTAAAAGTTTACAATTCCACAGAAGTAAGCTATACTTCAAAATCTGTTGAATACCACTGTATCTAATGGAATAATGCACTATAAATAGAATTAAAGTATTTAAAAAAATTGATGTATATTACATATTTATATTCTGAAAAATTTAAAGTCAATGCTCATCCTGAAATATCTGTAGGTAAGATTTGCTTTAAAATACTCAAAGGGTGCGGGTATATAAAACAACATTGGTAAAATGCCGATAACTGTTGAATTTGGTTGGTGGGGTACACAGGGATTCATGACGCTTCTCTTTTTGCTGTCTTTGTTGAAAAATTCCTATAGTACCAAGTTTAAAATAAGAAATGATTATCATACAGGAACTTACTGTTCAATTGTCACATTATCTAAATACTGAGTTTAAGTCCCAACTCTACTGTTGCCTTTTCATTTGAGCCCAAGGAAAACTCTTTGAGATTTTCTTCACCTATAAGGTGGGACTGTAACATACCCATCCCTGGCTCTTAATTTTCTTTCTGTTTAAGGTTACACTAGTTCTGCCTCATTTATTTGTTAGGACACTTAAGAGAGGATGTGAGAAAGAGCTTTCAAAAATTATAAAAAAGTATAAATAAGCAAGCCTCAAGGCTGGAAGGAAACGCTCCCACAGTGAGTATGTGTGATGAGATATTAATGATGAAAGCGAGTTGCACATATTATGAATGATGTGAAAGCAGAAGAGAGGTTAAGAACTGGTGTGCTATATAAATAAAAGTTATAATATATCTACTATAGCATAAATTACTTGATGATAGGGACTAGGTCTTATCCATTCTTATGCCCCAAGTATTGAAGAGTGTCTGACACATAAGACTTCTTCAATAATGTACACCAAATATGATATTCAAGCAATTACAAACATTTATTGAGCAAATACTATATGCTCATCACCATAATAAATTTGAAAAACAGGGAAGGTAAGACTTACAAATAAAGTATAATTGCAGAACAAGGTCTACAAGAGTTCAGAAAGGAAACGGCTATTGCGGCTAAAGTAATTTGAAAAATATTTCAGAGACTGTGAGAGCCTTAAGAAAACAGTAAAGTTTGAATGGCAGAGAAAAGAAAAAGGGGCACTTCAAATAGAAGAAACAGCGAAAGCAAAAGAATGGAGAAAAATAGGTAAAAAAATACTTAGGGAATTGGAGAGTAAAAAAGAATATACAAAAATCAGGACTAGAAGCTATTGATTATTTGTTAACACAGAGTTTGAAGTAATGGATACGAGAAGTCTGGCTAATATCAACAATAGCCGACTCTTAATATATCTCAATAACAATATATCTCAATAATATATTCTCAATAACAATATATCTCAATAACTCTTAATATATCTCAGTAACTCGTACCATGTGTCAAACACTGTAGCAAGTGTTTTGTGTCCATCTGTTACCTGTGCAGTAAATATGATATTCATTTTATGGATGAAGAAATTGAAGCACTGAGAATATAAGTAACTTGACCCACACCGGATCCCTTTGCTAGAACAAAATCAAATCACAAGCAAGCCTAAAAAGTTACTGTATATCTGCAACCATTAGCAAATTCCAGGGTAAAAGTATGGGTTTGGGAAGCAGAAATCAATGCCTAGTTTTAATTCTCCCACTTACCAGTTTCTTGTCCTTGAGGCAAGCTATCTACCTTCCATTTCTTGACTGTCTCATCCAACAAGTGAGGATAATCATGATTTCTGCTTCAAACAGTTGCTCAAGGAGAAAAGCACGACAGCACTCTGCAAAGTGATGGTGTGGCTGGAGGCAGGGGCATCGTGAAGGGCCCAGTCCCTGGGTCTTAGCCACTCAGCTCGGCCCTGCTTACCCATCATCTTGAGTGGATCACTCCAACTCTCTAAGCCTCGGCTTCTCTCTCTCTCTCTTCTTCAGCTTCTTTGTTTGTAAATTACAAAATTCCCCTGACTAGAATAAAGAATAAATGGAAAAGGAGGCAAGACAGCATGGGAAGATCCTTCATCCCATCATGAACTTAGGAGATGTTAATGGTCTAAACAAAGATAAGGCAGTGGTCAGAGAGAAGTGGATGGATTCAAGAATGTTGAAGGAAGTCAGGCTAACAAGATTTTGTCATTTATTAGATGGGGAGAGGGAGGAAGACTTAAGCATCAAATGTGGCACATGGCATTCTAGCTTGGCGGTAGTGCCCCTCTCTCTAAGAGAAAGCATAGAAAGGAGGAATGTGTGGGTACAAAAACTATGAATTCGTTTTGGTTATGTGAAATTGACATGATATTTCCAAGTGCAGATGACTACTAGGCACCTGACTTTCAGAAGAGAAAGTCAGACTAGAAATAGAGATTTGAGAGTCAACAGCATGGTAAATTAAAACCATGTGCATAAATGAGATTTTCTAGGGAGTGTATGGGGAGAAGAGTCCCTAGACTGAGCAATAAATTTCTTTCTTTCTTAAAAGTATTCTGTCCCAGTACTTTTTAGGGGTTTCTTTCTCTATTCTTACAATCACCATTCGAATTTAGTAAGTGAAGGCCCTACATATTCACTCACCAGTATTTACTGACTACTCAATGTGTTCTACTAGGTGATGGAGACTCAACAGTGATAAAAAAAAACAGATGTGGTGATGTTTTTAAAGAACTGACATCCTAGGGGAAGAGGGTATGATAATAATAACTACATAATCTGTCACATGAAAATAAATGCTATGCTGAAAAAATAAAAGCATCTAACACCATATTTCATGAATTTTCCTTCTAAGATCAGGAACAAAGCAGGGATGTCCCCTCTCACCACTCTTTTTCTACACTGTACTGAAATTCCTAGTTTATGCAATAAGGAAAAGAAACAAAGGTAAACAGATTAGAAAAGAAGAAATAAAACTGTCTTTTTTCACAGATGACATGATTGTTTAGGTAGAAAATACCAAAGAACCAAAGAAACTCCTAAAACTAATGAGCAAGTTTGCAGGATACGAGGTTAACACAGAAAATTCCCCTATACACTAGCAATGAATAAGTCCAATTTGAAATTAAAAACAATACCATCTATATAAGCACCTCCAAAATTGAATACTTAGGTATAAATCTAACAAAATATATAGAGAGAACTGTATGAGAAAAACTAAAAAATTAATGAAAGAAATAAAAGAACTAAATAAATGCAGAGATGTTCCATGTTCATGGATAGGAAAATCAATATTGTCGCGACGTCAGTTCTTCCCAACTTGATGTAAAGATTCAACACAATCCCAATCAAAATCCCAGCAAGCAAGTTATTTCTGGATATTGAAAAAATAATTCTAAAGTTATATGGAGAGACAGAAGACCCAGAATACCTATACAATATTGGAGGAGAAGAACAAAGTCAGAGGAATGACAATATTCAACTGCAAGACTTACTATAAAGCTACAGCAATCAAGGCAATGTGATATTGGTGAAAGAACAGAAAAATAGAACAATGGAACAGAATAGAGAGCCCAGAAATAGACCCACATAAATATAGTCAATTGATCTTTGTCAAAGGAGCAAAGGTAATACAATAGTGCAGAGATAGTCTTGTCAACAAATGGTGCTAGAACAACTGAACATCCGCATACAAAAAAATGAAATTTAGACACAAATCTTAACAATTAAGATTTTCTTCATTCAGAATATAAACTCAAAAAGGACCTTTACCTAAATGTAAAACAGAAAACTATAAAACTCCTAGAAGATAACATGAAAAAAAAATGTAGATGACCTTTAGTTTTGGAGTGACTTTATAGATACAAAACCAAAGGCATGATCAATGAAAGAAATAACTGATAAACTGGACTTCATTAAAATTAAAATCTTCTACTGTGAGAAAGACAATGTCAAAAAAATGAGAAGACAAGCCAAGAAGACAAGGTAGTATTTGCAAAAGACACGAGTGATAGGACTGTTATCTAAACTGTGCAAAGAACACTTACAACTCAACAATAAGAAAATGAACAATCTTATCAAAAAACAACCCTATCAGAACAGAGGCCTCACTGAAGAAAATATAAAGATGGCAAGTAAGCATACTGAAAAGGTGTCTATATCACATGTCACTGGGGAAATGCAAAGTAAAACAACAACGAGATACCCCATAAATTTACTGGAATGGCCAAAATTCTGGACACTGATAACAGCAAATGCTGATGAGGATGTGGAGTTAACAGGAACTTTCATTCATTGCCGGTGAGAATACAATATGGTACAGCTACTACGCAAGATAGTATGGCAGTTTCTTACAAAACTAAATATATTATTACCATATAATCCAAAAATCATGCTCACTCCTTGGCATTTATCCAAATGAGTTGAAATTTTATGTTCACACAAAAACCTGCTCATGGAAGTTTATAGAAGTTTCATTCATAATTGCCAAAACTTGAAAGCAACCAAGATGTCTTTTAATAAATGAATGGTATACCCAGACAACGGGCTACTATCCAGGGCTAAAAAGAAACACTTCATCAAGTCATGAGAAGGCTTTAAATGCATATTATTAAGTGAAAAGCCAATCTGAAAAGGCTACATACTACATGATTCCAAGTGCATGACATTCTGGAAAAGGCAAACTATGTAGATCAGTAGGAAGCATAGAGGGATGAATAAGGGGAGCACAGAGGATTTTTAAGGAAATGAAACTCTTCTGTATGATATTATAATGGTGGATACAGGTCATTATATATTTGTCAAAGCGCACAGACTGTAAAACACCAAGAGTGAATCTAATGTAAGTTATGGACCTGGGGTGGTAGCTTTATTGATTATAACAGATGTACCACTAGGGTGTGGGATGTTGATAATGGAGTAGGCTATGTATGTGTTGGGGTAGGGAGTAAATGGAAACTCTCTGTACTTTATTCTCAATTTTGCTGTGAACGTAAAACTGCTGGGAAAAAGTCTGTTTTTTAATAAATTAAGTAGGTTTCTGGTCAAGACAGATTTATACTCCAGCCTGAAAAAACACCCAGGGCTTCCCTAGTGGCACAGTGGTTAAGAATCCTCCTGCCAATGAAGGGGACACGGGTTCGAGCCCTGGTCCGGGAAGATCCCAGAAGCCACCTTGTGCCTGTGCGCCACAACTACTGAGCCTGTGCTCTAGAGTCCGCGAGCCAAAACTACTGAACCCGCGTGCTACAACTATAGAAGCCCATGTGCCTAGAACTCATGCTCTGCAACAAGAGAAGCCACCACAATGAGAAACCCGCGCACCGCAACGAAGAGTAGCCCCTGCTTGCCGCAACTAGAAGAAAGCCCATGCGCAGCAATGAAGACCCAACGCGGCCAAAAAAAACCCCAAAACTACAAAAAATATATGAAATACTTGTATTCAGGACACAGGACAGAAGGTAACAAAGAACAGCAATCTGTGAGAAATGGGAAACAAATGAGGCGAGCACTCTTATTACTGCATCTTACTGCACTGAGAGTTTCCACACTGCAGCATATGGAGAGGAAGTAAGGCTGAGTCTGAGGTAAGAAGATAAGCTTAGAGTCTGAAGAGAAAAAAAGGAGCTAGAGTTCACAGGCCATAGTACCAAAGAGGAAAAAAATGCACAAAGAAAAGAAATGCACTGTGGAGATCTGCAGAGGAAACCTCTTGAGTATTCAGCATAGCACTGATATGCAAGTGCATGCAACTAAAATACCCAAGTCCAAGGAAAGAAACACCCCAACAGATTAGAGGAAACAATTCCTGCACTCACAGAGGAATGGAAATAGTGTTTATTCCCACCAGCCAGAGTGGAAAACCTCATAATTCCAGGGCACTGGGTTGAGTACCCAAAAGGGTCTTATCTTACTAGTGGGAATATTTAGCCCAGGACTAAACACTGTCTGGTCCTGCCTAACAAATCTTCAAAGCAATCCCCAAAATATCAAGCTGTTTTCAAATTACTAAACTGCATCCCAAAAGAAAAGTTAAGAATGTTTGTAGGAATACAAATATATCCATCACTCAACAACATAAAAGTAATATTTGCAATTTCTGGCGTTTAATCAAAGATCATTGCACATGGAAAGGATGAGGAAAATATGACCCAAAACGAGGAGGGAAAAAAACAGTAGATCAAAACTGGCCCAGATGTTAGAATTACCAGAAAAGGATATTAAAGCAGTTAACGTACTTGTATTCCTCATGTTCAAAACTTTAGGCAGAGACATGGAAGATATGAAAAAGACCCATATCAAACACCTGGAGATGAAAAATACAGTGTCTGCAATGAGACACATCTGGGAATGGATTAAAAGCTGGTAAGACAATGAACAGGAAAAGACTATTGAACTTCAAAACACAGCTACAGAAACTACCCAAAATGAAACAGAGAGAAAAAAAAGACTTAAAAATTAAATAAACAGAGGATCACTGAATTATGGCACAACTCTAAGCGGTCAAATACACATGTAACTGGAGTCTGGGGAAGAGAGATAGGGGTACAGGTGTAGAGAAAGGAAAAATATTTGGTCAGAATTTTTCCAAATTTGATGAAAACCATAAAGTCACAAATTCAAGAAACTATACAAACCCCAAGCATAAGAAAACACTCAAATAATTTGATAAGGGGAAAAATCTTACGAACAGTCAGAAAAAAAAATTACACTAACAGTTTATCACCAGAAGACCTGCATTACAAGAACTGTTAAAAGGAAATCCTTCTGACAAAAGAAAATGATACCAGATGGAAATATGGATTTATCATAGAATGAAAAGTACAAGAAACAGTAAGTACATTAGTAAATATGTGACTCTTTTCTTATCATTTAAATATCTTTAAAGGATAATTGATATTTTAAACAAAACTAATTCCACATACTATGGGGTTTGTAACATATGTAGAAGTGGAAATTATAACAATAACACAAAGGTTGAGAAGAAATGAAAGTAAACTATTATACTTTATATGAAGTGGTATAATATCACTTAAAGGTACTGATACATGATACAATATGGATGAACCCTGAAAACATTATACTAAGTGAGAGCAGCCAATCACAAACACCACATATGCATGCCTCCACTTAGCCTAAATGCTCAGAATAGGAAAATCCATACAGACAAAAAGTAAATCAGCTATTTCCTAGGGCTGGGTGTTTGGAGGGAAATAAATATACTTAAAAAAAAAAAGAATGGTACATCTTAAAATGATGAGTGGTATGTGAATTATATCTTAATGAAAACCATTTTATAAAAACAGAAAAAAATTCAAAATAAGACAGAAAATGAGGAAAAAGGACAAAGAACAGAAGGGACAAATGGAAAAAATATCAAGATGACAGACTTAACCATTATCCATATTCACATTAAACATAATGTTCAAACTCCCTCCATTAAAAGGCAGAGATAGATTGGGTTAAAAAAAAAAAAACCCGCAAGTCCTAAGTATATGCTGCCTTCATTAAACAACTTAAAAATACAAATGTGTTAAAAATAAGAAAGATTAAAAATATATTATCATTCTAGTACTAATCCAAAGAAAATATTACTATTAGACAAACATATTTCAGAGAAAATAATATTACCAGAGATAAAGAAAGTTATTACATAATGATACAGGAGAAAATTAATCAAGACATAAAAATCCCTAAAACATATGCACCTTAAAAATGTAGCATTGGGACTTCCCTGGTGGTGCAGTGGTTAAGAATCCGCCTGCCACTGCAGGAGACACGGGTTGGATCCCTGGTCTGGGAAGATCCCACATGCCGCGGAGCAACTAAGCCCGTGCACCACAACTACTGAGCCTGCGCTCTACAGCCTGCGAGCCATACCTACTGAGCCCATGCGCCACAACTGCTGAAGCCCTCACACCTAGAGCCCATGCTCTGCAGCAAGAGAGGTCACCGCAATGAGAATCCCGTGTACCGCAGTGAAGAGTAGCCCCTGCTCACTGCAACTGGAGAGAGCCTGTGCACAGCAATGAAGACCCAATGCAACCAAATAAATAAATAAAATAAATAAAAAAATTTAAAAAGTCACATTAAAATACATGAAGTAAAAATGAATAGAATGGCAAGAAAATATAGACAAACACACAGATATAGCCAGAGATTTAATATTTAATATCCCTTTCTCAATAACTAATAGAACAGAAAATCAGCTAAGTCATAGGAGACTTGAACACAACTATCAAGCAGCTTGATCTAATTGACATTTACAGAACATCCCCACAGACCATATTCTGAGCCATAAAAGAAGTCTCAATAAATGCAGAAGAATTCAAGTCATACCAAGTATGTTCTATCAAGATGATGAAATTAAATGGGAAATCAGTAACTGAAAACTACCTGGAAAATCCCCAAATATTCAAAAACTATATACACTTCTAAATAACTCTTGGGTCAAAGATGAAATCAAAAGTGAAATCAGAAAATATTTTGAACTGACTGCAAATAAAGACACAACAGAAGAGGGAGCGGTAAATACAAAGATTCTGAGGGAGAAACATGCTGGAAACAGGCCAGTGTGACTGAAGCAGAATGAATCAAGGCGGCTATAAATACAGAGGTGAGGTGGTGGGGTAGGGTTTGGGGACATGAGCTGAGCATGGCCTTCTAGGCCATTATATTACTCTGGGCGGGAATGAAGTCACCACACGGTTATGTCCGGAGGGGTGGCCTAATTGGACTGACGTTTTTAAAAGATCACTCTAGGTCCTGTGAGGAGCACATTCTGTAGAGGAGTCAAGAGGAAAGCAGGAAGACCAGTGCAACAGTCCAGATGAGTGAGAGTTATGATTGTGACTTGGGTAAGGGCAGGAAGTTGTGAAAAAATGACTATAGATACAGCATGTATTTTGAAGCAAGAGGTGATGAGATTTGCTGGCTGACTAGATGTTTGATTTGCAAAAAGAAGGGAGTCACGGATGACTCCAGGTTTTCCGCCTGAGCAAGTGGAAAACTGAGCTGCTGTTCACGGAGATGGAAAGACTGATCCGGGGTCAGGGAGCGCAGTCCCTAACAGGACTCTCTCTCAATGCCCCTCTTTTAATTCATCCTGCATACTGCCACAAGAGTCACCTGCCTAAACACCACTATAATTAGATTTCTTTTCCATTGCCTTAACTATCTTGAAGAGTTGAACAACTTTCCCTAAAATGAAGAAACCAACAGGTGTTTGGGTTGGGGGAATCCATGAGATAGATGTGGGGAGGCTACTAACACTAGAGTATCTAGAATGGTCCCCTCCTCATAGCCTTTTCTAATGGGGAAGAAGATGTGGCTGGCAACTACCCCAACATCACGGGTCTTTTTCTACTGTATAGTCCCCAAATTCCTGAGAACTTTAAAGGGTGGAATAATTATCATGATAAAAGAAGAAACATATTATATATCTATTATATATACCAGCCACTGCTATATACTTTAGATACATCATTTAAAACACTTTAAAGGCTCCACACTGTTATCAGGATAAAGCCCAAGTTCCCCAACATGGTTTATAAAAGCCCTCCTAAACTGGCCCCAATTCATCTCTCCACTCTTGTCTCTTCTTCCCCACACTCCTGCTTTACTGAGCCACACATCTTAACATGAGTCCTTTGTGAGTGCACTTCTTTCTGACCAGAATATCCTTCTCTCCTCCACAACCAGCTGGCTAATACCTACTCATCCTTGGGCTCTCGCACTTATATAATACTTCCCAAGGAACACATGTCTGGGTTAGGAGCTCCCTTCCACAAAAATCTTGCCTTTCCTCATCCAAGTACTTCTCACACTATATCGTATCATCTGCTTACTTGTCTGTTCCCACCTAGACTTAAGTTCGCAAAGGCAGAGTCCATGTCGATCTTATTTCTCAATATAGCCCCATCTTAGGTACTTGGCATACAAATGTTGCTCGAGAATCATTTGCTTAAGGAATGATGTTAAGTTTAGGAGACTTAGAAATATGCTAATTTAGAGATAAAATGATGAAGCTGAGGAAAATGACAAGACATCCAAAGAGAGATGTTCTGCTCACAGCTGGAAAAATGAAGCTGAAGTTGGGTTGAGAAGAGTAGGCTAAGGATACTGAAAATGTAAGACAGGGTGAATATAGAGACTGGGAAAAACACTAAGCCAAGGATTGATATCTGGGGAAAAGAAAGATGAAAAACAAGTAAAAAATAAAGAAGAAATCACTGAAAATGTAAGAGGAACAAAACAGTACAGTAATATAGAAGCTAAAGAAGACCACTTAAGAATGAAGACAGAAGCAGGTGTCAAATGCTAAAGTGAAGTCAAGGAAGATCCAGATAGTCTCTCCATAAGCCATAAGGACCAGGTCTATTTTACTCATCTAGGACATAATATAGTATCCAGCACACACAGAAAATTAATAAATCTTTGTTGAATTAGGGAGTATAGGACCACTTTTCAGCAGTTAACCTGTGAATGTGAAGGAACCTACATTTTATCTGCTCAGGGATCTTTTCCTTAGATACTCACTAGTCAACACTTATTTTACTTTTAAAATTTATATAAAACTTCTGCCTACTCCTTTGATTTAGTTCTAGTGTATTTTTTTTAGTATTAATTATCTGTCCATACTTTTTAAATTTTAATTAATTAATTAATTTATGTTTGGCTGCATTGGGTCTCCATTGCTGTGCACGGGCTTTCTCTAGTTGCGGCGAGCAGGGGCTACTCTTCATTATGGTGGGCGGGCTTCTCATTGCAGTGGCTTCTCTTGTTGCGGAGCACAGGCTCTAGGCGTGAGGTCTTCAGTAGTTGCAGCACACGGACTCAGCAACTGTGGTGCACGGGCTTAGCTGCTCTGTGGCATGTGGGATCTTCCCGGACCAGGGCTCAAACCCGTGTCCCCTGCACTGGCAGGCAGATTCTTAACCACTGCACCACCAGGGAAGTCCTGTCCATACTTTTAAGCCTCTTTTATTTTTTCCACTTAACTAGAACGTGTCAGTACAGGGGATTGTAGACTTGAGAGAGCATCGATGAGAGAACTGCTTATGCCTTAGAGTCTAATCAGCACTGCATACACGTTGTTTCTCAAACCAGATCATCCCCACTGGTCCTAGAACCCTAACATTAAAAAGTAACCTATCTGGGAGGGAAGGCGGAAGATGGCGGAAGAGTAAGACGCGGAGATCACCTTCCTCCCCACAGATACACCAGAAATACATATACACGTGGAACAACTCCTACAGAACACCTACTGAAGGCTGGCAGAAGACCTCAGACCTCCCAAAAGGCAAGAAACTCCCCACCTACATGGGTAGGGCAAAAGAAAAAACAGAGACAAAAGAATACGGACGGGACCCGCACCAGTGGGAGGGAGCTGTGAAAGAGGAAAAGTTTCCACACACTAGGAAGCCCCTTCGCGGGCGGAGACTGCGGGAGGCGGAGGGGGGAGCTTCGAAGCTGCGGAGGAGAGCACAGCAACGGGTGCGGAGGGCAAAGCGGGGAGATCCCCGCACAGAGGATCGGTGCCGACCGGCACTCACCAGCCCGAGAGGCTTGTCTGCTCACCCGCCGGGGCGGGCGGGGCTGCGAGCTGAGGCCGGAGCGCAGGGAGAGGACTGGGGTTGGCGGCTTGAACATAGCCTGAAGGGGTTAGTGCACCACAGCTAGCCGGGAGGGAGTCCGGAGAAAAGCCTGCACCTGCCGAAGAGGCAGGAGACTTTTCCTTCCCTCTTTGTTTCCTGGGGCGTGAGGAGAGGGGTTTAAGAACGCTGCTTAAAGGAACTCCAGAGACGGGCGCGAGCCGCGGCTAAAAGCGCGAACCCCAGAGACGGGCGCGAGCCGCGGCTGAAAGCGCGGACCCCAGAGACGGGCGCGAGCCGCAGCTGAAAGCGCGGAATCCAGAGACGGGCGCGAGCCGCGGCTGAAAGCGCGGGCCCCAGAGGCGGGCGCGAGCCGCGGCTGAAAGCGCGGAATCCAGAGACGGGCGCAAGCCGCGGCTGAAAGCGCGGAATCCAGAGACGGGCGCAAGCCGCGGCTAAAAGCGCGGACCCCAGAGGCGGGCGGGAGACGTTAAGGCTGCTGCTGCCGCCACCGAGGGGCCTGTGTGCGAGCACAGGTCACTCTCCACACCCCTCTTCCGCGGAGCCTGTGCAGCCCGCCACTGCCAGGTTCCCGGGATCCAGGGACAACTTCCCCGGGACAGCGCACAGCGCGCCTCAGGCTGGTGCAAAGTCACGCCGGCCTTTGCCACCGCAGGCCCGCCCCGCACTCTGTGCCCCTCCGTCCCCGCCGGCCTGAGTGCGCCAGAGCCCCCAATCAGCGGCTCTTTTAACCCCATCCTGTCTGAGCAAAAAACAGACGCCCTCCAGCGATCTACACGCAGTGGCAGGGCCAAATCCAAAGCTGAGCCCTGGGAGCTGTGAGAACAAAGAAGAGAAAGGGAAATCTCTCCCAGCAGCCTCAGAAGCAGCGGATTAAAGCTCCACAATCAACTTGATGTACCTGCATCTATGGAATACCTGAATAGACAACGAGTCATCCCAAATTAAGGAAGTGGACTTTAGGAGCAAGATCTATGATTTTTTCCCCTTTCCTCTTTTTGTGAATGTGTATGTGTATGCTTCTGTGTGAGATCTTGTCTGTATAGTCTTGCTTCCACCATTTGTCCTAGGGTTCTATCCGTCCATGTTTTTTTTAAATTTTTTTTCTTAATAATTAATTTTAATAACAATATTATACTTTACCTTCGTTCTTTCTTTCTTTCTTTCCTTCCTTCCCTCCCTCCTTTAGACAACGAATCATCCCAAATTGAGGAGGCGGTCTCTGACAGCAAGATTTATGATTTTTTCCCCTTTACCTCTTTTAGTGAGGGTGTATGTGTATGCTTCTGTGTAAGATTTTGTCTGTATAGCTTTGCTGCCAACATTTGTCCTAAGGTTCTTTCCGTCCCTTTTTTTTTTCTAAATAAGAATTTTTTAATTCAATAACTTTATTATACTTTATTTTATTTTTACTGTATCTTCTTTCTTTCTGTCTTTTTTCCTTCTTTCCCTCCTTCCTTCCTTCCTCCCTCCCTCCTTTCTTTCCTTCTTGCCTTCTTTCCTTCTTAGCTTCTTTCTTTCTTTCTTCCTTCCTTCCTACCCTCCTTTCCTTCTTTCTTTCCTCATACTTCTACTAATTCCCTCTACTTTTTCTCCCTTTTATTCTGAGCCATGTGGATGAAAAGCTTTTGGTGCTCCAGCCAGGAGGCAGGGCTCTGCCTCTGAGGTAGGAGAGCCAACTTCAGGACACTGATCAACAAGAGACCTCCCAGCTCCACATAATATCAAACGGCGAAAATCTCCCAGAGACCTCCATCTTAACACCAGCACCCAGCTTCACTCAACGACCAGCAAGCCACAGTGCTGGAAAACCTATGCCAAACAACTAGCAAAACAGAAACACAACCTCACCCATTAGCAGAGAGGCTGCCTAAAATCATAATAAGGCCACAGACACCCCCAAACACACCACCAGACGTGAACCTGCCCACTAGAGAGACAAGATCCAGCCTCATCCACCACAACACAGGCACTAGTCCCCTCCACTAGGAAGCCTACACAACCCACTGAACCAACCTTAGCCACTGGAGACAGACATCAAAAACAGGAGGAACTACGAACCTGCAGCCTGCAAAAAGGAGACCCCAAACACAGTAAGATAAGCAAAATGAGAAGACAGAAAAACACACAGCAGATAAAGGAGCAAGATAAAAATGCACCAGACCTAACAAATGAAGAGGAAATAGGCAGTCTACCTGAAAGAGAATTCAGAATAATGATAGTAAGGTTGATCCGAAATCTTGGAGATAGAATGGACAATAGATTGGACAAAATGCAAGAATCAGTTAACAAGGACCTAGAAGAAAAAGTAACCTATCTTAGGTAGCTTAAGCAGTGAAGAGATCAGATTCTCCTCATTAGAAAGTGTAAAGCAATTATACTCCAATAAAGATGTTTAAAAAGAAAAAAAGAAAATTCAAAAAAAAAAAAAGAAAGTCATCAGACAAACCTGAAGTCAATTAAAAAAAACCTGCCAACATAATAAATCATTTTAATAATAATTTAGAGTATGTATGAGAAGATTCACAGAACAATGATTGTGGTACAGATTATTAAGTCTGAGAAATTTACTGATGAAAAGAAGTTAACACGAGGTTCAAGAGAATACAGTCATCTTAGGATGAGATGCACTTATAGATATCTGAAGGTAGTAGAAGGAAAGATAACAGGGGAGAAAGAAAGATGATTAATATCTGAGATAATGGATATGTGTATGGAAGGAGGCAACAGAGACAGGTGAGTATGAGTTTAAAGAGAAGAGATATTGTGCATGTGAGGGGAGTGGGTTGAATATGCTGGAGTGAAGACGAGAGCCTGGAAGAGCACTGCCTCAGATGGACTCCACATTTCAATAGGTCAAAGCAGAGTCTTGAACATAAACGTGAGGGACATCAGAGAAATTAAGGGCTTCAGAACATGGAATAATGTTTGGGATAGCGAAGGGAAGTATGTCTAGGGGGTAAAGCCCAGGCAGAGACTATGAATGAACGAACATGAACGAATGCTGGCGCTTAGAGATACGCCATGTTTTGTAGGCTACAGCAACGATGATTAACTGTGTTAGAGTTCTATGAAGAAGACTCAAGAGTAAGTAACCACTTTTTTTCAGTTAACACTATAAACAAGAGGTGGGAAAAATGAATCTTCAGCTGAGAAACGTGCAACCTAATTGAGAGTGAGCAAACAACAGGGCAGTCCCGGCCACCTGGGTAACTCACAGGGTCATACGTGTAAGGCCTCTGCTTCGGGGGCTGGGGTGGCCCAGGCTGGGCTGGTCTGTAACATCCATACTGTTGCCCTTGCCCCTGTGGGTAGTTAGGGTACTGAGGACCTGGACCACCCTGCGAAGGACCTGTAAGATAATCAGCACACACAAGAGCCCAGAAGAAAGTACAGTAAGTCCCTAGAATTCCAGAAGTGGTTTAAGATTAGATGTTACCATATTCCCTTGCAGTCTGGTATCTTGATTTTTCTCAAATGCGTTTTGAAATACATTCTGAAAGTTATAAGAAGTAAAAATACTGTTAAGGACACTACAATGTACCAAGATGCTCTGATTCAGTATAACTATTGTGCTATGTGTTAGCCATTAAGATTTTATATGTCAAAATGAGTAAAAGAGACTCAGGAGTTGTAAAACAAATTAAGTCCATGATGTTAAGGAAATCATCTATACCTCTAGTAGGAAGTTAACCAGTATAATAAGCAAGCGGTGAAAAGAAAAGGCAAGGAGCAGACTCAAATTGAAATACTGAAGTAATTTCTGAATAAAGTTTGGAAATCAGTGATAGTTACAGCTGTATAACTCTAAGATTTATACTTGCAATCACTAAAAGAATCACAAAGAGTGATTTTACATGTAATTTCTAGATTTGCCTTTGCAATCACCAAAAGAAAGCTTTATGTTCTACACTGAAAAACTCATTATCACAATATTTTCAAACAGAAACTAAAGAAAACTTGAAAAGCCACATGCTGTAAGTGGAAAAAACATGATTCAAAAGTTACACTCTGTGTACCAATCACCTTTAATACTTAACCCATATAAATGAATGATTTCAACTTCCAGAGATGACAAGGGACTAATTTGGCTTGCCAAACAAATACGTCTATTTCATAAACTCTACTCCTGTCTATTGTAAAGAATGCTTTATAAAGCATAAGCTGAAAAGCTTTGATACTTAAATGTTTTCTATCACAGCCATTCAAATTCTGCCATGAAAAACACTGCAGAGAAAAATGTCAAAGAGAACAAGAAATTTTCAAGCTTAAATTCCACCAGTCTATTATTTTGTTTATTTAGTTATTATGCATCCAGTTATTAAAACTCTGTATTTTTTATTAGAAGCAAGTCTGACAGCTGAAACCTATAGATAAGCAAAATGGGAACGTCTCCTTTAGGGTGCCCAACGATGTCTGACAAAACAGCATTTAACTACTTAAGCCAAAATCATTAAATTTCTTTTACTCTCTCTTTCCACTGAAAATAATATTTCTCTTAAATCAATAAACTTACCTTACTGATCCACATAATATTTGTTTTCATACAAACACAATAAAACCAGAATGCTCTATTTATTCAATGTACAAATATTTAATGGTCATGAAATGGAAATGCCATTTGAGAGGAGCAAGAAATTCCCTTTGTAAAGAGAAGAAATACATGGAGTATTTCTAAAGTCATAGCTGGAATTTGGGAACCAGAACTGATCATTTTGGGGAAAATTCCTGACACCCAATACCTGGCTGAATTCCAGTGCTTCTGTCGAAGGTGCAAGAGAATTTCAGCCTGATCCTGGTTCTTAGATTTGCTATCACAGGTGGAAAGATGTGCCCATAATAACAGCAGAGCTTAAACCAATGAATAAAAATAATAAGACATTACTAATGTTAAAAAAGAGGCCATGTTAGCAAGAGATGATGTCAGATTAAGCAGCTACTTCTCCTATCATAAGAATCATATTTTGCTATATCTAAAATAGTTATTATAGAAGCCAAAAATTTAAGACTGAGATATCAGGTCTTTATTATTCCCCCCCCTCCTTATCTAACAGTCAGATAGCCAACTAGTAGACATCATAGTGAGTATATAATAAGAAAAGATGGCTATACTTCTCCCAAAGTGTAAGATACATACCTGCAATAAATATATTCCTATGAATGTGTAAACTGCTATTTTAACAGAGAATGACAAAGACGTTTTCTTTACGCGTTCCAAATAGATCTCACTTGTACACTAAAAGATCAATGTTACTTTTCATGGTAACAGTCATTAGTTTTAGAAACAAATTTGCCAAGCAGATTATGTAGATGTTGTTAATAATCACTCAACTCATCAGTTTTCCAAGCACATACAAAGCTATTGGCTGGTTGTGGATGCCAAATAGGTTTAAGAATTCATTAAGGATTTCATTTTGAGTGACTACATACCTTACTTTTGGTCAATGAATCATCTCTAGTTTATGTTTCTTTTTAAATGGATTACTAGTTTAAGAACAACACTTTAAATATAAACACTCCAGTAACAAGCTAAACTAAAACTGTGAATTTTCAAAAATAGTTCTTAGAAAAATAAACATTAAATATCCACTTCTGTATTATGAAAGAATAATCATCACATTTTTTGGTGACGAGAATAAACTGCAGTAAGCCATTACCATAGCCCTGCTGCTGTCCTGGGTAGCCCTGCTGCCTTGGGTACTGCTGCTGCTGGGCTGGATATCCCTGTTGGGGTAGTGGCCCTTGGTAAGCATCTTGCTGTTGGCCGTACTGTGAATTCTCTACAGGATAACTGGAGAAGAGGAAAAAAAAAAAACTGAGAAGTTTGCTTAATTAACTTTTTTCCTCTAAGATGCATAGCCAACAACACAAGAACAAAATAAAATGCCATATTGATTTTTAAAAGTTAACAAAACAAAGAAAAAAACTCAAACCAAACAGAAGGATTTCAGCCAAACAAACTGCAGTTAAAGCCAATTGTACAAGGTTGAACTGCAGCATTTTCAGTGTCTCTCCATTAGAGCATTACATTCACTGGAACATCACAGTCATAAGATCATGACTATGCTAAATAAAATAAAAAAGACAAAATTAAAGACAGCTACAAGAGCACACACTAGCTACACAAGATCAGCAAGCTGTTTCCTAAAAGCACTAAACTTATACGTAAAATTATACATATGTAAACACAAACAAGAAAAAAAGGTTGGATTGATGGATTTATGTTCAAATAGAAAATTTCCACTGAGGAAAAAATTATTTTAAAATGTTTTAGTCTTTTTATTGTTGTTAGAAATGACAAGTCATGGTTATACATTTTAAATATTTGTAAGGAAATTATTTTGATTGTTCTAGGCTCCCTGCAACTTTCAAGACAACCAGCAACTAGTATTCTATGAGAATACTAGTTTTCGCGTGGGTAGAAGTTGCCTTATGCAAGAATTTTCGTTCCTGTAGAAGGGGATATATATGTGTATGTGTGTGAAGGTATATAGATACCTCCTTCATAGTAATGTTGTGAGGAATCCTCATAAGGCCTATCGTAGCCTTGTTCAGGATACAACGGTTGCTGATAACCGTAATTATTATGACCTACATCAATTGGACAAGAGACAGGAAGAAACGTTATTGGCCACTGAGTGAAAGCCCTAAATATGTTTAAACTTTCAGATAAAATTGAAAAAAGAAAAAGAAATGGAAATACATAAAAAATAATTTCAATTGCATTAGCCAAATATTTACCAAATGTGATTGTTTTCATATTGAGATAACGTGCAAATTTTTTTAAAAGCAAAAATCAGTTTTAGAAACATTACACTTAGTCTTAACTCTGACAATCCTCATCAAGGAGGGAAAAGAAAAAAAACCTTTATCTTCAATTTAAAAAAAAAAAAGAGAATGAAAGCATTTAGGACTTTCACATGTAAATTACTTGAATTAGATTAAAACGAACAAAGGAGGCAATTATATTTTGTCAAACACCTGTTCTTCTGGTCGCCAATTCCACAGCATATGCTAAAACAATGCAAAATATAAAAGAGCTCCATAAGTTTTTTTCCCCTAAAAGAAACTGAAACAAATTTTTCACATTTTCTATTAACTTGCTTAAAGTATATGTATCTCAAAGTATTTTCAGATGCAAAAATATATTGCTTAATCCTGCCATTCTAGGAGCCTTTAGAAAATATTTCTAGAGTATCATAAACATATACCTTCATAAAATTAATACTGTGTTAAGTGCTAGAGTACACCTTTAATTTTAAGGCACGATAAATTTACACCCGCAAGTTGACTAGACTTTTAATGAAATCAATACTCTAGTCCTTTTAACTAAGCTGCTCAAAGAAATCTCAGGAAATAACTTTTCAGTTAGGTAAAATCTGAACTAAATTTTAGAAAAATACCTAATTAAATAAGGAGGAATATAATTATGAATAAATGTAATACTCATTGCTCTAGTATTCCAATGTTCCCAAACCATCTCATAAATATCTGTATTATGGATTGGCAAACTATGGTCTGCAGTCTAAACACAACCAGTGGCCTGTTTTTGTAAAGAAAGTTTCACTGGAACAGTCATATCCATTCATATTTTCTATAGCTGTTTTCATGCTACCACAAGAGTTCAGTAATTCAGACTGCAACCACATGATTTGCAAAGACGAAAATATTTATTTCCTGGCTCTTTACAGAAAAAAGTTTGCCAACCCCTAATCTACATATTTATTGACATAATATCTAAATATAATAACAAAATATCCAATGCTGTTTAAGAAAATTATTTGTTATTATAAATGGAATACTCTATGTAAATGTCAGACAGATATATTAATACACAGCTATGCAAAAATGATACCACTGAAATTTTAAAATTCCATTATGTAATAAAATGAATTATTTATAGCAACCTTAAAGTTCTGCTATTTATAAAAATAACATCTCTATTTTGAATAGAAAGTTCATATTTATAACAATACAAATTTCACATTTCAGGAAATACTCAGGACCAAAATAAGTGTTAAATTCAACTCAGTTACTTAAAATGTACCTTTAAAATTAAACAAAACAATCATTTATTTTCAGCAGACTTCCTAGTGTATAATATTTAACAACATAGAGTTCATTTCTTTAAAATATCTATAGTCTATAAATGTAACTAAAGTTTTTCATTTAAAAAAATACGTTTACATGTGAAAGGAAAAAGAAAAAAATAACCCAACATTCTAAATAATTCAGGGCAAGTAAAACATTAAAAAAATGTTGTTTTCTAACCAGAATTATCCATACATATCACTGCCACTAACAAACATAGATTTTGTGTGCAAAATTCTACAGGTGTTTTTTTCTGCTTGTATAAGCAGAATCTTTGCAGGAAAAAAACAATGTCTCTATACCACTTATGCTTTATACACTGATAAAAAGTGGTGGACAAAATTATTTTTTAAATACACCAAATTATATCTTCTTGCTAGCTTACATTAACTTCTAGTCAAATGGTCTCAACATTTTAGCTTGAAGTTCTTAGTTTGCCCAAGTTTTCTGTTAAGCAGTTTACCTTAAATACATCAAGGGAGCTCAATATAAATGAAGATTTTGGCAAGTCCTTCCAAACAAGAAAAATCTAACCACCTCTATATGATCAATTTTATTTGTTTGTATTATTTTTTCTTCAACATTGTATCATAAAGTTTTCAAACATACAGGAAAACAAGGAACTGTATGATGAAAGCCTGCTTGTATGCTTGTATTACTACTAAGCACAGTACATCTTTTACTGAACACTTTTTCACAAGCCACCTTCCCACTAAAAAATAAACATAAATAAGTAAAGTTAAAATCTGGTTTCCAAATGCCTTTCTATTCTACTAACTCTATTATAAACAGCTATATTATGGATATGATTCAGTCTCTAAAATCTTTCTCAAGTGCAAATGCTAATGTATATAAACTTAGTTCTGTGCATAGACATATGCAACATTAATGAACATGATGAAATTTGGAAGAATACTCAAAACTATATTCTCTTCATATTTATACAATGCATAAAAGTAAACCAGTGGGTGAACTTTACGGTATATGAATTACCTCAATAAAGATTTTATTTAAAGAAGTAAATCAGTAACACTTGCTTTGGTTCAAATGATCAACTACAAATATAAAAGGATCCTCTTTTATATATAAAAAAAACCAAACAACCAAATCCAAAAATGGGCAGAAGACTTAAATAGACATTTCTCCAAAGAAGATATACAGACTGCCAACAAACACATGAAAGAATGCTCAACATCATTAATCATTAGAGAAATGCAAATCAAAACTACAATGAGATATCATCTCACACCAGTCAGAATGGCCATCATCAAAAAATCTAGAAAGAATAAATGCTGGAGAGGATGTGGAGAAAAGGGAACACTCTTGCACTGCTGGTGGGAATGTGAATTGGTACAGCCACTATGGAGGTTCTTTAAAAAACTACAAATAGAACTACCATATGACCCAGCAATCCCACTACTGGGCATATACCCTAAGAAAACCATAATTCAAAAAGAGTCATGTACCAAAATGTTCATTGCAGTTCTATTTACAATAGCCCAGAGATGGAAACAAACTAAGTGTCCATCATCGGATGAATGGATAAAGTAGATGTGGCACATATATACAATGGAATATTACTCAGCCATAAAAAGAAATGAAATTGAACTATTTGTAATGAGGTGGATAGACCTAGAGTCTGTCATACAGAGCGAAGTAAGTCAGAAAGAGAGAGACAAATACCATATGCTAACACATATATATGGAATTTAAGGAAAAAAATGTCATGAAGGGCCTAGGGATAAGACAGGAATAAAGACACAGACCTACTAGAGAATGGACTTGAGGATATGGGGAGGGGGAAGGGTAAGCTGTGACAAAGCGAGAGAGAGGCATGGACATATATACACTACCAAATGTAAGGTAGATAGCTAGTGGGAAGCAGCCGCATAGCACAGGGAGATCAGCTCGGTGGTTTGTGACCACCTAGAGGGGTGGGACAGGGAGGGTGGGAGGGAGGGAGATGCAAGAGGGAAGAGATAAGGGAACATATGTACACATATAACTGATTCATTTTGTTGTAAAGCAAAAACTAACACACCGTTGTAAAGTAATTATACTCCAATAAAGATGTTAAAAAAAAAAGAAAGGATTCCAATGACAGAACATGATTCCTGCTAGTACTAATATGGAATAACCAAACAAAATATACTTTAAAATAGATTATAAACAAATGCTACCATTGCTGCTTTAGATTACTGAAGTGTTTCTAAATTTGGAAGAAACACATTGTTAGTTTCTTCATTCTGATTAGAATGTTTTGAGTAGATACCCACATTAATACTGGGCAGGGATAGAAAATGGGAAAGTTAACATTAGGAGAGATTACCATCAGGGTAATATTGCTGGTTCATGCCTTCTGGAGGACCTTGTCCACCATGACTGTACTGGTCCCCATAATAGTCTTCCTGGCCTGAGTACTGCTGTGGTGGGCCTGAAAAACCACAACCAGTCACGATGTAAATAATTTGTTCTTCAGGTCATTCAAAGGCTTTCCGTCTATCTGGTGTTATGAGAGATGATTTCTGTAGATTCCCCTCACATGCTTTGAGGCATTTCAGATACTTTTGACTATTCGTATACACACACATACATAAACACACAGCAACACCACACACCACATTTCACAAAAATTAATGTTAAGACCATACATGCAATATCAAACAATACCAACTCAAAAAAGCAAACATTAACTTCCTAAAAAAAGATTCAAACTGGAAGAAAATTAATTTCCTTTTTAGTTTGATATTACAGCAGTTTGAAATAAATTAGGGTTTGTTTCTGATCATATATTTTTAGTAACTTCTCAAAAATAAAACAGTATTTTCTGCTGTAAATTAGTAAGCTTTTGATATAAAATTTTGATGTAAACTTTTCCCAGAAAAGATAAATAAAAGAAAACTATAAACCAGGAAGTTCATATCCACTTTCTGTGACACTTTGTACCTACTATACCCACTACTTTTAAGAAAAATAATAAAATATGATTTTTAAAAATCAAGAAACAAAAAGCTCTGACTTTGCCTGTATGAAATGTTCATTAAAATTTAAAGCCTTTCAACTACTGTTAAAATGGATTTCCAAATGGAATCGTACCCTGTTGTGGTGGTCTATAGGGAGGAATCTGTCTCTGTGCCATCATATGATTGCCCTGGTTAACTTGACCCATCATTCCTATAGGTGGCTGCTGGCCTTGGTAATGCTACCTACCTCCCTGTGGCATATTGTACTGTTGAGAAGGAGGCTGCTGGTGCATCACTGGACCTGAAAACAGACAAAACATTATGCATGTAATTTTTTGCATATAATTTTAACATCTTAAGAGAAATACAAAAATCTTTTATCATATAATCCCTAAACTATATAATTTATTGCAAGATAAACTGATTTCAAGTAATAAAAACAAATCTTTGAACTACAGTTCACATGCCTAAAATAATCTGCAAACAAGGGAAAACAAGTAATCCATGGTAGCTGATTTGAATTCCACTGGAGGAATACTGTAACAATTTCTAAAAAAACAGAGTGAATACAATATATGAACATCCTGAATGTGTATATTTTTTATTATGTACTATGTAGTATTTATCTATGCAATCTTTCTAGGAAAGATAGAATCCTTATGCTACATAAGAACATATGCCAAAACAAAGTAAACCACAAAATCACACAGCAAATCAGTAGTCGAACTAATGGAAAGAAATCTAATTTCAGTGTATCCAATTTTTTTCCCCTTTTCAATGCCCAGTCATTATATAATTGTAGACAGGGAAACATTTATGAATATATTCCTTATATTGGTGGAATTTCATAAACAATTTTAAAACAAAAATTTAAGGGTCTTCTTTCCTTTTTCCAACTTTAAGATTTATAAACTAAAAAGGTCTTCCTGAAATCAAAAGTCTATACAATGCTTCTTAATAAGCTCTAACACACACACACACAATCAAAAACACCTAGGCAGAGAACTACAATAAGCCATAGACTTAGAAATCAGAACTATGCGGTTTCCAAGGTGAGTAATATCGAGGTAGCCCAACTACCACTGCTATAGTATCACATTGGCAACAGTAAAAATATATCACATGATATAATGAACAATGGCCATAAAGTTCTGTGTTGTCATGTAAACATGTAAGCAGCTCTTCAGAGGTTCACCAGGCTAAGTTATGGTATGGGGAGATCATCATTCTACCATTATAACCACTACTGTCTGAGAAGTATGTATGAGTCATCTCCCAGTTTACTGCCTAAAGAGCTACATACTCCCCCGCTTTACTGATTTGGGGAAAATTTAAGAAGAAAGTACAAAAGGCAAAGAACTAGAAAATTTTATAGGCAAAACTGCCCAGATGAGCCAAAAACTCATTATTTATATAAAAATTCAAAACAAAACATACCCACCTCTTTAATATGTTGCAATAGCAACAATAGCAGCAACAATGTAAGCAGAAAGAACTCACTCTTTTCCAGTTTGAAGAACTAGTTAACTAAAGAAGTATTTTATCAGAGCTAACTCTTTTTCTCCTACTTGCCTTCTTCTGTTCTTCTACTTCTTTTCAAATTCCTTTTTCCTTTTAATTTTGTCATAAATGTAAACCTTTCAAAGGTTACTCTGGGACTTCTTTTTTCAACAATAAACTCCTAATATAGGGATAATGTGGCTCAGTGGAGAGTGGAGGGGAAGAGAACTTGACACAGAATGAACTTAACACTACCAGACATGCTTTCACATTTATTTAATGTAAATCACTAACAACTACCAAAAGTAAGGATACTAATTTTCAAGTTTTTAGCCAAAGAATCCAAAGATCAAGATCATATAAGCTAATAGATATCAAGTGGGAATCAGGCATAACTCAAGTTTGATTTCAAAAGCACATTTATTCTACTGTTCTTCACTGCCTCTACTGAAGCTATAGCAAATTTAGTAGTTCAGAAATAAATTATGCAATTTAAAAAGTTCCAAAGTACTAACTACTTTAACTGAGATTACAATCTTTATTTTATTTTATTTATTTTATTTTATTTATTATTATTTTTTTTTTGGTACGCGGGCCTCTCACTGTTGTGGCCTCTCCTGTTGTGGAGCACAGGCTCCGGACGTGCAGGCTCAGCGGCCATGGCTCACGGGCCTAGCCGTTCCGCAGCACATGGTATCTTCCCGAACCGGGGCACGAACCCGTGTCCCCTGCATTGGCAGGCGGACTCTCAACCACTGCGCCACCAGGGAAGCCCAAGGTTACAATTTTTAAAATGTATTTTATATATAATAAAGTACTGAATACCATTCATAATATACTAGGCAGCATGATTGGCCATTTATAGAATTCATTTTTAGTAAATGAAGGTTTTGCCTTGCCTTTCTTCTCCATCACTGATTAAAGACCTCTTGTCTTAACAGAAGATAACTGTAAAATTAAAGCATATAATATACACTAGAAGTAAAATTAAAAATAAAGGAGAAAGAAAGCAAAAACACAATAGCTGGGGGAAAATCCCAAAAGATACAATAACAACAAAATTCCAAGCTCTGCTGTAAAGGAGAAAAGTAATTCTAGTTTAAGCCCTAGATAGAAAAGACCATGCCACTTGTGCTTTATCTTGGGGACCGTCAGCACTTCCAATCCCAAAGAGCTCAATTACCACCCTTCTTTTATCCTCTGTCACTTCTCTCCCTCTAAGGATCCCTGACATATTCAAGACCAATCCTAAAATGGCAGAGAATGGAGGAGGAGAGCACTGCTAAAACATGGTACTTTTCATCTTTTCCCTTGAAGCCTTAACCATGAAAAATTTTTTTTGACTTCAATTCTGATTGTTTAGGAAGCATATTATTTTTCTTATGATAATGAAATATGCTACACTGGCAAATAAATGTATGTTATCTCTTGAGATACTAGTGGAAATAAGATAGCTAAATCTCAAAAGGTTACCCCCAAAATAAGTTCTAAAAATTTGTGCTACAGAGTGAAGATTATAAAATAAGTCTATTAAAATCATTTTCTACAAATAGTGACCTCACACATTACTGTATGCTTAAAGGTTACTCTTTATCTTTTACATAAATCATTCTGATGCTAAGAAGAACTAAAAAGTATGATACAAACATCCTACTAATGTCTTAATTATAATACGTTTTTGTAAAAGTGTTTTAAAAGGACATGTAACAAATGTACATCACCACATTATTTCTTTCCATTTTGAGCTTCACACCCTAACAGATATTCTATGGAAACCATGTCCTATATCTTAAACACATGTAAAATATTCCCAAATCACCGTATTTTACATTACTGGAATTCTTTGCTCCAATGAGACAGTTAATACTTAGTTTTGTCTCAAGTTACTGTTCAAAAAGAAGAATTTTTTTAAGACTCAACTATAAAGATAAAAATAAGCTTTGCACAGCAACGGAGACCCAACACAGCCAAAAAAGAAAAAAAAATAATTAATTAAAAAAATAAGCTTCAAATAATCTGTGAAGAATTTAGAACTATATAATTTTTAAAATTCTATATACATGCATATGTATTCATATCTTGAGATGCAAACCAATACACTAAAACTCTGTAAATCATACCATTAACCTATGAATTATTTTAAGTGAAGGTTAAAAATGACAGCTAACAGTTAATGAGCACTTATTATGGGCCAGGCATTAAGCTAAGAGCCTTTTTTTTTTCTTGTTGGAGAGCACGGTCTCTAGGTGCGCGGGCTTCAGTAGTTATGGCACATGGGCTCAGTAGTTGTGGTGCACAAGCTTAGTTGCTCTGCAGCATGTGGGATCTTCCCGGACCAGGACTCGAACCCATGTCCCCTGCATTGGCAGGCGAATTCTTAACCACTGTGCCACCAGGGAAGCCCAAGCTAAGAGCTTTATGTCTATTATTTATCCTCCTCGAACCCTATGAAACATGAAGTATTGTTATCAACTTAACTTTACAAGTAAGAAAACTTAAGGCATACAAGCATTAAGAACCTTACCTAAAGTTGTATAGCTAGGAAATGGTGGTGAGAACTCTAAAGACATGCTGTTAACCATTATGTGTACCTCTTCTTTGAAGTCAAATCATACTTCTCCCATGTAATATCTCCCAGGAAAACAGTTCTATGTAACATCATAACTCTAATAATAAAATCCTAGAATTCAAGAAGTTTCTTCACTTCATCTATCATCTCTGTTATAATGACCACAAAACCACATAGATAAGCCTATTTTCTTGTTCATATTTCATCATCTACTGCTCACATTTTACTACTTGTTCCTTAACCATTCAGTCTCAAACTAGACCACTTACAGCTCTCATTTGAATGTATTATTAATGGTTTATTTGCAAGAAAAAAATCTCTGTATTCCAGTAAATTCACTTAGCTCACCCACCTATTAAATAGCCACTTAAAGCAAATAGGATTCTTTACTTACCAAAAATGTACATCTGTCCTCATCAAGAGTTTTAAGCAGTTCATAATAAGGCATTCAGATATAACACCAAGGATAAAGGAACATGAGTCAACTAACTAAGAAAATCCCAGCAGCTTAGTAAAGTCACTGTTAACTAGTACAAACTTAGCTGAATTTCCTAGAAACCAATGAAGAAATAGAACCATGATAGATTTTATCTAGTAAAAAGAACAGTTCATTAAGCGATACAAACTTTTCATAACATGAAGTTTTTAGAGAAATCTCATGAAAGTATTAAAACGTACTGAAAGATAATAGTATCAATCAATTACTTCTGTTATCGTTAGTTTCTTCAGTAGCACAGACAATCCTTACAGGTACTTCCTTACAGTAATTACTTCTTAAGGCTGTGATTTTCAACTGTGGGTGATTTTGTCCCCAGGGGACATTCAGTAAAGTTTGGAGCCATTTTTGGTCATCACAACTGGTGTGGGGGGTTGCTACTGTCACCTAGTGGGTACAGGACATAAATACTGCTAAATATCTCACAATGCACAGGACAGGCTCCAACAACAAAGAATTATGCAGCTCAAAATGTCAATAGTGCTGAGTTAAGAAGTCCTGGATTCTCAAGGGCATAATTCTAAATCACAGGCATCTCGACAAACTAGTCTGAGAATTAGATTATGTATTCAGTTTTCTGGTGATTGAAAATTGGAAAAGGGATGTGTTGTGGCTTAATAAATCCAGCAAAGTAAAAATCTAGGCAATCTCTTAGACAACTTCTCTTAATAGTTTCAACTGTACTATACAATATTAATTCAAAAACAAAGTCACTGTTAAACATCTATTGTAGAATGAAAGGGATTCCAAAAGCTCTAGATTTATGAGACACAAGTGACAATCTGTACATGCAACAAGTTGAATAAATATTAATCATGCTGAGTAAAAAAAGCCAATCTCAAAAGTCTGCACACTGCTTGATACCATTTAGTTGCATTCTGAAAATGACAAAATAATAGAAATGGAGAGAAGAGCAATAGTGGTTGCCAGGGCTTAAAGATGATTGCAAGGAGTATACACAGGATTTCTCTATATTACCTCTGCAACTTCCTGTAAACATATAATTATTTCAAAATAAAAAAATATTTAAAAATGAGTCATAATGAAACTAAGTTTATAATCTGTTCAATAGAAATTCATCTAGATTCTGTCTCCCAAACCTGAAATGTTTGGGTACAACTGACAATTATCTGTTTTCTCTGACAGTACCTGACAGGTTCCTTCTTTGGTTCATTCATGGAATGACAGCCAATGGATGATAATACAACAGACAAGGATGCTAGTTTTCTAATTTGTTACAGTAGCAGGAAATCTAGCCAATCTATCAGTTAACAAATAGGATAAAGTAGTAAACAAAAGATGACACAGTTCCTGAATTCATAGAACTTAAAGAGTCTAGCGAAAAATAATTAAACAGATATTTACAAATAATTATGTAATTACAGGTACTTAAACTGTTGCTACAAAGAGCCTAAGTACAGGTTACTTACTATCTATAAGTGGACTGTACACTGTCTGTGGAGTAATTTAAAACTTATATGCAAGATTATATAGGTGATTTTATTTTATGCTCTATGATTTTCCTTCTTTTCCAAATTTTTCATATTGAATATTTTATAACCAGAAAAATGTCATCAGTGGGGGAAAGATTACAATCTTGAAAAACCCATCTAATATAGGAATAATGATCAAATGTTTAAACAAAGAATCTAGTCTGAACTACAATGTAATGGCTGTGTATACCTAAACTGTAACAAAAAGAAACTTGCAATATTACCAATGTTGATTTATCAATTTATTATTTTCTTTCCCCATACACGGGCCTCTCACTGTTGTGGCCTCTCCAGTTGAGGAGCACAGGCTCCGGACGCACAGATTCAGCGGCCATAGCTCACGGACCGAGCCGCTCCACGGCATGTGGGATCTTTCGAGGCATGTGGGATCTTTCCCGACTCGGGCACGAACCCGTGTCCCCTGCATCGGCAGGCGGACTGTCAACCACTGCGCCACCAGAGAAGCCCGAGATGGGCAACCTTGTCTTGTTCCTGATCTTAGTGGAAATGCTTTCAGTTTTTCACCATTGAGGACGATGTTGGCTGTGGGTTTGTCATATATGGGCTTTATTACGTTGAGGAAAGTTCCCTCTATGCCTACTTCCTGTAGGGTTTTTATCGTAAATGGGTGTTGAATTGTGTCAAAACTTTCTCTGCATCTGTTGAGATGATCATATGGTTTTTCTCCTTCAATTTGTTAATATGGTGTATCACATTGATTAATTTGTGTATATTGAAGAATCCATGCATTCCTGGAATAAACACCACTTGATCAGGGTGTATGATCCTTTTAATGTGTTGTTTGATTCTCTTTGCTTGTATTTTGTTGAGGATTTTTGCATCTATGTTCATCAGTGATATTGGCCTGTAGTTTTCTTTCTTTGTGACATCCTTGTCTGGTTTTGGTATCAAGGTGATGATGGCCTCGTAGAATGAGTTTGGGAGTGTTCCTCCCTCTGCTATATTTTGGAAGAGTTTGAGAAGGATAGGTGTTAGCTCTTCTCTAAATGTTCGATAGGATTCGCCTGTGAAGCCTTCTGGTCCTGGGCTTTTGTTTGTTGGAAGATTTTTAAGCACAGTTTCAATTTCAGTGCTTGTGATTGGTCTGTTCATATTTTCTGTTTCTTCCTGATTCAGTCTTGGCAGGTTGTGCATTTTTAAGAATTTGTCCATTTCTTCTAGGTTGTCCATTTTATTGGCATAGAGTTGCTGGTAGTAATCTCTCATGATCTTTTGTATTTGTGCAGTGTCAGTTGTTACTTCTCCTTTTTCATTTCTAATTCTATTGAGTTGAATCCTCTCCTTTTTTCTTGATGAGTCTGGCTAATGGTTTATCAATTTTGTTTATCTTCTCCAAGAACAAGCTTCTAGTTATATTGATCTTCACTATCGTTTCCTTCATTTCTTTTTCATTTATTTCTGATCTGTTTTTTATGATTTCTTTCCTTCTGCTAGCTTTGGGGGATTTTTGTTCTTCTTTCTCTAATTGCTTTAGGTGTAAGGTTAGGTTGTTTATTCAAGATGTTTCCTGTTTCTTAAAGTAGTATTGTATTGCTATAAACTTCCCTCTTAGAACTGTTTTTGCTGCATCCCATAGGTTTTGGGTCGTTGTGTCTCCATTGTCATTTGTTCCTAGGTAATTATTTTGTTTCCTCTTTGAGTTCTTCAATGATCACTTCGTTATTAAGTAGTGTATTGTTTAGCCTCCATGTGTTTGTATTTTTTACAGATTTTTTTCCTGTAATTGAAATCTAGTCTCATAGCATTGTGGTCGGAAAAGACACTTGATACAATTTCAAATTTCTTAAAATTACCAAGGCTTGATTTGTGACCCAAGTTATGATCTATCCTGGAGAATGTTCCATTAGCACTTGAGAAAAATGTGTATTCTGTTGTTTTGGATGGAGTGTCCTATAAATATCAATTAAGTCCATCTTGTTTAATGTATCATTTAAAGCTTGTGTTTCCTTATTTATTTTCATTCTGGATGATCTGTCCATGGATGAAAGTGGGGTGTTTAAGTCCCCTACCTATGAATGTGTTACTGTCGATTTCCCTTTTTATGGTTGTTAGTATTTGCCTTATGTATTGAGGTGCTCCTATTTTGAGAGCATATTTACAATTGTTATATCTTCTTCTTGGATTGATCCCTTGATCATTATGTAGTGTCCTTCTTTGTCTCTTCTAATAGTCTTTATTTTAAAGTCTATTTTATCTGATATAAGAATTGTTACTTCTGCTTTCTTTTGGTTTCCATTTGCATAGAATATCTTTTTCCATCCGCTTACTTTCAGTCTGCATGTGTCTCTAGGTCTGAAGTGGTTCTCTTGTAGACAGCATATATATGGATCTTGTTTTTGTATCCATTCAGTCAATTTGTGTCTTTTGGTGGGAATATTTAGTCCATTTACATTTAAGGTAATTATTGATATGTATGTCCCTATTCCCATTTTCTTAATTGTTTTAGGTTAGTTATTGTAGGTCTTTTCCTTCTCTTGTGTTTCTTGCCTAGAGAATTTTCTTTAGCATTTGTTGTAAAGGTGGTTTCGTGGTGCTGAACTCTCTCAGCTTTTGCTAGTCTGTAAAGCTTTTGATTTCTCCAACAAATCTGAATGAGATCCTTGTTGTGTAGAGTAATCTTGGTTGCAGATTTTTCTCCTTCATCACTTTAAATATGTCCTGCCAGTCCCTTCTGGCTTGTAGAGTTTCTGCTGAAAGATCAGCTGTTAACATTATGGAGATTCCCTTGTGTGTTATTTGTTGTTTTTCCCTTGCTGCTTTTAATATGCTTTCTTTGTATTTCATTTTTGACAGTTTGATTAATATGTGTCTTGGCATATTTCTCCTTTGACTTATCCTGCATGGGACTCTCTGTGCTTCCTGGACTTGATTAACTATTTCCTTTCCCATATTAGGGAAGTTTTCAACTATAATCTCTTCAAATACTTTCTCAGTCTCTTTCTTTTTCTCTTCTTCTTCTGGAACCCCTGTAATTCAAACGTTGGTACATTTAATGTTGTCCCAGAGGTCTCTGAGACTGTCCTCATTCTTTTCATTCTTTTTTCTTTATTCTGCTCTGCAGTAGTTATTTCTACTCTTTTATCTTCCAGGTCACTTATCCGTTCTTCTGCCTCAGTTATTCTGCTATTAATCCCATCTAGACTATTTTTCATTTCATTTATTGTGTTATTCATTGTTGTTTGTTTCATCTTTATTTCTTCTAGGTCCTTGTTAAATGTTTCTTTCATTTTGTCTATTCTATTTCCAAGATTTTGGATCATCTTTACTATCATTATTATGAATTCTTTTTCAGGTAGACTGCCTATTTCCTCTTCATTGTTAGGTCTGGTGGCTGTTTATCTTGCTGCTTCATCTCTTGTGTGTTTTTCTCTCTTCTCATTTTGCTTATCTTACTGTGTTTGGGGCCTCCTTTTTGCAGGCTGCAGTTTCGTAGTTCCCGTTGTTTTTGGTGTCTGTCCCCAGTGGCTAAGGTTGGTTCAGTGGGTTGTGTAGGCTTCCTGGTGGAGGGGACTATTGCCTGTGTTCTGGTGGATGAGGCTGGATCTTGTCTTTCTGGTGGGCAAGTCCACGTCTGGTTGTGTGTTTTGGGGTGTTTGTGGACTTATTATGATTTTAGGCAGTCTCTCTGCTAATGGGTGAGGTTGTGTTTCTGTCTTGCTAGTTGTTTGGCATAGGGTGTCCAGCACTGTAGCTTGCTGGTCGTTGAGTGAAGCTGGGTGCTTGTGTTGAGATGGAGATCTCTGGGAGATTATCATCGTTTGTTATTATGTGGAGCTTGGAGGTCTCTTGTGGACTAGTGTCCTGAAGTTGGTTCTTCCAGCTCAGAGGCACAGCAGTGACTCCTGGCTGCAGCAACAAGAGCCTTTCATTCACATGGCTCAGGATAAAAGGGAGAAAAATACAAAGAAAGAATTAGTAGAAGAAGAAAGACAGGAAGAAAGAAAGAAAGAAAGAAAGAAAGAAAGAAAGAAAGAAAGAAAGAAAGAAAGAAAGAAAGAAAGAAAGAAAGAAAGGAAGAAGAAAGAAAGAAAGAAAGAAAGAAGGAAGGAAGGAAAGAAAGAAAGGAAGAAAGAAAGGAAGGAAGGAGGGAGGGAGGGAAGAAATGAGTGAGTGAGGAAGGGAGGAAGGAAGGAAGGAAGGAGTGAAGGAAGAAGAAAAGAAAGAAGATAAAGTAAAATAAAATAAAGTTGTTAAAATAAAAAGTAATTATTAAGAAAAAAAATTTTTTTAAAAAAGCAGACGGTTAGAACCCTAGGACATATGGTGGAAGCAAAGCTATACAGACAAAATCTCATACAGAAGCATCCACATACACACTCACAAAAAGAGGAAAAGGGGAAAAAATAAATCTTGCTCTCAAAGTCCACCTCCTCAATTTGGGATGATTCGTTGTCTATTCAGGTATTCCACAGAGGCAGCGTACATCAAGTTGATTGTGGAGATTTAATCCCCTGCTTCTGAGGCTGCTGGGAGAGATTTCCCTTTCTCTTCTTTGTTGTCACAGGTCCCAGGGCTCAGCTTTGGATTTGACCCTGCCCCTGCGTGTAGGTCGCCGTAGGGCGTCTGTTTTTCGCTCAGACACGACGGGGTTAAAGGAGCCGCTGATTCGGGGGCTCTGGCTCACTCTGGCTGGGGGGAGGGAGGAGCACGGAATGCGGGGCGGGCCTGCGGCCGCAGAGGCTCGTGTAACATTACACCAGCCTGAGGTGCGCCGTACGTTCTCCCGGGGAAGTTGCCCCTGAATCCTGGGACCCTGGCAGTGGCGGGCTGCACAGGCTCCACGGAAGGGGGTTGTGGAGAGTGACCTGTGCTCACACACAGGCTTCTTGATGGCAGCAGCAGCAGCCTTAGCGTCTCATGCACGTTTCTGGGGTCCGTGGTTTTAGCCGCGGCTCGCACCCGTCTCTGGAACTCCTTTTAGCAGAGCTCTTTAATCCCCTCTCCTCGCGCGCCAGGAAACAAAGGGAAGAAAAAGTCTCTTGCCTCTTCGGCAGCTCCAGACTTTTCCCCGGACTCCCTCCTGGCTAGCCGTGGTGCACTAACCCCTTCAGGCTGTGTTCACGCAACCAACCCCAGTCCTCTCCCTGCGCTCCGACGGAAGCCGGAGCCTCAGCTCCCAGCCCCGCCCGCCCCAGCGGGTGAGCAGACAAGCCTCTCGGGCTGGTGAGTGCCGGTCGGCACCAATCCTCTGTGTGGGAATCTCTCCGCTTTACCCTCCGCACGCCTGTGGCTGCACTTTCCTCCGTGGCTCCAAAGTTTTCCCCCTCCGCCACCTGCAGTCTCCGCCCGCGAAGGGGCTTCCTAGTGTGTGGGAACCTTTCCTCCTTCACAGCTCCCTCCCACTGGTGCAGGTCCCATCCCTATCCGTTTGTCTCTGTTTATTCTTTTTTCTTTTGCCCTACCTAGGTACGTGGGGAGTTTCTTGCCTTTTGGGAGGTCTGAGGTCTTCTGCCAGCGCTCAGTAGGAGTTCTGTAGGAGTTGTTCCACGTGTGGATGTATTTCTGGTGTATCTGTGGGGAGGAAGGTGATCTCCACGTCTTACTCTTCCGCCATCTTCCAAGAGAAACTCTGGCATTTTTAAAATTAACATCTTTATTGGAGTATACTTGCTTTACAATGCTGTGTAAATTTCTGCTCTATAACAAAGGGAATCAGATATACCTATATCCCCAAAATGCCACCACATTTTATTCTTCCTCCCAAACTCCCTACCCCAGCCCTCTGGTTGTCACAAATCACTGAGTGGATATCCCTGTGCTATGCAGCTGCTTCCCATTAGCTGTCTATTTTACATTGTATAGTGTACATATGTCAGTGTTACACTTTCACTTCATGTTCTCAACCCCATTCTCTACGTCTGTATCTTTATATCTGTTTTGAACTTAGGTTCATTCAAACCATATTTCTGTTTTCTTTTTTTAGATTACTATATATGTGCTAGCATACAGTTTTTGTTTTTCTTCCTTTGACTTCTTCAGTGTGTGCTACAGACTCTAGATTCATCCACATCACTATAGATAACTCAATTTTGTTTTCTAATATGGCTGAGTAATATTCTAGTGTATATATGTGCCATAACCTCTTTATCCATTCATGCATCAATGAACAGTTACGTGGCTTCCATATCCTAGCTATTGTATACACTGCTGTAAAGTTCAGGCTTGTACTTCACTCTTTTTGAATTATGGATTTCTCAGGGTATATGCCCTCTATTGGGACAGTCTGAGTCATACGTTTGTAGTAAGTTTTGAAGGAAACTCCATAATGTACTCCATAGTGGCTGTATCGATTTACATTTCCACACAGAGTGCAAGAGTGTTCTCTTTTCTCCACACCCTCTCCAGCATTTATGGTTTATACATTTTTTTGAGGATGGCTAATCTGAGCAGTGTTCAGGGATACCTCTTTTAGTTTTGATTTCCATTTCTCTTACGATTCGTGATGTTGAGCAACATTTCCTTTGTTTCTTTTCAATCTGTATATCTTCTTCAGGGAAATATTTATTTAGCTGTTCTGCCAGTTTTTGGATTCAGTTTTTTGCCTTTTTAGATACTGAGTTTCATGAGCTCCTTATATATTTTTATATATTACTCTTACAAAGGAGAGTAATCCTTTGTCAGTTGCTTCTTTGGAAAATATTTTCTCCCTACTGAGGGTTTTCTTTTTGTCTTTTTAATGGTTTCCTTTGCTGGCCAAAGCTTTTAAGTTTCATTTGGTCCCATTTGTTTATTTTTGTTTTCATTTCCCTTTGTCTAGGGTATTGTTCAAACGGAACGTGCTATGATTTATGTCATAGAGTGTTCTGCCTAGGGTTTCCTCTAAGAGTTTTAAATTGTCTGGCCCTCCATTTATGTCTGTAATCCATTTTGAGTCTATTTTTTTTTTATGGTGTTAGGAAGTGTTACAATTTGACTCTTTTACATGTAGCCATCCAGTTTCCCCAGCACCACTTATTCAAGAGGCTGTCTTTTCTCCATTGTATATTCTTGCCTCCTTTTTCCAAGATAAGGTCACAATATGTGTCTGAGCCAATCTCACGGTTTTCCCTCCTGTTCCCTTCATGTATATATCTGTGTTTGTGTATGTACCATACTATCTTGATTACTGTAACTTTGGAGTATATTCTGGAGGCAGGGAGCCTGATTCTTCCAGCTGAATTTTTCTTTCTCAAGTTTGCTCTTACTGTTCAGGGTCTTTTGTGTTTGAATACAAATTGTGAATATTTTTGTTCTAGTTCTTTGAAAATTTCCATTGGTAGTTTGTTAGGGATTGCACTGAATGTATACATTGCTATGGGTTTTATATTCCTTTTCACAATGTTGATTCTTCCCATCCAAGAACATTGTATATCTCGCTCTCTGATTGTATGGTCCGTAATTTCTCTCATCAGTGTCTTATTGTTTTCTGCATACAGGTTTTTGTCTCTGTAGATTAGTTTCTTCTTAGGTATTTTATTCTTTTTTTTGCAATGGTAAATGGAGTGTTTCCTTAGTTTCTCTGTCATATTTTTCATCTTTCAGATATAGAAATGCAAGATATTTTTGTGCATTCATTTTGTATCATGCTATTTTAGAAAATTCATTGATTAGCTGTTGTAGATTTTTGGTAGCCTCTTTTGGATTCTTTACATATAGTATCATGTCATCTTTAAACTGTGAGAATTTTAATTCTTCCTTTCTAATGTGGCTTCTTTTCATTTCTTTTTCTTCTCTGATTGATGAGGCTAAAATTTCCAAATGTATGTTGATTAATATTGGTGAGAGTGTGAAACCTTGTCTTGTTCCTGATCTTAGAGGAAATGGTTTCAGTTTTTCACCCTTGAGAATGATGTTGGCTATGGGTTTGTCATACATGACCTTTATTCTGTTGAGTAGGTTCCCTCTATGTCTAGTTTCTGGAGTGTTGGGGTTTTCTTTTTTCATCATAAAGTGGTGTAGAATTGTGTCAAAATATTTTATGCATCTAATCAGATTATCATATTGTTTTTATCCTTCAATTGGTTTATAGGGTGTATCAGATGGATTGATGTATGTTTATTAAAGAACCCTTGCATCCCTCACTTGATCTTGGTGTATGATCCTTTTAAGTTTTGTTCGTTTTTGTCTGCTATTTTTTGGTTGAGGATTCTTGCATCTGTGTTCATCAGTGATACCGGACTGTAATTTTCTTTTTTGTGATATCTTTGTCCGTTTTTGGTATCAGCATGATGGTCACCTGTTAGAGTGAATTTGGGAGTGTTTCTCCTTCTGAAATTTTTGGGAAGAGTTTGAGAAGAATGGATGTTAGCTCTTCCCTAAATGTTGGAATGAATTTTCCTGTGAAGCCATCCACCTGGACTTTTTTATCTTGGAAGATGTTAAGTCACATTTTCTAGTTCATTGCTTGTGACTGGTCATGTCACATTTTCTATTTGTCTCTGGTTCAGTCCATCTTTCCAGGTTGTCCATTGTATTGGCATTTACCTATTTTAGGAAGTCTCTTATGATACATTGTAATTCTTTGTTGTCAGTTCCAAATCTCATTTTTTTATTTCTAATTATATTGGTTTGAATCCCCTTCCTTTACTTCTTGATGAGGATGACAAAATATTTATTGATTTTGTTAATTTTCTGAAACAACTGGATTTTAGTTTCATTGATCTTGCTATTATTTCTAGTTTGTATTTCATTCCTTTCTGGCCAGATTTTTTATTAACATCTTTATTGGAGTATTTCTGCTTTATAACAAAGTGAATCAGTTATACATATACATATGTTCCCATATCTCTTCCCTCTTGTGTCTCCCTCCCTCCCACCCTCCCTAACCCACCTCTCCAGGTGGTCCCTGTGCTATGAGGCTGCTTCCCACTAGCTATCTACCTTACGTTTGGTAGTGTATATATGTCCATGCCTCTCTCTCGCTTTGTCACAGCTCACACTTCTCCCTCGCCATATCCTCAAGTCTGTTCTCTAATAGGTCTGTGTCTTTATTCCTGTCTTATCCCTATGTTCTTCATGACATTTTTTTTCTTAAATTCCACATATATGTGTTAGCATATGGTATTTGTCTTTCTCTTTCTGACTTACTTCACTCTGTATGACAGACTCTAGGTCTATCCACCTCATTACAAATAGCACAATTTCATTTCTTTTTTTTTAACATCTTTATTGGGGTATAATTGCTTTACAATGGTGTGTTAGTTTCTGCTTTATAACAAAGTGAATCAGTCATACATAAACATATGTTCCCATATGTCTTCCCTCTTGCGTCTCTCTCCCTCCCACCCTCCCTATCCCACCCCTCCAGGCTGTCACAAAGCACCAAGCCAATATCCCTGTGCCATGCGGCTGCTTCCCACTAACTATCTACCTTACTACGTTTGTTAGTGTGTATATGCCCATGACTCTCTCTCGCCCTGTCACAGCTCACCCTTCTCCCTCCCCATAACCTCAGGTCTGTTCTCTAGGAGGTCTGCATCTTTATTCCTGCTTTACCCCTAGGTTCTTCATGACATTTGTTTTCTTAAATTCCATATATATGTGTTAGCATACGGTATTTGTCTTTTTCTTTCTGACTTACTTCACTCTGTATGACAGACTCTAGGTCTATCCACCTCATTACAAATAACTCAATTTCGTTTCTTTTTATGGCTGAGTAATATTCCATTGTATATATGTGCCACATCTTCTTTATCCATTCATCTGATGATGGGCACTTAGGTTGTTTCCATCTCTGAGCTATTGTAAATAGAGCTGCAATGAACATTTTGGTACATGACTCTTTTTGAATTATGTCAGGGTATATGCCCAGTAATGGGATTGCTGGGTCATATGGTAGTTCTATTTGTAGTTTTCTAAGGGACCTCCATACTGTTCTCCATAGTGGCTATACCAATTCACATTCCCACCATCAGTGCAAGAGTGTTCCCTTTACTCCACATCTTCTCCAGCACTTATTGTTTCTAGATTTTTTATGATGGCCATTCTGACTGCTGTGAGGTGATACCATTGAAGTTTTGATTTGCATTTCTCTAATGATTAGTGATGTTGAGCATTCTTTCATGTGTTTGTTGGTAGTCTGTATATCTTCTTTGGAGAAATGTCTATTTAGGTCTTCTGCCCATTTTTGGATTGGGATTTTTGTTATTTTGTTATTGAGCTGCATGAGTTGCTTGTAAGTTTTGGAAATTAATCCTTTGTCAGCTGCTTCACTGGCAAAAATTTTCTCCCATTCTGAGGTTGTCTTTTCGTCTGCTTTATGGTTTCCTTTGCTGTATAAAAGCGTTGAAGTTTCATTAGGTCCCATTTGTTTATTTTTGTTTTTATTTACATTTCTCTAGGAGGTGGGTCAAAAAGGATCTTGCTGTGATTTATGTCATAGAGTGTGCTGCCTATGTTTTCCTCTAAGAGTTTGATAGTTTCTGGCCTTACATTTAGGTGTTTAATCCATTTTGAGCTTATTTTTGTGTATGGTGTTAGGGAGAGAACTAATCTCATAATTTTACATGTACCTCTCCAGTTTTCCCAGCATCACTTGTTGAAGAGGCTGTCCTTTATCCACTGTACATTTCTGCCTCCTTTATCAAAGATAAGGTGACCATATGTGTGTGAGTTTATCTCTGGGCTTTCTATCCTGTTCCCTTGATCTGTCTTTCTGTTTTTTGTGCCAGTACTATACTGTCATTATTACTGTAGCTTTGTAGTATAGTCTGAAGTCAGGGAGCCTGATTCCTCCAGCTACGTTTTTTGTTCTCAAGATTGCTTTGGCTATTTGGGGTCTTTTGTGTTTCCATACAAATTGTGAAATTTTTTGTTCTAGTTCTGTGAAAAATGTCAGTGGTAGTTTGATAGGGATTGCATTGAATCTGTAGATTTTGGGGTATTAGAGTCATTTCACAATGTTGATTCTTCCAATCCAAGAACATGGTATATCTCTCCATCTATTTGTATCATCTTTAATTTCTTTAATCAGTGTCGTATAATTTTCTGCATACAGGTCTTTTGTCTCCTTAGGTATGTTTATCCTAGATATTTTAATCTTTTTGTTGCAATGGTAAATGGGAGTGTTTTCTTGATTTCACTTTCAGATTTTTCATCATTAGTGTATAGGAATGCCAGAGAGTTCTGTGCATTAATTTTGTATCCTGCCACTTTATCAAATTCACTGATTAGCTCTAGTAGTTTTCCGGTAGCATCTTTAGGATTCTCTATGTATAGGATCATGTCATCTGCAAACAGTGACAGCTTTACTTCTTCTTTTCCGATTTACATTCCTTTTATTTCCTTTTCTTCTCTGATTGCTGTGGCTAAAACTTCCAAAACTATGTTGAATAAGAGTGGTGACAGTGGGCAACCTTGTCTTGTTCCTGATCTTAGTGGAAATGCTTTCAGTTTTTCACCATTGAGGATGATGTTAGCTGTGGGTTTGTCATATATGGCGTTTATTATGTTGAGGAAAGTTCCCTCTATGCCTACTTTCTGCAGGGTTTTTATCATAAATTGGTGTTGAATTTTGTCAAAAGCTTTCTCTGCATCTATTGAGATGATCATATGGTTTTTCTCCTTCAAGTTGTTAATATGGTGTATCACGTTGATTGATTTGCGTATATTGAAGAATCCTTACATTCCTGGATAAACCCCACTTGTTCAGGGTGTATGATCCTTTTAATGTGCTGTTGGATTCTCTTTGCCAGAATTTTGTTGAGGATTTTTGCATCTATGTTCATCAGTGATATTGGCCTGTAGTTTTCTTTCTTTGTGACATCCTTGTCTGGTTTTGGTATCAAGGTGATGGTGGCCTCGTAGAATGAGTTTGAGAGTGTTCCTTCCTCTGCTATATTTTGGAAAAGTTTGAGAAGGATAGGTGTTTGCTCTTCTCTAAATGTTTGATAGGATTCGCCTGTGAAGCCATCTGGTCCTGGGTTTTTGTTTGTTGGAAGATTTTTAATCACAGTTTCAATTATAGTGCTTGTGATTGGTCTTTTCATATTTTCTTTTTCTTCCTGATTCAGTCTTGGTACGTTTTGCATTTCTAAGAATTTGTCCATTTCTTCCATGTTGTCCATGTTATTGGCATAGAGTTGCTTGTAGTAATCTCTCATGATCTCTTGTATTTCTGCAGTTTCAGTTGTTACTTCTCCTTTTTCATTTCTAATTCTATTGATTTGAGTCTCCTCCCTTTTTTTCTTGATGATTCTGGCTAATGGGTTATCTATTTTGTTTATCTTCTCAAAGAACCAGGTTTTAGATTTGTTGATCTTTGCTATCGTTTCCTTCATTTCTTTTTCATTTATTTCTAGTCTGTTTTTATGATTTCTTTTCTTCTGCTAACTTTGGAGTATTTTTGTCCATCTTTCTCTAATTGCTTTAGGTGCCAGGGTAGTTTGTTCATTCAAGATGTTTCCTGTATTTTAAGGTGGGCTTCTATTGCTATATACTTCCCTCTTAGAACTGTTTTTGCTGCATCCCATAGATTTTGGGTTGTCGTGTCTCCATTGTCATTTGTTTCTAGGTATTTTTTTATTTCCTCTTTGATTTCTTCAGTGATCACTTCGTTGTTAAGTAGTGTATTGTTTAGCCTCCATGTGTTGGTATTTTTTACAGATCTTTTTCTGTAATTGATATCTAGTCTCATAGCATTGTGGTCAGAAAATATACTTGGTACAATTTCAGTTTTCTTAAATTTACCAAGGCTTGATTTGTGACCCAAGATATGATCTATCCTGGAGAATGTTCCATGAGCACTTGAGAAAAATGTGTACTCTGTTGTTTTTAGATGGAGTGTCCTATAAATATCAATTAAGTCCATCTTGTTTAATGTATCATTTAAAGCTTGTGTTCCTTATTTATTTTCATTCTGGATGATCTGTACATTGGTGAAAGTGGGGTGTTAAAGTCCTCTACTATGAATGTGTTACTGTCGATTTCCACTTTCGTGGCTGTTACTATTTTTCTTATGTATTGAGGTGCTCCTATGTTGGGTGCATAAATATTTACAATTGTTATATCTTCTTCTTGGATCGATCCCTTGATCATTATGTAATGTCCTTCTTTGTCTCTTCTAATAGTCTTTATTTTAAAGTCTATTTTTGTCTGCTATGAGAATTGCTACTTCAGCTTTCTTTTGGTTTCCATTTGCATGGAATATCTTTTCCATCCCCTTACTTTCAGTCTGTATGTGTCTCTGGGTCTGAAGTGGGTTTCTTGTAGACAGCATATATATGGATCTTGTTTTTGTATCCATTCAGCCACTCTGTGTCTTTGGTGGGAGCATTTAGCCCATTTACAATTAAGGTAATTATCGATATGTATGTCCCTATTTTCATTTTCTAAATTGTTTTGGGTTCATTATTGTAGGTCTTTTCCTTCTCTTGTGTTTCTTGCCTGGAGAAGATCCTTTATCATTTGTTGTAAAGGTTGTTTGGTGGTGCTGAACTCTCTCACCTTTTGCTTGTCTGTAAAGCTTTTGATTTCTCCATCAAATCTGAATAAGCTCCTTGTTGTGTAGAGTAATCTTGGTTGCAGATTTTTCTCCTTCATCACTTTAAATATGTCCTGCCAGTCCCTTCTGGCTTCCACAGTTTCTGCTGAAAGATCAGCTGTTAACATTATGGAGATTCCCTGTGTGTTATTTGTTGTTTTTCCCTTGCTGCTTTTAATATGCTTTCTTTGTATTTAATTTTTGACAGTTTGGTTAATATGTGACTTGGCATATTTCTCCTTGGATTTATCCTGTATGGGACTCTCTGTCCTTCCTGGACTTGACTATTTCCTTTCCCATATTAGGGAAGTTTTCAACTATAATCTCTTCAAATATTTTCTCAGTCCCTTTCTTTATCTCTTCTTTTTCTGGAACCCCTGTAATTCAAACGCTGGTGCGTTTAATGTTGTCCCAGAGGTCTCTGAGACTGTCCTCAGTTCTTTTCATTCTTTATTCTGCTCTGCAGTAGTTATTTCCACTCTTTTATCTTCCAGGTCACTTATCCGTTCTTTTGCCTCAGTTATTCTGCTATTGATCCCATCTAGAGTATTTTCCATTTCATTTATTGTGTTGTTCATCATTGTTTGTTTCATCTTTCGTTCTTCTAAGTTCTTGTTAAATGTTTCTTTCATTTTGCCTATTTCCAAGATTTTTGATCATCTTTACTGTCATTATTCTGAATTCTTTTTCAGGTAGACTGCCTATTTCCTCTTCATTTGTTAGGTCTGGTGGATGTTTATCTTGCTCCTTCATCTGCTGTGTGTTTTTCTGTCTTCTCATTTTGCTTATCTTACTGTGTTTGGGGTTTCCTTTCTGTAGGCTGCATGTCCGTAGTTCCCGTTGTTTTTGATGTCTGTCTCCAGTGGCTAAGGTTGGTTCAGTGGGTTGTGTAGGCTTCCTGGTGGAGGGGACTAGTGCCTGTGTTTTGGTGGATGAAGCTGGATCTTGTCTTTCTGGTGGGCAGGTCCACGTTTGGTGGTGTGTTTTGGGGTGTTTGTGGACTTATGATTTTAGGCAGTCTCTCTGCTAATGGGTGAGGTTGTGTTCCTGCCTTGCTAGTTGTTTGGCATAGGGTGTCCAGCACTGTAGCTTGCTGGTCGTTGAGTGAAGTTTGGTGCTGGTGTTGAGATGGAGATCTCTAGGAGATTTTCGCCATTTGATATTATGTGGAGCTGGGAGGTCTCTTGTTTACCAGTGTCCTGAACTTGGCTCTCCCAGCTCAGAGGAACAACAGTGACTCCTGGCTGCAGCACCAAAAGCCTTTCATCCACACGGCTCAGAATAAAAGGGAGGAAAAGTAGAGACAAAGAATTAGTAGAAATAGAAAGAAAGAAAGAAAGAAAGAAAGAAAGAAAGAAAGAAAGAAAGAAAGAAAGAAAGAAAGAAAGAAAGAAGGAAAGAAAGGAAGGAAGGAAGGAAGGAAGAAAGAAAGAAAGAGAGAGAGAAAGAATGGAAGGAAGGAAGGAAGAAGAAAAGAAGGAAAGAAAAAAAGAAAGGAGGGTGGGAGGGAGGGAGGGTGGTTGTGATGGATGGTGGGAGGAGGGAAGGAAGGAAGGGAGGAGGGAAGGAAGGAAAAAAGAAAGAAGGTAAAGTAAAATAAAATAAAGTAAAATATAATAAAGTTATTAAATTAAAAAATAATTATTAAGAAAAAAATTTAAAAACAAACAAAAATGGACGGATTGAATCTTAGGACAAATGGTGGAAGCAAAGCTATACAGACAAAATCTCATACAGAAGCACACACGTACACACTCACAAAAAGAGGAAAAGGGGAAAAAATCATAAATCTTGCTCCCAAAGTCCACCTCCTCAATTTGGGATGATTCTTTGTCTATTCAGGTATTCCACAGATGCAGGGTACATCAAGTTGATTGTGGAGCTTTAATCCGCTGCTCCTGAGGCTGCTGGGAGAGATTTCCCTTTCTCTTCTTTGTTCGCACAGCTCCCAGGGGATCAGCTTTGGATTTGGCCCCGCCTCTGCGTGTAGGTCGCCGTAGGGCGTCTGTTTTTTCGCTCAGACACGACGGGGTTAAAGGAGCCGCTGATTCGGGGGCTCTGGCTCACTTAGGCCAGGGGGAGGGAGGGGCATGGAGTGCGGGGCAGGCCTGCGGCGGCAGAGGCTGGCGTGACGTTGCACCAGCCTGGGGCCCGCCGTGCGTTCTCCCGGGGAAGTTGTTCCTGGATCCTGGGAACCTGGGAGTGGCGGGTTGCACAGCCTCCCCGGAAGGGGGGTGTGGAGAGTGACCTGTGCTCACACACAAGCTTCTTGGTGGCAGCAGTAGCGTCGTTAGCGTCTCCTGCCTGTCTCTGGGGTCCGCGCTTTTAGCCGCGGCTCGCGCCCGTCTCTGGAGCTGCATTAAACAGCGCTCTTAACCCACTCTCCTCGCGCACCAGGAAACAAAGAGGGAAAAAAAAGTCTCTTGCCTCTTCGGAATCTCCAGACCTTTTTCCTGGAGTATAATTACTTTAAAATGCTTTTTAAATTTCTGCTGTGTAACAAAGGGAATCAGCTGTATATATACCAATATCCCCAAATCCCCTCCATCTTTTACGCTCCTTCTCCCACTCCCAATCCCATCTCTCTGAGTTGTCAGAAATCATTGAGCTGATATACCTGTGCTAAGCTGCTGCTTCCCAACATCTATCTATTTTACACTGAGTAGTGTATATGTGTCAATGCTACACTTTCACTTTGTGTGCTCATTGTCTACATCTGCGTCTGTATTGCTGTTCTGACCTTAAGTTCATGAAAAATATATTTCTGGTTGTTATTGTTTTAGATTCCATATATATGTGTTAGCATATGGTTTATGTTTTTCTCCCTATGAGTTTTTCACTGTGTACCGCAGACTATAGGTCCATCCACATCTCTACAAATAACTCAATTTCGTTTCCTAATATGGTTGAGTAATATTCCAGTGTATATACGTACCATATCTTCTTTATCCATTCATCTGGCAATGGACACTTAGGTTGCTTCCATGTCTTGGCTATTTTAAACAGTGCTGTAAAATACAGTGTGGTATTTCATTCTTTTTGAATTATGGGTTTCTCAGGTTATGTGCCCAGTATTATGACTGCTGAGTCACGTGGTTGTAGTGAGTTTTGGCTTTTTAAGGAAACTCCATAATGTCCTCCATAGTGGCTGTATCAGTTTACATTCCCACAAAGAGTGCAAGAGGGTTCACTTTGCTCCACACCCTCTCCAGCAATTGTGGTTTATATATTGTTTGAGGACAGCTAATCTGAGCAGTGTGCAGTGATACCTCATTTAGTTTTTATTTTCATTTCTCTTATGATTCGTGATGTTGAGCATCCTTTCAATATCTTATAGTTTTCTGCATACAAGTTTTTGTTTCCATAGGTAAGTTTCTACATAGGTATTTCATTCTTTTCTGTTGCAGTGGTAAAAGGGATTGTTTCCTTAGTTTCTCTGTCAGATTTTTCATCTTTGGCATGTAGGAATGCTCGAGACTTTTGTGCATTCATTTTGTACCATGCTACCTCACAAAATTCATTGATTAGCTCTTGTATATTTTGGGTAGCCTCTTTTGGATTCTCTACATATATTATCATGTCATCTGCAAACCATGAGAATTTTAATTCTCCTTTTCTGATTTGTTTTTCTTTCATTTCTTTTTCTTCTCTGATAGCAGTGGCTAAATCTTCCAAAACTATTTTAAATAATAGTCGTGAGACTGGGCAGCCGTGTCTTTTTCCTAATATTAGAGGAAATAGTTTCAGCTTTTTGCCCTTGAGAAGAATGTTGGCTGTGTTTTTGTCATACATGACCTTTATGATGTTGAGGTAGGTTACCTCTATGCCTACTTTCTGGAGTGCTTTTCATGTTTTATCATAAGCTTTTAAAAATTCTGTTACAAAATTTTTCAACGTCAATTTAGATTATCATATGGATTTTATCTTTCAATATTTAATAGGCTGTGTCACCTGGATTAATGTGCCTTTATTAAAGAATCCTTGCATCACTGGGCAAAATCTCTCTTGATCTTGATGTATGATCCTTTTGAAATTTTGTTGGATTTTATATGTTAGTTTTTCGTTGAGAATTTTTGCGTCTATGTTCATCAGTGATTCCGGTTTGTAATTTTCATTTTTGTGATATCTTTGTCCTGTTTTGTTAGAACAAACTTGGGAGTGTTCCTCTGCCTGCCATTTTTTGGAAGAGTTTGAGAAGAATGGGTGTTATGTCTTCCCTAAATTTTGAATAGAATTCTACTTTTAAGATATCCATCTGGCCTTTTATTTTTTTGAATAATTTAAGTCACTGTTTCGATTTCATTACTTGTGATTTCCTGGTTTATCTTTATATTTCTCTCTGATTCAGTCATGTAAGCTTTTTTTGGCCTAATAATTTGTCCATGTCTGTGGGAAACGGTTGGCCTTGAGAGCAAGCTGCAGACATGCCAGGCATGCGGCCGCTGCTCGAAGGGACTGTCCCTACTTGTTCCCCTCCTTGTTCCATTCCATGGGAGATAAATCACCAGGGCCCAGAGATCAGAAAGAATGTAAAATGAGACAAGAAAAGCTGTCTCCCCCCTGCACGTGCAGGTTATTTTGGATGATTCTGGGCTTATGGGTTTCCTCCCAGGGAAGTTAACCTTGAGCCGAGAGAGTCTGTAGATGATGTAAACCACCATCTGGCAACCAACCTCCCTTTTTCTAGTCTATATAATCTGCAACTGTAGCATAATAAAATTTGCCTTGCAACCATCAGTTGTCTTGTCCTTCTGACCCCATTCGTCAGTGCTACTTCAGTTCCTTACCCCTTTCCTTCTGACCCTGGGTGGTGAAATCCTCTTTCTCTGGCTGGTCTGTGGCACATGTCTTCCAGATTGTACATTGTTTTGGCATAAAGCTATTTGTAGTATTCTCTTATGATCCATTGTAATTCTGCAATGTCAGTTGTACTGTATTGTTTTTTTATTTCTAATTTTGTAGATTTGAATCATCTTCCTTTTGTTCCTAATGAGTCTGGTCGAAGATTTATCGATTTTGTTGATTTTCTAAAGAACCAGCTTTTAGTTTCACTGATATTTGCTATTGTTTTCTTAGTTTCTATTTCATTGTTTTCTGGCATGATTATTTTATTAACATCTTTATTTGAGTATAATTGCTATACAATGCTGTATTAATTTCTGCTGTACACCAAAGGAAATCAGCTATACGTATACCTATATCATCATATCCCCTCCCCCTTTTCTTCTCCCTCCCACATTTCCTATGGCAACCCTCTGTGTGTTCATAAAGCATGGAGCTGATCTCCCTGTGCTGTGCAGCTGCTTCCAGAGAGCTATCTATTTTACATTTTGGAGGGTACATATGTCAGTGCTACTCTTTCATTTCTTGTCCTCAAATCCATTCTCTAAGTCTACCTACATCCTTTTTCCTGTCCTGCCTGTAGTTTCATCACAACCGTTTTTCTTGTGGTTGTTGTTTTAGATTCCATATATATGTGTTAGCATACAATATTTGTTTTTCTCTTTCTGACTTACCTCACTGTGTATGACAGACTCTAGGTCCATCCAGCTCACTACAAATAACTCAACTTCTTTTCCTATTATGGCCGAGTAATATTCCAGTGTATATGTGTGTGACACCTTCTTTGTCCATTCCTCTGTTGATGGATACTTAGTTCACCTTCCTGTCCTGGTTATTGTAAACAGTGCTACAAAGTACATTGTGGTACTTGACTTATTTTAGTTATGGGTTTCTCAGAGTATGTGCCCAGTAGTAGTACTCCTGGGTCATATGTTAGGAGTGAGTTTTGGTTTTGTAGGGAAAGTCCATCCTGTTCTCCATAGTGGCTATAATGATATACATTCCCAGCAGCATTGCAAGAGGGTTTCCTTTTCTCCACACCCTCTCCAGTATTTACGATTTATATATTCTTTGAGGATGGCTAAATTTAGCAGTGCTCAGTGATACCTCCTTTTCCTTTTGATTTTCATTTCACTTATGACTCGTGATGTTGAGTATCCTTTCTTGTGTTTCTTTTCAATCTGTATATCTTCTTCAGGGAAATGTGTATTTAACTCTTATGCCAAATTTTGGATTGTGTTGTTTTGCTGTTTTGGATACTGAGCTGCTTACATATTTTTATATATTACTCTTACAAAGCAGAGTAATCCTTTGTCAGTTGCTTCTTTTGCAAATATTTTCTCCCATACTGTGTGTTTTCTTTTTCTCTTCTTCATGGTTTCTTTTGCTGGGCCAAAGCTTTTAAGTTTCATTTGGTCCCATTTGTTTATTTCTGTTTTCATTTCCATTTCTGTAGGAGGTTGGTCAAAAGGAACTTGCTGTGGTTTATGTCATAGATTGTTCTGCCTAAGTTTTCCTCTAAGAGTTTTGAAAGTTCTGTCCCTCCATTTATGTCTTTAATCCATTTGGGTCAATTTTTGTGTACGGTGTTAAGAAGTATTCTAATTTCATGCTTTAACGTGTAGTCGTCCAGTTTTCCCAGCACCACTTACTGTTTCTTTCCTGTTCATAGATGTATATTTCTGTGTTTGTGCCAGTATCATACTGTCTTGCTTACTGTAACTTTGGAGTATAATCTGGACTCAGGGAGTCTGATTCCTCCAGCTCCATTTTTCTTTCTCAAGTTTGCTCTTACTATTTTGTGTCTTTTGCCTTTTCATACAAACTGTGAAATTTTTTGTTCTAGTTCTCTGAAAAATGCCATTGGTAGTTTGATAGTTATTGCATTGGTTGTACACATTTCTTTGGGTTTTATAGTCCTTTTCACAATGTTGATTTTTCCAATCCAAGAACATTTTATACCTCTCAATGTGTTTTCATTGTCCTTGATTTTTTTCATCAGTATCTTATAGTTCTCTGCATACAGGTGTTTGTCTCCATAGGTAGGTTTCTTCTCAGGTATTTTATTCTTTATGTTGCAATTGTAAATAGGAGTGTTTCTTTAATTTCTCTGTCATATTTTTCATTGTTCGTGTAAAGAATGTAAGAGATTTCTGTGCATTCATTTTTTATCCTGGTACTTCAAAAATACATTGACTAGCTCTCATAGTTTTCTGATAGCCTCTTTTGGGTTCTCTATGTATAGTACCTTGTAATCGGCAAACAGTGCCAGTTTTACTTCTTGTTTTCCCATTTCGATTCCTTTCATTTCTTTTTCTTCTCTGATTGACCTGGCTAAAACTTCCAAATCTATGTTGAATAATAGCGTGTGTGGGCAACCTTGTGTTGTTCCTGATCTTAGAACAAAATTTTCAGTTTTTCACCTTTGAGAATGGTGTTGGCTGTGGGTTTTCATGCATTACCTTTATTGTGTTGAGCTAGATTCCCAATATGCCTACTTTGTGAAGTGTCTATTTATTTACCATAAATTCGTGTTGAACTGTGTTGAAAACATTTTTTTCATCTATTGAGATTATCTTAAATTTTTTATCCTTCAATTTGTTAATAGGTTGTATCACATGGATTGATGTTTGTTTATTGAAGAATCCTTGCATCAGTAGAAAAAAATCTCACTTGATCTTGGTGTATGATCCTTTTAAAGTTTTATTGGATTCTCTCTGCTCATTTATGGATGTGGATTTTCGCATCAATGTTCATCAGTGATAATAGTTTTTAATTACCTGTTTTGCATTATGTTTGTCTGGTTTTGGTATCAGGGTGATGGTCTCCTGGTAGAAAGAATTTGGGAGTGTTTCTCCACCTACAATTTTTGGGAAGAGCTTGAGAAGAATGGGTGTTAGCTCTCCCCTAAATGTTGGATTGAAGTCTACTGTGAAGCCATCCAGCTGGACTTTTTATTTGGAAGTTAGTAAGTCATAATTTCCATGTTATTACTTATGATTGATCAGTTTATCTTTTCTATTTCTCTGTGGTTCAGTCCTCAAAGGTCGTACTAAAAATTTGTCCATCTCTTCCAGGTTTTCCATTATATTGTCATGTATGTCGTTCAGGTAGTGTCTTATGATCCTTTGCAATTCTTCATTGTCTATTGTAATTTCTCTTTTTGAAAAAATTTCTACTTTTATGGATTTGAGTTCTCTTCCTCTTTTTCTTGATAAGTCTGGCAAAAGATTTGTCAATATTGTGAATTTTCTACAAAGAACAAGCTTTTAGTTTCACTGAGTTTTTTTTTTTTTTTTAGTTTATATTTCATTCCTTTCAGGCATGATTATTTTATTAACATCTTTATTGGAGTATAATTGCTTTACAATGCTCTGTTTATTTTTGCTCTATAAGAAAAGGAATCACCTTATGTACACCTAAATCCCCATATTGCCTCTCCCATTTCTTCTCCCTCTCACCCTCTCTCTTCCAGACCTCTGCATGGTCACAAAGCACCGAGCTGACCCCCTGTACTATGCAGCTGCTTCACACAAGCTACCTATTTTACACTGGGAAGTGTATATACGTCATTGCTACTCTTTCACTTCGTGTCCTCAAGTCCATTCTCTACATCTGCATCTGTATTCTTGTCCTGCCCCAAAGTCCATTACAACCACTTTTCTGGTGTTTGTTGTTTCAGATTCCATATATTTGTGTTAGCATATGGTATCTGTTTTTCTCTTTCTGACTTACCTCACTGTATATGACAGATTCTAAGTCTATTCAACTCACTACAATAACTCAATTTTTATCTTATTATGGCTGAGTAATATTCCAGTGCATATAGGTGCCACATCTTCTTTATCCATTCCTTTGTCGATTGACACTTAGGTTGCTTCCATGAGTTGGCTATTGTAATCAGTGCTGCAAAGTACATTGTGGTACTTGACTATTTGAATTATGGGTTTCTCAGGGTATATGACATCTAGTGGGACTGCAGGGTCATGTTAGTAATGAGTTTTTCTTTTTTTTTAGGGAAAATCCAAACTGTTTTCCAGAATGGCTCTATCGATTTACATTCCCATCAATGGTACAAGAGGGTTCCCTTTTCTCCTCATCCTCTCCAGCATTTATGGTTTACACATCATTGTTTGAAACTGTCAGATCTGAGCATTGTGTGGTGATACCTCATTTTCCTTTTTTTTTTTTTACTAGCAGGTCTCTTCAATTTTATTTTAGTGAGCATATATAATTTCTTATTTACAAAGCATAGAAAATTAACAGTATTTTAATTTTTTAAAACATCTTTAGTAGAGTATAATTTCTTTACAATGGTGTGTTAATTTCTGCTGTATCACAGAGTGAATCAGCTGTACATGTACATATATCCACATATCTCCTCCCTCTTTAGGCTCCCTCCTATTCTCCCTATCCTACTCCTCTAGGTGGTCACAAAGCACCAAGCTGATCTCCCTGTGCTAAGTAGCTGCTTCCGCTACTTTTACTTCCGCTACTTTTACTTCCGCTACTTTTACTTTTACTTTGTCCCAGCATACCCTTCCCCCTCCCCATGTCCTCAAGTCCATTCTCTACGTCTTCATATTTATTCCTCTCCTGTCACTAGGTTCTTCAAAACCACTGTTTTTAGATTCCTTATATATTTGTTATCCTATGATATTTTTTTCCCTTTCTGACATACTTTACTCTGTATGACAGTCTCTATGTCCATCCACCTTACTACAAATAACTAAATTTCTTGTGATTTTTTTATGGTTGAGTAATAATCCATTGTACATATATGCTAAAACTTCTTTATTCATTCATCTGTCGATGGACACTTAGGTTGTTTCCAAGTCCTCGCTATTGTAAATAGAGCTGCAATGAATATTTTGGTGCATGACTCTTTTTGAATTATGATTTTCTCAGGGTTTATGCCCAGTAGTGGGATTGTATGGTAGTTAAATTTTTAGTTCTTTAGGAACTTCCATACTGTTCTCCATAGTGGCTGTATCAATTTACATTCCTACCAACATTGCAAGAAGGTTCCTTTTTCTCCACACCCTCTCCAGCCTGTATTGTTTGTGGATTTTTTAATGATGGCAATATTGACTGGTGTGAGGGCTTAACTCATTGTAGTTCTGATTTCCCTTTCCTTTTTTATTCGTGATGTTGAGCACCCTTTCCTGGGTTTCTTTGCAATCTTTACATCTTCGAGAATGGGTTATGTAGTGGTTCTGCACCTTTTTGGATTGGGTTGTTTGCTTTTTTGGATACTGAGCTTCATGAGCTGCTTATATATTTTGGAGATTAATCACTTGTCAGTTGCTTCTTTTGCAAATATATTCTCCCATTCTGAGGGCTTTCTTTTTATCTTCTTTATGGTTTCCTTTGCTGGGCCAAAACTTTTCAGTTTTATTAGGACCCATTTTAAAATTTTTTTTCATTTCCATTTCTCTAGGAGGTTGGTCATAAGTATCTTGTGATTTATGTCACAGAGCGTTCTGCCTAGGTTTTCCTCTAAGAGTTTTAAAGTGTCTGGCCCACTATTTATGTCTTTAATCCATTTTGAGTCTGTATTTGTGTATGGTGTTCAGAAAAGTTCTAATTTCACTCTTTAACATGAAGCCATCCAGTTTTCCCAGCACTACTTATTGAAGAGGCTGTCTTTTCTCCATTGTATATTCTTGCCTCCTTTATCCAAATTATTGTCACCATATGTGCATGGCTTATCTCTGTGTTTTCTCTCCTGTTCCATTTGTCTATATTTCTCTGTTTGTGACAGTAAAATACAGTCTTGTTTAATGTAACTTGGTAGTGTAGTCTGGAGTCAGGGAGCCTGATTCCTCTGGCTCCGTTTTTTTCTGTTTTTGTTTTGTTTTTTTCTCAAGTTTGCTCTTGCTATTTGGGGTCTTTTGTGTTTCCACAAAAATTGTGATTGTTTTGGTTCTATTTCTGTGAAATATGCCTTTGGTAGTTTGATAGAGATTACACTGAATCTGTAGATTACTTTGGCTAGTATAGTCATTTTCACAACGTTGATTCTTCCAATCCAAGAACATGGCATATATTTCCATCTGTTTGTATCATCTTTGTTTTTTTTCTTTGTCTCTTATAGTTTTCTGCATACAGGTCTTTGTCTCCTTAAATAGGTCTCTTCTAAGGAATTTTATTCTTTGTGTTGCAGTGATAAATGGGAGTCTCTCCTTAATTTCTCTGTCAGATTTTTCATCATTAGTATAGTAATGCAAGATGTCATTTTGTATCCTTCTACTTCAGAAAATTCATTGATTAGCTCTCATAGTTTTCTGGTAGCCCCATTTGCATTCTCATGTATAGCACCATGTCATCTGCAAAGCGTGAGGGTTTTACTTTTTCTTTTTGAATTGGATTTCTTTCATTTCTTTTCTTCTCTGATTACTGTGGCTAAAACTTCTAAATCTATGTTGAATAATAGTTTAAGAGTGAGCAACTTTGTGTTGATACTGGTCTTAGAGGATGTAGTTTCAGTTTTTCAACCTTGAGAATGATGTTGGTTTGGGGTTTGTCATACATGACCTTTATTATGTTGAGTAGGTTTCCTCTATGACTACTTTCTGGAGTGTGTTTTTTTTTATCATAAAGTGTTGAATTGTGTAGAGGTATTTTTCTGCATCTATTGAGATTATCATGTGGTATTTATCCTTCAATTTTTTAACAGGTGTATCACATTGATTGATGTGCATTTATTTAAGAATCATAGCATCACTGGGAAAAATCTCACTTGATCTAAGTGTTTGATCCTTTAAAATTTTGTTGGATTCTGTCTGCTAGTTTATGGTTTTGGACTTTTATATCTATATTCAGAAGTGATAATTGTCTGTAATTATGTTTTTTGTGATATGTTTTTCTGGTTTTGGTAACAGGGTGGTGGTTGCCTGATAGAAGGAATTTGGAAATGTTCCCCTGTCTGCAATTTTTAGGAAGAGTTTGACAAGAATGTGTGTTAGCTCTTCACTAATTGTGGATACCATTTTCCTGTTAAGCCATCCAAATGGTCTTTTGTTTTGTGGAAGATTTTATGCCAGACTTTCAATTTCATTGCTTGTGATTGGCCGGTTTATCTTTTCTATATCTATCTGGTTCAGTCCAAGAAGGTTGTATCATGCAAACAATTTGTCTATTTCTTCCAGATTGTCCATTGTATTGGTATATAGCTCTTTCAGGTAGTCTCTTATGATCCTTTGTAATTCTGCATTGTCCGTTAAAATTTCTAATTTTTTATTTCTAATTTTACTGATATGAGTCATTTTCCTTTTTCCTGGATGCGTCTGGCGAGAGTTTTATTGATTTTGTTAATTTTCTAAAATAACGACCTTTTAGTTTCATTGATATTTTCTATTGTTTTCTTAATTTCATTCTTTTCTGACATGATATATTATAAACATCTTTATTGGAATATAATTGCTTTACAATGCTGTGTTAATATTTGCTGTATAACAAAGGGTATCAGCTGTATGTATACCTATATCCCCATATCCCATCCCCCCTTTCCTCTCCCTCTCACACGTCCTAGGTCAGCCCTCTGGGTGGTCACAAAGCAGCAAGTTGATTTTCCTGTGCTAGCAGCTGCTTCCCATGAGCTATATATGTTACTTTGGGCATTGTACATATGTAAATGCTACTCTTTCACTTAGTGTCTTCAAGTCCATTCCCTATGTCTGCATCTGTATTCCTCTCCTGACCCTTTTCTCTTGTAGTTGTTGTTTTAGATTCCATATATAGGTGTTATCCTATGGCATTTGATTTTGTCTTTCTGACTTAACTCACTGTGTATGACAGACTCTAGGTCCATCCACCTCACTACAGATAACTCAATTTCATTTCCTATTATGGCTGAGTAATATTGCAGTGTATATATGTGTCACATATTCTTTATCCATTACTCTGTCAGTGGACACTTAGGTTGATTCCATGTCCTGCCTATTGTAAACAGTGCTTCAAAGCACATTGTGGTACTTGACTCTTTTTGAATTATGGGTTTCTCAGGGTATACAAACAGTAGTGGGACAGCTGGGTCATATGGTAGTAGTGAATTTTGTTTTTTTAAGGAAAGTCCATACTCTTCTCCATAGTAACTGTATCGATTTACATTCTTACCAACACTGCAAGAGGATTCCCTTTTCTACACACTCTCTCCAGTGTTTATGGTTTATTCATATTTTGATGATGGCTAATCTGAGCAGTGAGGGGTGATACCTCATTTTATTTGATTTGCATTTATCTTATGATTCATGCTGTTTAGCATACTTTCCTGTGTTTGTTTGCAATGTCTATGTCTTCTTAGGAGAAATGTCTATTTAGTTCTTCTGCCCATTTTTGGATTTGGTTGTCTGCTTTTTTGGATACTGAGCTACATGAGCTTCTTATATATTTTGGAGAATAATCCTTTGTCAGTTGCTTGTTTTGAAAATGTTTTTTCCCATTCTGAGGGTGTTGTTTTTTCTTCTTTATGGTTTCCTTTGCTGGGTAAAAGCTTTCAAGTTTCATTAGGTCATATCGGTTTATTTTTGTTTTTATTTCCATTTCTCAGGGAAATTGGTCAAAAGGATCTTGCTGTGATTTTTGACATATGGTTCTCTGACTAGGTTTTCCTCTAAGAGTTTAAAGTATTGGCCCTCCATTTATGTCTTTAATCAATTTTGAGTCTATTTTTGTGTACAGTGTTAGGAAGTGTTCTAATTTCACTCTTTAACATATAGCTGTCCAGTTTTCCCAGCTCCACTTATTGAAGAGGTTGTCTTTTCTCTGCTGTATATTCTTGCTGACTTTATCCAAGATAAGTTCACCATGTGTGCACGGGATTATCTCTGCTATTTCTCTCCTGTTCCTTTAACCTATATTTCTCTGGTTGTGCCAGTCCAAACTCTCTTAATTACTGTAACTTTGGAGTATAGTCTGGAGTCAGGGAGCCTGATTCCTCCAGCTCCGTTTTTCTTTCTCATATTTGCTCTTACTATTCAGGGTCTTTTGCATTTCCATATCAATTGTGACATTTTCTGTTCTAGTTCTCTGAAAAGTTCCATTGGTAGTTTGATAGGAATTACATTGAATGTATAGATTGCTTTGTGTTGTATAGTCCTTTTTTTACAATGTTGATTCTTCCAATCTAAGAACACTGTATAAATCTCCTTTGGTTTTATGGTCCTTAATTTCTTTCCTCAGGGTCTTATAATTTTCTGTATACAAGTCTTTGTCTCCATAGGTAAGTTTTTTCTAAGGAATTTTATTCTTTTGTTGCAATGTTAAATGGGAGCATTTCCTTAATTTCTCTGTCAGATTATTAATCATTAATGTATAGGAATGCAAGAGATTTCTGTGCAGTCCTTTTGTATCCTGCTACTTCAGAAAATTCATTGATTAGCTCTAGTAGATCTCTGGTAGCCACTTTTGGATTCTTTACATATAGTATCATGTCATCTGAAAACAATTACTATTTTAGTTCTTCTTTTCCAATTTGAATTCCATTCATTTCTTTTTCTTCTCTGATTGCTGTGTCTAAAACTTCCAAAACTGTGTTGAATAATAGTGGTGAGAGTGGGCAACCCTGTCTTGTTCCTTATCTTACAGGAAATGTTTTTATTGTTTCACTCTTGAGAACAATGTTGGCTGTCATACATGACCTTTATTATCTTAGGTAGTTTCACCCTATGCCTACTTTCTGGGGTGTTTATTTATTTTTTTAAACATTAATGGGTGTTGAATTTTGTCAAAGCATTTTCTGCATCTATTGAAATTATCATATTGTTTTATCTTTCAACTTGTTAATAGGGTGTATCACATGGATTGATGTGCATTTATTGAAGAATCCTTGCATCCCTGGGAAACATCTCACTTGATCTTTGTGTATGATCATTTTAAATTTCTGTTGGATTCTCCCTGATAGCTTTTGGTTGAGGATTTTTGCATCTACACTCATCAGTGATAACGGGCTGTATTTACCTTTTTTGTGATATATTTGTCTGGTTTTCCTGTGATGGTGTTGGTCGCCTGTTAGAACGAATTTGGGAGTGTTCGTCTGTCTGCAATTTTTGGGTAGAGTTTGAGGAAAAATGGGTGTTATCTCCCCCCTAAAAGTTGGATAGCATTTTCCTGTGAAGCCATCCACCTGGACTTTTGCTTTTTGGAAAATTTTAAGTCACAGTTTCAATTTCATTACTTGTGTTGGTCAGTATATCTTTTTTTATTTCTCTCTGGTTCAGTCCATTTTATTGGCATATAGTGTTTCTCATTGTGTCTTATGATCCTTTTTAATTCTGTGTTGTCTGTTGTAGTTTCTCTTTCTTTTTATTTCTAATTTTATTGATTTGAGTCCTCTTCTTTGTTTCCTGATGAGTGTAGCCAAATAATTATTGATTTTCTTAATTTTCTAAAATAACCAGCTTTTAATTTCATTGATCTTTGCTAGAGAAAGATCTTGATCTTACTTTGTATTTCATTCTTTTCTGACATGATTATTTTATTAACATCTTTATTGGAGTATAATTGCTTTACTCTGCTGTGTTAATTACTGCTGTATAGCAAAGGGAATCAGCTCTATACATACCTATATCACCATTTCCCCTCTATCTTTTTGTCTCCTTCTGACACTCCATGTGCCAACCCAATGGGTGGTCACAAAGCACTGAACTGATTTACCTGTGCTATGCAGCTGCTTCCCCCGAGGTATCTATTTTACATTGGATAGTGTACATATGTCAGTGCTACTCTTTCATTTCATGTCCTCAAGTCCATTGTCTACATCTACGTCTGTGCTCCTCTCCTGGCCCTAGGTTCATCTCACCTTTTTCTGGTGGTATTTGTTTTAGATTCCATATATATGTGATAGCATAAGGTATTTGTTTTTCACTTTTGAAATATCTCACTGTGTACGACAGATTCTAGGTACATCTAGCTCAATACAGGTAACTATTTTGTTTCATATTATGGCTGAGTAATATTCCAGTGTATATATGTGCCACATCTTTTTTATCCAGTCCTCTGTCAATGGACACTTAGGTTGCTTCCATGAAAAATACATTTTTGTACTTGACATTTTTTCAGTTATGGGTTTCTAAGGGTATACCCCCAGCTTTGGGTCTGCTGTGTCATATGTTGGTAGTGAGTTTGGGTTTTTTAAGGTAAGTCCATACTGTTTCCTTTGTGGCTGAATTGATAAACATTTCCACCAACAGTGCAACTGTGTTCCCTTTTCTCCACACCTTCTCCAGCATTTATGGTTTATATATTTTTTGAGGATGGCTTGTCTGAGCAGTGTGTGGTAATACCTCATTTTCCTTTTGATTTCATTTCACTTAATATTCGTGATATAGAGCACCCTTTCCTGTATCACTTTGCAATCTGTATATCTTCTTAAGATAAAAGTCTGTTTAGCTCTTCTGCCAATTTTTGGATTGGGTTGTCTGCTTTTTTGGATACTGAGCTTCAGAAGCTGCTTGTACATTTTGGAGAGAAATCCTTTGTCAGTTGCTACTTTTGAAAATATTTCCTCCCATTTTGAGGGTTTTCTTTTGGTCTTCTTTATGGTTTCCTTTGCTGGGCCAAAGCTTTAAGTTTCACTAGGTCCCATTTGTTTATTTTTATTTTCATTTCCATTTCTCTAGGAGGTTGGTCAAAAGAATCTTGCTGTGATTTATGTCATAGAGTATTCTGCCTAGGTTTTTCTCTAAGACTTTTAAAGGGTCTGACCCACAATTTATGTTTCTAATCCATTTTGAGTCTAATTTTGTATACGGTGTTAAGAAGTATTCTCATATCACTCTTTAACATGCAACTGCCCAGTTTTCCCAGCACAACTTACTGAGAGCCCGATTATCCCCTTTGCATATTCTTGTCTCCTTTATACAAGATAAGATCACCATACATGTGTGTGCTTATTTTGGGGCTTTCTCTTCTGTTCCATTGATCTATATTTCTGTGTTTGTGCCAGTACCATACTGTCTTGATTACTGTAACATTGTAGTATAATCTGGAGTCAGGTAGCCTTATTCCTCCAGCTCAGCTTTTCTTTCTCAAGATAGCTCATTCTATTCAGGGTCTTTTCATTTGCATACAAATTGTGAAGTTTGAGATTAGTGTGATGGTGGCCCTGTAGAATGAGTTTGGGAGTGTTCCTCTCTGTGCTCTATTTTGGAAGAGTTTGAGAAGGATAGGTGTTAGCTCTTCTCTAAATGTTTGATAGAACTTGACTGTGAAGCCATCTGTTCCTGGGCTTTTGTTTGTTGGAAGGTTTTTAATCACAGACTCAATTTCAGTGCTTGTGTTTGGTCAGTTTATATTTTCTATTTCTTTCTGGTTCAGTGATGGAGTTTGTGCTTTCCTAAAAATTTGTCCATGTCTACCAAGTTGTCCATTTTATTACTGTTGCCTACAGTAATGTCTCATGATCCTTTGTATTTCTTCACTCTCACTGGTTACTTCTGTTTTTTCATTTCTAATTCCATTGATTTGAGTATTCTCTCTTTTTTCTTGATGAGGCTGGATAACGGTTTAACGATTTTGTTTATCTTCTCAAAGAACCAGTTTTTATTTTTATTGATCTTTGCTGTTTCTTCCTTCATTTTTTCCATTTATTTCTAATCTGATCATTATGGTTTATTTCATTCTGCTAACTTTGAGGTTTTTCAGTTCTTTTTTCTCTAATTGCTTTAGCAGTAATATTAGGTTGTTTATTTAAGATGTTTTTTGTTTCTTGAATTAGAAATGTATTGCTATCAATTTCCCTCTGAGAATTGCTTTTTCTGACTCCTATATGTTTGGGTGATTGTGTTTTCATTTTCATTTGTTTCTCAGTACATTTTGTTTCCTCTTTGATTTCTTCAGTGATCTCTTGATTATTAATTAATGTATAGTTTAGCCTCCATGGATTTTCTTCTTTTACAGTTTGTTTCCTGTAATTGATATCTAGTCTCACAACTTTGTTGTTGGAAAAGATACTTGACATAATTTCAATTTTCTTAAATTTACCGAGACTTGATTTGTGATCCAAGTTATGATCTATCATGGAGAATGTTCCATTAGAACTTAAGAAGAATGTGTATTCTGTTGTTTTTGAATGGAATGTCCTGTAAATATCAATTAAATCCATCTTGTTTAATGTGTCACTTAAAGCTTGTGTTTCATTAATTTTCATTTTTGATGATCTGTCCATTGGAGAAAGTGTGGTGTTAAACTCCCCTACTATGTTTGTGTTACTGTCGATTTCCCCTTTCATGGCTGTTAGCATTTGCATTAGGTATTGAGGTGCTCCTATCTTGGGTGCATAAATATTTACAATTGTTATATCTTCTTATTGGATTGATCCCTTGATCATTATGTACTGTCCTTCTTTGTGTCATGTAATAGTCTTTATTTTAAAGTCTATTTTGTCTGATATGAGATTTGCTACTCCAGCTTTCTTTTGATTTCCTTTTGCATGGAATATCTTTTTCCATCCCCTCATTTTCCGTCTGTATGTGTCCCTAAGTCTAAAGTGGTCTGAAGTTGTTCTTTTGTAGACAGCATGTATATGGGCCTTGTTTTTGTATCCATTCAAGCAGTCTATGTCTTTTGGATGGAACATTCAATCCATTTATATTTAAGGTAGTTATCAGTATGTATGTTCCTATTACCATTTTCTTAATTGTTTTGGGTTTGTTATTGTAGTTCTTTTCTTTCTCTTGTGTTTCCTGCATAAAGAAGTTCCTTTAACATTCTTTGTAAAGCTGGTGTGTTGGTGCTGAATTCTCTTAATTTTTCTTGTCTGTAAATATTTTAATTTCTCTGTTGAATCTGAATGAGATCTTTGCTAGATAGAATAATCTTATTTGTAGGTTTTCCCCTTTCATCACTTTAAATATGTCCTGCCACTCCCTTCTGGCTTGCAGAGTTTTGCTGAAAGATTAGCTATTAATCCTATGGGGATTTCCTTGCCTGTTATTTGTTGTTTTTCCCTTGCTTCTCTTAATATTTTTTTCTTTTTAGTTAATATTTGATAGTTTGATTAATATGTGTCTTGGCCTGTTTCTCCTTAGATTTATCCTGTATGGGACTCTTTGTGCTTCCTAGACTTGATTGTCTATTACCTTTCCCATATTAAGGAAATTTTCAACTATAATCTTTTCAAGTATTTTCTCAGCCCCGTTCTTTTAATCTTCTTCTTCTGGGACCTCTATAATTTAAATGTTGGTGCATTTAATGTTGTCCCAGAAGTCTCTGAAACTGTACTGGATTTTTTTCATTCTTTTTTCTTTAATCTGATTTGTGGTAGTTATTTCCACTATTTTATCTTCTAGGTCTTTTACCTGTTATTCTTCAATATTTTTTTCTTCTCTTGATTCCTTTTAGAAATTTTTTTTAATTTATGATATGATATTTTTATTATGATATAAACAGAAGACAGATATGCCATGTTCTTAGATTGGAAGAATCAACATTGTGAAAATGACTATACTAGTCAAAGCAAACTACAGATTGAATGAAATTCCTATCAAACTACCAATGACATTTTTCACAGAACTAGAACAAAAAAATTCAAAATTTTTATGGAAACACAGAACCCCAAATACCCAAAGCAATCTGGAGAGAGAAGAACGGATCTGGATGTGGAGACCTTCAAGATGGTGGAGGAGTGAGACGTGGAGATTACCTTCTTCCCCACAAATACACCTACATGTTTAACAACTCCTACAGAACACCTACTGAATTCTGACAGAAGACCTCAGACATCTCAAAAGGCAAGAAAATCCCCACGTAACTGGGTAGGGAAAAAGAAAAATAAAAGACAAATCAATAGGAATGGGACCTGTGCCACAGGGAGGGAGCTGTGATAGAGGAAAAGATCCATACACTAGGAAAAGCCCTCACTGGCAGAGACAGGGGTGGCAAGGTGGAAGCTTCAGAGACATAGAAGAGAGGGCAGCAACAGGGGTGCAGAGGGGAAAGCAGAGAGATTCCTACACAGAAGATTGGTGCCAAGAAGCACTCACCAGCCTTAGAGGCTTGTCTGGTCACCTACTGTCTGGGATGTGTTGGGGCTGGGAGCTGATGCTCAGGGTTCATAGGTCAGATCCCAAGGAGAGGACTGGGGTTGGCTGTGTGAACAAAGCCTGAGGGCACTAGTTGCCACAGCTCACTGCGAGGGAGTCAGGGAAAATTCTGGAACTGCCTAAGAGAAAAGAGGCCATTGTTTTAGGTATGAGAGGAGAGGGGATTCAGAGTATTGCCTAAACAAGCTCCAGGGATGGGCACAAGCCATGGTTATTAGTGTGGACATCAAGAAAGGGGCATGAAATGCTAAGGCTGCTGCTGCAGCCAGAAAGAAGCCTATGTGCAAGCACAGGTCACTATCCACACCTTCCCTCTGAAAGCCTCTGCAGCTCACCACTGCCAGGGTCCCATGATCTATGGACAAATTCTGCAGGAGAACACATGGCATGCCTCAGGCTGTTGCAACGTCATGTTGGCCTCTGCCACCACAACATTGTCCCTCATTCTGTACCACACCCACCCCCAGGACTCAGTGGGTCAGAACAGCCTAATCAGCTGCTATTTTAACCTCGTCCTGTCTGAGTGAAGAACTGACACCCTGAGATCACCTACACAGAAGTTGGGTCAAATCCAAATCTGAGCTCCAGGAGCTGTGTGAACAAAGAAGTGAAAGGGAAATCTCTCCCAGCAGCTTAGGAGCAGTGGATTAAAACTCCACAATCAACTTGTACGCTGAATCTGTGGAAAACCTGAATAGACAGTGAATTATCTCAAAATTGAGGTGGACAACTTTGGGAACAAATGTTTTTTTTTTCCTTTTTTCTCTTTTTGTGTGTGTGTACATGTATGCTTCTTTATGTGATTTGTCTGTATTGCTTTTGCTTTTACCATTGGTCCTAGGGATCTTTATGTACTTTTTTTTTTTTGCATAGTTTTTAGTATTTGTTTTCATTGGTAGATTTTTATTTGGGTTTGGTTGCTCTCTTATTTCTTTCCTTTCTTTTTTTGCCTTTTTTATTTACATTTTAATTTTTTTACATTTAAAAATTATATTTTATTGTAATAACATTGTTTTATTTTATTTTGTTTTGTTTATCCTTTCTTATCCCTTTACTTCTGAGAGACAGGGACTTGGTTCTACAGCCAGGTGCCAGGCCCATGCCTCTGAGTTTGGAGAGCCGAGTTCAGGACTTAGTCCTCCTGAGACCTCCTGGCTCCACATAATATTAAATGGAAAAAGCTCTCCCAGAGATCTCCATGTCAATGCTTAGACCCAGCTCCTCTCATGATAAGCCATCTATATTGCTGGTTACTCTATGCCAAACAACTAACCAGACAGGAACACAACTCTACCCATTAGCAGAGAGGCTGCCTAAAATCATAATAAGGTCATGAAACAATAAAACACACCACAAGACATGGTCTTTCATACCAGAAAGACAAGATCCAGCCTCATCCATCACAACACAGGCACCAGTCTCCTGCACTAAGAAGCCTACACAACTAACTGAACAAACCTTAGCCACTGTGGGCAGACACCAAAAACAATGGGAACTATGAATAGGCAGCCTGCAAAAAGGAGACCCCAAACTTGGTAAGTTAATGAAAGTAAGAAGACAGAGAAACAAAAAGCAGATGAAGGAGCAAGGAAAAACCCCACCAGATCTAAGAAATGAAGGGGAAATATGTAGTCTGCATGTAAAATAATTCAGAGTAATGATAGTAAAAAGGATCCAATATCTAGGAAATAGAAGCGAGAAAATAAATGTTTAACAAGGACCTAGAAGAACTAAAGAGCAAACAAACAATGAGGAACAACAAAATAAATGAAATTAAAAATTCTCTAGATGGAATCAGTTGCAGAATAACTGAGGCAGAAGAATGGATAAGTGACCTGGAAGATAAAATAGTAGAAATAACAACTGCAGAGCAGAATAAAGATAAAAGAATGAAACGAATTGAGGACAGACACAAAGACTTCTTGGACAACAATAAGTACACCAACATTCGAACTATAGGGGTGCCAGAAGAAGAAGACAAAAAGAAACGTACTGAGAAAAAATTTGAAGAGACTATAGTTGAAAACTACACTAATATGGGAAAGGAAAGAGGTAATCAAGCCCAGGAGAGCAGAGAGTCCCATACTGGATAAATCCAAGGAGAAACAAGCCAAGACACATATTAATCAAAATATCAAAAATTAAACACAAAGAAAAACTATTAAAGACATCAAGGGAAAAAAACCAAATAACATACAAGGGAATCCCCATAAGGTTAACAGATGATCATTCAGCAGAAACACTGCAAGCCAGAAGGGAGTGGCAGGACGTAATTAAAGTGATGAAAGGGAAGAAACTACAACCAAGATTACTCTATCCACCAAGGATCTCATTCAGATTCTATGGAGAAATTAAAAAATTTACAAACAAGAAAAAGCTAAAAGAATTCAGAACCACCAAACCAGCTTTACAACATTTGCTGAAGGAACTTCTTTAGGCAGGAAACAAAAGAGAAGGAAAAGACCTACAATAACAAACCCCAAACAATTAATAAAATGGTAATAGGAACACACATATTGAAAATTCCCTTAAATGTAAATGGATCAAATGTTCCAACCAAAAGACATAGACTGGCTGACTGGATATAAAAACAAGAAGCGTATATGTGCTGTCTACTAGAGACCAACTTCAGACCTAGGGACACATACAGACTGATAATGAGGGGATTTTAAAAGATATTCCAATCAAATAGAATTCAAAAGTAAGCTGGAGTAGCAATTCTCATAGAGAAATAATAGACTTTAAAATAAAGACTGTTACCAGAGACAAAGAAGTATACTTCTTAATGATCAAAGGATCAAACCAAAAATATGATATAACAATTGTAAATATTCATGCACTGAACATAATAGATCCTCAATATAAGGGAAATGCAAACAGCCATTAAAGGGGAAATCAGCAGTAACACAATCATAGTAGGGGGCATTAACACCCCACTTTCACCAATGGGTAGATCATCCAAAATGAAAATAAATAAGAAAGCACAAGCTTTTTAAATGAGACATTAAACAAGATGCAGTTAATTGATATTTATAGGACATTCCATTCAAAAACAACAGAATACACTTTCTTCTCAGAGGCTCATGGAACATTCTCCAGGATAGATCATATCTTGGGTCACAAACCAAACCCTGGTAAATTTAAGAAAAATGAAATTTTATCAAGTATCTTTTCTGAACACAACCCTATGACACTACATTTTAGTTACAGGAAAAAAAGCTTAAAAAAAATACAAATCCATGGGGGCTAAACAATACAGTACTCAAGAGTTCACTGAAGAAATCAAAGATGAAATCAATACATGCCTAGAAACAAACGACAATGAAAACACGATGAGCAAATTCCTATGTAATGCAGTAAAAGCAGTTCTAAGGGGGTATTTTACAGCAATACAATCTTAACTCAAGAAACATGAAACATCTCAAATAAACAACCTAATATTACACCTAAAGCAATTAGAGAAAGAGGAACAAAAAACTCCCAAACTTAGCAGAAGGAAAGATACCATAAATATCAGATCAGAAATAAATGAAAAAGAAAGAAGGAAACAATAGCAAACATCAATAAAACAAAAGCTGGTTCTCTGAGAAGATAAACAAAATTGATAAACCATTTGCCAGACTTATAAAGAAAAAATATGAGAAGACTCAAATCAATAGGATTAGAAATGGAAAAGGAGCAGTAACAACTGACATTGCAGAAATACAAAGGATTATGAAAGATTACTACAAGCAATCCTATGCCAACAAAATAGACAAGCTAAAAGAAATGGACAAATTCTTAGAAAAGCACAACCTACCGAGACTGAACCAAGAAGAAGTCAGAGACATAAACAGATTGATCACAAGCACTGAAATTGAGACTGTGATGAAAAATCTTCCAAAAAACAAAAGACCAGGACCAGATGGCTTCAAAAGCGAATTCTATCAAATATTTAGTGAAGAGAAAATACCTATCCTTCTCAAACTCTACGAAAATATAGCAGAGGGAGGAACACTCCCAAACTGACTCTATGAGACCACCATCACACTGACACCAAAACCAGACAGGGATATCACAAAGAAAGAAAACAACAGGCCAATAACATGGATGTACATAGATGTAAAAATCATCAACCAGTTATTAGAAAACAGAATCCAACAGCACAATAAAATCATACACCATGATCAAGTGGGATTTATCCCAGGAAGGCAAGGATACTTCAATATATGCAAATCAGTTAACATGATACAGCATATTAAAAATTAAAGGATAAACACCATATGATCATCTCAATAGATGCAGAAGAAGATTTCAACAAAATTCAACACCGATTTATGATAAATACTCTCCAGAAAGTGGGCATAGAGGGAACATATCTCAACATAATAAAGGACATATATGACAAAGTCACAGCCAACATCATTCTAAACAGTGAAATAATGAAATCATTTCCACTGAGATCAGGAACAAGACAAGGGTGTTCACTCTCACCATTATGATTCAACAGTTTTGGAATTTTTAGTCACAGCTATCAGAGAAGAAAAAGCAATAAAAGGAATCCAAGTTAGAAAAGAATTAAAACTGTCACTGTTTGCAGATGACACGATATTGTACACAGAGAATCCTAAAGATGGTACCAGCAATCTACTAGAGCTAATCAATGAATTTGTTAAAGTAGTAGGATACAGAATTAATGCACAGATTACCTCTTGTATTCCTACACATGAAAGGTGAAATATCTGAAAGAGAAATTAAGGAAACACTCTAATTTACCATTGCAAGAAAAAGAATAAAATAACTAGGCATAAACCTACCTAAGGAAAAAAAAAGACTTTATGCAAAAAACTATAAGAGGGCTTCCCTGGTGGCACAGTTGTTGAGAGTCCACCTGCCAATGCAGGGGACACGGGTTTGTGCCCCGGTCCAGGAGGATCCTGCATGCCACGTGGTGGCTGGGCCCGTGAGCCATGGCCGCTGAACCTGCGCATCCGGATCCTGTGCTCCACGACAGGAGATGCCACAACAGTGAGAGGCCCATGTACCGAAAAAACAACAACAACAATAAAACTATAAGAGACTGATGAAAAAAATTAAAGAAAATACAAAGAGATGGAGACATATAACATGTTCTTGTATTGGAAGAATCAACATTGTGAAAAAAAACTGTACAAGCCAGAGCAATCTACAGATCCAATGCAATCCCTAACAAACTACCAATTGCATTTTTCACAGAATTAGAACAAATGTTTCAAATTTCTATGGAAACACAAAAGACCCTAAATAGCCAAAGCAATCTTGAGAGAGAAAAACAGAACTGGAATAGGAGACCTTCAAAAAGGCAGATGAGTGAGAGTTGGAGATCTCCTTCCTCCCCACAAATACATCAGAAATACATCTATATGTGGAACAACTTCAACAGAACACTTACTGAATGCTGGCAGAAGACTTCAGACTACCCCAAAGACACGAAACTCCCCAGATACCTAGGTAGGACAAAATAAATTGAAAAAAACAGAATGTATAGGGACGGGGCCTGCACCAAGGGGAGGGAGCTGTGAAGGAGGAAATATTTCCACACTCTAGGAAGCCCTTTCACTGGCGGAGAGGGGGTTGGCAGGGGTGAATCTTTTGAACCATGGAGGAGAGCACAGCAACAGGGGTGGAGAGGGCAAAGCAGACAGATTCCCACACAGAAGATTGGTGTCAACCAACACTCATCAGCCTCAGAGGCTGTTTTTTTCACCTGGTGGTTGGGACTGGTGGGGGCTGTGAGCTGAGCCTCAGGTTTCAGAGGTCATGTCACAGGGAGAAGACTGGGGTTGGCTGCATGAACAAAGCATGAGGGGACTAGTGCACCACAGCTAGCCAGGAGACAGTCGGAGATAAAGTCTGGAACAGCCTAAAAGTCAAGACACAATTGTTTCAGCGTGCAAGAGGATTCTAAACAAGCTCCAGAGACAGGTGTGAACTGTGGCTCTCAACACAGACACCAGAGCCGGGTATGCAATGTTAAGGCTTCTGCTGCAGCACCAAGAAGCCTGTGTGCAAGTAAAGGTCACTATCCAAACCTCCCCTTCAGGGAGCTTGTGCAGCCATCACTGCCAGTGTCCTGTGATCCAGGGACAACTTCCCCAGGAGAACACAAAGCCCACCTCAGGCTGTTGAAAGGTCATGCTGGTCTCTGCCGCCACAGGCTCGCCCCGCATTTCATACCCCTCCCTCACTCTGGCCCGAGTGAGCCAGGGTCCCCAGATCAGCTGCTACTTTAACCCTGTCCTGTCTGAGTGAAGAGATGATGTCCTCAGGGGACCTACATGCAGAAGTGGGACAAAATACAATGGTGAAACCCAGGAGGTATGCAAACAAGGAAGAAAAAGGGAAATCTCTCCCAGTAACCTCAGGAGCAGAGGATTAAATCTCCACAATCATCTTGATGTACCCTGGATCTGTGGAAAACCTGAATAGACAATGAATTATCCCAACATTGAGGAGGTGAACTTTGGAAGCAAAGATATTTTTTTTTTCCTTTTTCTCTTTTTGTGAGTGTGTATGTCTATGCTTCTTTATGTGATTTGTGTGTATAGCTTTGCTTTTACCATTTATGCAAGAGTTCTGTCTGTCCGTTTTTGTTGTTTTTTTTGTGGGGGGAGTTATTATTATTTTTTAGTATAGTTTTTAGTGCTTGTTATCATTGATGGATTTGTATTTGGGTTTGGTTGCTCCCTTATTTCGTTCCTTTCTTTTTTATTACTTTATAAAATTTTTTATTTTTAATAACTATTTTTAAAATTCTTATCATAATAAATTTATTTTTTCTTTCTTTCTTTTGTTTCTTCTCTCTTTTTTCTGAGTCATGCAACTGAGAGAGTCTTGATGCTCTGGATGGATGTTAGGCCTATGCCTCTGAGGTTGGAGAGCTGAGTTCAGGACATGGTCCACGAGAGACCTCCCACTCTACATAATATTATACGGTGAATGCTTTCCCAGAGATCTGCATCTGAACACTAAGACCCAGCTCCACTCATGACCAGCAAGCTACAGTGCTGGACACTCTATGGCAAACAACTAGCAAGACAGGAACACAACCTAACCCATTATCAGAGAGGATGCCTAAATTCATATAAGGCCACAGACACCCCAAAACACACCACCAGACATGATCCTGTCCACCTGAAAGACAAGATCCAGGCTCATCCATTACAATACAGGTACCAGTCCCCTCCACCAGGAAGCCTACACAACCCACTGAACAAAAATTAGCCACTGGTGGCAGACCCAAAAAACAATGGGAACTGTGAACATGCAGCCTGCAAAAAGGAGACCCCAAACACAGTAAGTTAAGCAAAATGAGGAGACAGAGAAACAAACAGCAGATGAAGGAAAAAAGAAAAAACCCATCAAATCTAAGAAATGAAAGGGAAATAGACAGTCTACCTGAAAAGAGAATTTAGAGTAATAGTAAAGAATTTAGAGTAAAGTAAAGAATAGTAAAGAATTTAGAGTAATAGTAAAGCAGATCCAAAATCTTGGAAATAGAATAGAGAAAATACAAGAAATGTTTCACAAGGACATAGAAGTTCTAAAGAGGAAACAAACAATAAGGAACAATACAATGAATGAATTTAAAAATTCTCTAGAAGGAATCAATAGCAGAATAACTGAGGCAGAAAAATGGATAAGTAATCTGGAATATAAAATAGTGGAAATAACTACTGCAGAGCAGAATAAAGAAAAAAGAATGAAAAGAATTTAGAACAGGCTCAGAGACCTCTGGGACAACATTAAATGCATCAACATTAGAAATATAGGGGTCCCAGAAGAAGAAGAGAAAAAGAAAGGAACTGAGAAAAATTTTTTAGAGATTATAGTTGAAAGCTTCACAAATATGGGAAATGAAACAGTTAATCAAGTCCAGGAGGGCAGAAAGTCCCACACAGGATAAATCCAAGAAGAAATGTGCCAAGACACATATTAATCAAACTATCAAAAATTAAACACAAAGAAAAAATATTAAAAGTAGCAAGGGAAAAACAACAAGTAGCATACAAGGGAATCCCTATAAGAATAACAGCTAATCTTTCAGCAGAAACTCTGCAAGCCTGAAGGGAGTGTCAGGACATAATTAAAGTGATAAAAGGGAAGAACCTATAACCAAGAGTACTCTATACAGCAAGGATATCATTCAGATTTGATACTAAATTAGAACTTTTACAGACAAGCAAAAGCTTGGAGAATTCAGAACCACCAACCCAGCTTTATGACAAATGCTAAAGGAACTGCTATAGGCAGGAAGCACAACAGAAGAAAAAGAGCTACAATTACACATCCCCCAAAATTAAGAAAATGGTAATAGGAACACACTTATTGATAACTGCCTTAAATGTAAATCTATAAAATGCTCCAACCAAAAGTCATAGACTGGCTGACTGGATATAAAAACAGGTACCATATATATGCTGTCTACAAGTGACCCACTTCAGACCTAGGGAAACATACAGACTGAAAATGAGGGAATGGAAAAAGTTATTCCATGCAGTTGGAATTCATAAGAAAGCTGGGGTAGCAATTCTCATAGCAGGAAAAATATACTTTAATATAAGGCTATTACAACAGACAAAGGACACTACATAATGATTAAGAGATCAACCCAAGAAGAAGATATAACAATTGTAAATATTTATGCACCCAACATAGGATCACCTCAATACATAAGGCAAATGTGAACAACAATAAAAGGGGAAATCAACAGTAACACAATCATAGTGTGGGAAAAATCCTATACACCCCACTTGCACCAATGGACAGATCATCCAAAATGAAAATAAATAAGGAAACACAAGCTTTAAATGATACATTAAACAAGACGGAGTTAATTGATATTTATAGGACATTCCATTCAAAAACAACAGCATACATTTTCTTCTCAAGTGCTCATGGGACATTCTCTAGGATAGACCATATCTTGGGTCACAAATCAAGTCATGGTTAATTTAAGAAAATTGAAATTGTATCAAGTAACTTTTCCAACCATAATACTATGAGACTAGATTTCAATTACAGAAAACAATCTGTAAAAAATGAAAACCCATGGAGGCTAAACTATACACTATTTAATAACAAGTGGATCACTAAAGAAATCAAATTATACCAAGAAAGGAATGACATTGAAAACACAATGACCCAAAACCTATTGGATGCAGCAAAAGCAGTTCTAAGAGGGAAGTTTATAACAATATATTCCTAACTCAAGAAATGAGAAACATCTCAAATAAACAACTTAATATTACATCTAAAGCAGTTAGAGAAAGAAGAACAGAAAAGTCCCAAAATTATCAGAGCAGAGAAATCATAAAGATCAGATCACAAATAACTGAAAAAGAAATGAAGGAACAATAGCAAAGATCAGTAAAACAAAAGCTGGTTCTTTGAGAAAATAAACAAAATTGATAAATCATTAAATAGACTCATCAAGAAAAAAAGGGAGAAGACTCAAATCTATAGTATTAGAAATGAAAAAGAAGTAACAACTGACACTGCAGAAATACAAAGGTTAATGAGTGATTACTACCAGCAGCTATATGCCAATAAAATGGATAACCTGGAAGAAACAGACAAATCCTTAGAAAAGCACAACCTCCCGTGATGGAACAAGGAAGAAATAGAAAATATAAACTGACTGAATGCAAGTTCTGAAGTTGAGACTGTGATTTAAAATCTTCCAACAAACAAAAGACCAGGACCTGATGGCTTCACAGGAGAGTTCTATCAAACACTTAGAGAAGAGCTAAATCCTTCTCAGCTTCTTCCAAAATATAGCAGAAGGAGGAACACTCCCAAACACTCTACAAGTCCACCATCACCCTGATACCAAAACCAGAGAAACATGTCACAAAGAAAGAAAACTACAGGTTAATATCATCGATGAACATAGATGCAAAAATCCTCAACAAAATACTAACAAACAGAATCCAACAACACATTAAAAGGATGATGATACACAATGATCAAGTGGTATTTATCCCAGGCATGCAAGGATTCTTCAATCTACACAACTCAATAAATGTGATACACCATATTAACAAATTAAAGAATAAAAACCATATGATCATCTCAATAGATGTAGAAAAAGTTTTTGACAAAATTCAACACCGATTTACGATAAAAACTGTCCAGAAAATGGGCATAGAGGGAACCTACCTCAACATAATAAAGGCCATTTACGACAAACCCACAGCAAACATTATTCTCAATGGTGAAAAACTGTGAGCAATTCCTCTAAGATCAAGAACAACATAAAGATGTTCACTCTCACCACTATTATTCAACATAGTTTTGGAAGTCCTAGCCATGGCAATCATAGAAGAAAAAGAAATAAAATGAATACAAATTGGAAAAGAAGAAGTAAAACTGTCACTGTTTGCAGATGACATGATACTACACATAGAAAAGCTACCTAGGGAGACAAAAGACCTGTATGCAGAAAACTATAAGACACTAATGAAAGAAATTAAAGATGATATCAACAGATGAAGAGATATACCATGTTCTTGGATTGGAAGAATCAATACTGTGAAAATGACTCTACTACCCAAAGCAATGTACAGATTCAATGCAATCCCTATCAAATTACCACTGGCATATTTTACAGAACCAGAAGAAAAAAATCTTAAAATTTGTATGGAGACAAAAAAGACCTCGAATAGCCAAAGCAGCCTTGAGGGAAAAAAGACAGAGTGGGAGAAATCAGACTCCCTGACTTCAGACTATACTACACAGCTACAGTAATCAACACGATATTGTACTGACACAAAAACAGAAACATAGATCAATGGGAAAAGATAGAAAGCCCAAAGGTAAATCCATGCACATATGGTCAACTCATCTATGACAAAGGAGGTGAGGATATACAATGCAGAAAAGACAGTCTCTTCAATAAGTGCTGCTAGGAAAACTGAACAGCTACATGTAAAAGAATTAAATTAGAACACTCCCTAACATCATCCACAAAAATAAACTCAAAATGGATTACAGACCTAAATGTAAGACCGGACACTATAAAACTCTTAGAGGAAAACATAGGAAAAACAATCTTTGACATAAATCACAGCAAGATCATTTTTGATACACCTCCTAGGGTAATGGAAATAAAACAAACAAATGCAACCTAATGAAATTTCAAAGCTTTTGCACAGCAAAGGAAACCATAAACAAGATGAAAAAAACAACCCACAGAATGGGAGAGAATATTTGCAAATGAATAGACAGACAAAATATTAATATCCAAAATATATAAACAGCTCATGCAGCTCAATATCAAGAAAACAAACAACCTAATCCAAAACTGGGCAAAAGATCTAAATAGACATTTCTCCAAAGAAGACACACAGATGGTCAAGAAACACCTGAAGAGCTGCTCAACATCACTAATTATTAGAGAAATGCAAATCAAACTACAATGAGGTATCACCTCACACCACTTAGAATGGGTATCATCAGAAAATCTACAAACAACAAATGCTGGAGAGGGTGTGGAGAAAAGGGAACCCTCTTGCACTGTTGGTGGGAATGTAAATTGATACAGCCACTATGGAGAACAATGTGGAGGTTCCTTATAAAACTAAAAATAGAATTACCATATGACCCAGCAATCCCACTACTGGGTATATACCCAGAGGAGACCATAATTCAAAAAGACACATGCACCCCAATGTTCATTGCAGCACTATTTACAATATGCAGGTCATGGAAGCAACCTAAATGCCCACTGACAGATGAATGGTTAAAGAAGATGTGGTACATATATCCAATGGAATATTATTCAGCCATAAAAAGGAAGGAAATCAGGTCATTTGTTGAGACGTGGATGGATTTAGAGACTGTCATAGAGTGAAGTAAGTCAGAAAGAGAAAAACAAATATTGTATATTAATGCATATATGTGGAACCTAGAAAAATAGTACAGATGAACCAGTTTGCAGGGAAGAAATTGAGACACAGACAGAGAGAACAAACATGTGGACACCAAGGGGGGAAAGCAGTGTGGGATTGGGGGGCGGTGTGATGAATTGGGAGATTGGGATTGACATGTATACACTGATGTGCATAAAATTGATGACTAATAAGAACCTGCTGTATAAAAAAATAAATAAAATTAAATTAAAAAATAAAGAACGAACTAAACTTGGCAACAATCATGTTTGAATGTAGATGATGTCCACTTTTCTAAAAAAACAAAAAAAAATGTGGGATAAAAACCATATGATCATCTCAATAGATGCAGAAAAAGCTTTCAACAAAAATCCACACTGAGGGCTTCCCTGATGGCGCAGTGGTTGAGAGTCTGCCTGCCAATGCGAGGGGCATGGGTTTGAACCGTGGTCTGGGAGGATACCACATGCTGTGGAGCAGCTAAGCCCGTGGGCCTCAACTACTGACCCTTTGCTCTAGAGCCTGTGAGACACAACTACTGAGCCTGCATGCCACAACTAATGAATCCCACATGCCTAGAGCCCTTGCACTGCAACAGAGTGCCCCCGCTCACAGCAACGAGTGAGAAAGCCTGCATGCAGCAACAAAGACCCAACACAGCCAAAAATAAATAAATAAATTTATATTTAAAAAAAATTCAACACTCATTTATGATAAAAACTTTCCAGAAAGTAGGCATAGAGGGAACATACCTCAACATAATAAAGTTCATATATGACAAAGCCACAGCCAACATCTTTGTCTATCATGAAAAACTGAAAACATTTCCCCTAAGGTCATGAACAAGACAAGGTTGCCAACCCTCTATGATTCAACAGAGTTTTGGAAGTTTTAACCACAGTGATCAGAGAAGAAAAAGAAATAAATGAATCAAAATCAGAAAAGAAGAAATAACACTGTCACTCTTTGCAGATTACATGATACTATACATAGAGAATCCTAAAGATGCTACCAGAAAACTACTAGAGCTAATCAATTAATTTGGTAAAATAGCAGGATAAAAATTAATGCACAGAAACCTCTTGCTTTCTTATACACTAATGATGAAAAATCTGAAAGAGAAATTAACAAAATCCACTGCAACAAAAAGAATAAAATACCTAGGAATAAACCTACCTAAGGAGACAAATGACCTGTATGCAGATAACTATAAGACACTGATGAAAGAAAATAAAGATGATACAAACAGATGGAGAGATATAACATATTCTTGGATTGGAAAAATGAAAATTGTGAAAATGACTATACTACCTAAAGGAATCAACAGATTCAATGCAATCTTCATCAAACAACCAATGGCATTTTTCACTGAACTAGAACAAAAAGTTTCACAATTTGTATGAAAACACAAAATACCCTGAATAGCCAAAGTAATCTTCAGAAAGTAAAACAGAGCTGGCGGGAATCAGGTTTCCTGATGTCAGACTGTACTACAAAGCTACAGTAGTCAAAACAGTATTGTACTGGCAAAAAAAACAGAAATATTAATCAATGGAACAGGATAGAAAGCCAGAGATAAGCCCACACACATATGATTAACTATCTTTGTTAAAGGAGACAAGAATATACAATGGAGAAAAGACAGCCTCTTAAGTAAGTGGTGCTGGGAAAACTGGACAGCTACATGTAAAAGAATGAAATTAGAACACTCCTTAACACCAATCAGAAAAATAAAATCAAAATGGATTAAAGCCTGAAATATATGGGCAGACTATATAAAACTCTTAAAGGAGACCATAGGGAGAACACTCTATGATGTAAATCACGCAAGATCCTTTTTGACCCACTTCCGAGAGAAATGGAAATTAAAACAAAAATTAAAAAATTAGACATAATCTTAGAAGCTTTTGTACAACAAAGGAAGCTACAAAGAAGACAAAAATACAACCTTCAGAATGGGAGAAAATATTTTCAGTTGAAGCAACTGACAAAGGATTAATCTCAAAAGTTTACAGTCATGCAGCTCAATATCAAAATAAAACAAACAACCAATACAAAATTTGTCAGAAGACTAAATAGACATTACTACAAAGAAGATATACAGATAGCCAACAAACACATGAAAGAATGCTCAACCCCATTAATCATTAGAGAAATTCAAATCAAAACTACAATGAGGTATCACCTTACCCCATTCAGAATGGTCATCATCAAAAAATCTACAAACAATAAATGCTGGAGAGGGTGTGGAGAAAAGGGAACACTCTTGCACTGTTGGTAGGAATGTAAATTGATACCACTACTATGATGAACAGTATGGGGTTTCCTTAAAAAACTAAAAATAGAAATATCATATGACCCAGCAATCCCACTACTGGGTATATACCCTGAGAAAACCATAATTCAAAAAGAGTCATGTACCACACTGCAGCTCTGTTTACAATAGCTAGGACATGGAAGCAACTTAAATGGCCATCAACAGATGAATGGATAAAGAAGATGTGGTACATATATACAATGGAATATTACTCAGCCATAGAAAGAGATGAAATTGAGTAATTTGTAATGAGCTGGATGGAAATAGATGTTATACACAGTGAGGTAAGTCAGAAATTGAAAAAAAAATACTGTATGTTAATACATATATATGGAATCTAAAACAAATACTTTTTTTAAAAAGTGGCTCTGAAGAACCTTGGAGTATGACAGGAATAAAGATGCAGATGTAGAGAATGGACCTGAGAACACATGGAGGGTGAAGTGTAAGCTGGGATGATGTGAAAGAGTAGCATTGACACATAGACACTATAAATCAAAATATATAGCTAGTGCGAAGCAGCAGCGTAGCACAGGGAGATCAGCTAGGTTGTTTGTGACCACCTAGAGGGGTGAGATAGGGAGGGTGGGAGGGAGGGAGATGCAAGAGGGAAGAGATAAGGGAACATATGTATAACTGATTCACTTTCTTATACAGCAGAAAGAAACACAACATTGTAAAGAAAAATATACTCCAATAAAGATATTAAAAAAGAACAAAATGATATCAGTGAGTGACAAGTGACAATTATGCTGCATATGGTGGCAAGCTTTATAGTGGCCAGTGATTTGATATTCTTCAATTGTACAGATGCATCTGTTTGCAGGTTTTAAGTCAGAATCGGACACTTATTTTAGTCCATGCATGGTCCGCCCTGTATTTTATTTACCACTACCATCCTCGCCTCTTTCCCACACTGCACACTTGTCTCAGTCACAGGTTTGGTAAGCCCACAAGTCAACCCAAGCCAAAATGAGTAAAAATCAAATGTCCCTGGAGAGCTTCTTTGAAAAGATGGAAAGACCCAATGTTGAGACAGCAGAAGACTCTAAGACTGCCCACAAAAAGAAAGCTGCATTTAAAAGAAAATACCAAGTATTCTCCTTAAATTACAGGTTCATTGAAATAGGTGATTCACATTCTCCAAGCTGCTTTGTATAATACATGTTGACTGGTTATCCAACAAAGCCATAAAACCTTCAAAACTGCTTTGCTACACAGAGACAAATCACCCTGATTTAAAAGACAAGCCTGTGGAGTTTTTCAAAAGAAAAAAAAGTGAACACAAAGAACAGAAGCAATTATTGAAAGCCACCACTTCATCAAATGTGTCTTCACAGAGAGCAACATTTTTAGTGGTTAACTGCATTGCTAAAGCAAAGAAGCCTTTTACTATTGGTGAAGAGTGGATCCTGCCTGCTGCTAAGGACATTTGTCATGAACATTTAAGAGAGGCTGAAGTTCAAATGGTGGCACGTGTTCTTCTTTCAGCTAACATCGTAACTAGATGAATTGATGAAATAGCAGAGGATACTGAGGCACAATTGTTAGCATTAATGAGTCACTGTAGTACACAATCCAGGTTGACAAGTCTACTGATGTTGTCAACAAGGCAACAATGCTTGATTTGTGTGATATATTTTTCAGGAGGATGTGCATGAGGATATATTATGTGCACTTTTGTTGCTAACCAACACTACAGCTGCAGAACTATTGAGGCTTTTGAATGATTACATATCAGGAAAACTGATTTGGTCATTTTGTGTCAGTATATGCATGGAGGGAGTGGCTAAGGTGACTAGATGGCTTTCTGGTTTCACTACTCTGGTCAAAGGTCACTTCTGAATGTGAGTCAATGGACTCTGTCATCCTTAAAGAAATGCTGGCTAGCTGAAAAACATCACCTGAACTTAATAACATTTTACAGGACGTGATTAAAATTATCAACCACATTAAATTACTTGCCCATAACTTATGTTATGTGTAGCTCTGTGAGGATGTGGACCCAGAGCATATGTGTCTTCTTTTATACTCAGAAGTGAGATGGCTTTCTAAAGGTAGAACACTGGCCAGTTTTTGAGTTATGAGAGCCACTCCAGAGATTATTCTTAGAAAAAAAAAATCACCACTAACAGCACATTTCAGTGACACACAATGAGTCATACAACTTGCTTAATTGTGTAACATATTGAACCTGCTCAACGAACTCAATTTGTCACTTCAGGGGAGAAGGACAACTGTGTTCAAGTCGGTGGATAAAATGCCTGTGTTCAAAGCCAAACTGAAATTATGGTGATGATGAGTGAACACTGAGATTTTTGATGTGTTTCAAACATTAGCAGAAATTTTGGAAGAGGCTAAGCCAGTGTCTTCTTTCTCCCAGCTGTTGAATGATCACCTATCTCAGCTTTCAGAAGAGGTTGAGCATTAATTCCCAAACACAAATGACCCCTGAACTGGGAAGCAATGTATCTTTGACCCATTTTTGAACAAGCCAGGTGAATCAACTTTGTCCATGCAACAAGATGATCAGCTTCTTGAGATTGCAAATGATGGGGGCCTTAAAATTATGTTTGAGACAATTTCAAATCTCCATACATTTTTTTTCTTTGCGGTACGTGGGCCTCTCACTGTTGTGGCCTCTCCCTTTGCGGAGCACAGGCTCCGGATGCACAGGCTCAGCGGCCATGGCTCACAGGCCCAGCCGCCCCGCGGCATGTGGGATCTTCCCGGATCGGGTCACGAACCCATGTCCCCTGCATCGGCAGGTGGACTCTAACCACTGTGCCACCAGGGAAGCCCTCTCCATACATTTTGGATGAAAGTCAAAGCGGAATATACTGAGAATGCCACAAAAGCACTTAAAAGCTTGCTTCAATTTCCAACATGCTATCTTTGTGAAACAGGATTTTCTGCAGTAACAGCAACTAAGATGAGATTATGGAGTAGACTGGACATAAAAAACACACTTTGTGTGTCACCGTCTCCCATCTCCCCCAGATGAGACCATCTATTTCCAGGAAAATAAGCTCAGGGCTCCTGCTGATTCTGCATTATGGTGAGTTATATAATTATTTCATTATATATTAAAATGTAATAATAAAAGAAGTAAAGTGCACAATAAATGTAATGCACTTGAGTCATCCCTAAACCATCCCCCACACCTCCATGGGAAAATTGTCCACAAAACTGGCCCCTGGTGTGAAAAAGTTGGGGACTGCTGGTTCGTGTCTTCTATTTCCTTACTGGTCTGTTGTCTAAATACTCAATCCATTACTGAAATGAATGTTGTGAATTCTCCAGCTATTATTGTTATTATTATCCAGCTACTGTATATTTACTTCTTCTATTCTATTTGATTTTTTAATAACACAGATGTCTTTACTGATATTCTGTTTGGTAAGACATTGTTCTCATGATTTACTTTAGTTCTTTTTCCACTTTATTTATCTGAAAACAATTTTAGAATTGAAAAAATCCTGAAATATAGTTGATTTACAATTAGTTGCAGGTTTACAGCATAGTGATTCAATATTTTTATAGATTATTCTCCATTAAAAGTTTTTAAAGATAATGGTTACAATTCCCTGTGGTGTAAAATATGCCCTGGTTGTTTACTCCTTTTATATGTAGTAGTTTATATCTCTTACTCCCATATCACTCTTTGCCCATCCACTCTCCTCTCCCTCTTTGGCAATCACCAGTCTGTTTTTTATATGTGTGTCTGTTTATGTTTTTCATGTGTGGATTTTTTAAAATTACACATGTAATAATTACACATGTAAGTGATACCATACAGTATTTGCCTTCATTTATTTTACTAAGTACAATATTCTCTAGGTCCACCCACATTGCTGCACGTGGAAAAAAAATTTTCTTTTTTATGACTAATATTCCATTATACGTTTATGTATATGTATCATATCTTCTTCATCCATTTATCCATTGATGAGATTTTGGGTTGCTTCCATATCTTGGGTACCATAAATAGTGCTGCTATGCTGGTGCATTGGGGCACAAGTATTGTTTCAAACTAGTGTTTTTGGGTTTTACAGATGTAAGTTCTATTTTTAATTTTTTGAGGAACCTCCATACTATTTCCATAGTGATTGCACCAATTTACATTTACATTATGAGTGTAAAAGAGTTCCCTTTTCTCCACATCCTCTCCAATACTGGTTATCTGTAGACTTTTTGTTGATAGCCATTCTGACTGGTGTGAGGTGATACGTCGTTTTGATGTGTATTTCTCTAATTCTCAGTAATGATGAATATCTTTTCATATACCTGTTACCCGCTGGTATGTTATTCTTTGGAAAAACATCTATTCAGGTCTTCTGCCCATTTTTTGATTGGGTTGTTCATTTTTTTGATATTGAGTTGGTTGAGCTGTTTTTCTATTTTGGAGCTGTTTATTTTTAACAACTTGTCTGTCATTTCATTTGCAAATAATTTTCTTATTCTACAGGGTTTTGTTTTGTCTTTTTCTTATTCTACAGGGTTTTTATTTTGTCTGTGGTTTCCTTTGCTGGCCAAAGGATTTTAATTAGGAGTTTTATTAGGTCTCATTTGTTTATTTTTGCTTTTTTCTTTTGCCTTAGGAGATAGATTTGTAGAAAATATTATGATTTATGTCAAATTTATGTTTACATTTTCTTCTAGGAGTTTTATAATTTCAGGTCTTACATTATGGTCTTTAGTTTGAGTTTGTGTGTGTGTGTGTGCCTGTGTGTGTGTGTGTGTGTGTGTGTGTGTGTGTGTGTGTGGTGTTAGGGAGTGTTGTAATTTCATTCTTTATTATGTAGCTGTCTAGTTTTCCCAGCACCACTGTTGAAGTGACTGTTTTTATTTTTTTTCCATTGTGTATCCTTGGCTTATGTGGCTTTATTTCTGGGCTCTCTAATCTATTCCATCTGTTATTATACTACTGATATCCATTGTTATTTCCCCTCTTTCATTCTCATTTTGTTTATTTCAGTCCTGTCTCTTTTCCTCTTAGTCTGCCTAAAGTTTTATCAGTTTATTTGTCTTCAACAAAAAACTGTTCTTGGTTTCATTGATCATTTTACTGTATTTTTTAACTCAGTTTTACTTATTTTCTTTAACCTTTATTATTTCCTTTCCTCTGTTGTTTGTTTTCTTATTGTTGTTGTTCTTCTTTTCCTAAATATTTTAGGTACCGCTTATGTTGCTTTTTGAGATTTTTTTTCTTTGTTTTTTGAGGTAGGCCTATATTGCTATAAGCTTTCTGAGAACTGCTTTTGCTGCATCCCACAGATTTTGGAATGTTGTATTTTCCATTTTCATTTGTCTTGATGTACTTTCTGATTTCTTTGATTTCTTCAATGTCCCATTGTTTTTTTAGCAGCATGTTGTTTAGTTCCCAGGTGTTTGCATTTTGGATGTAATTTCCTGTAGATATCTATTTAGTCCAACTGGCCTATTGTGTCATTTATTGTGTCATTTAAGACCACTGTTGCCTTATTAATTTTCTGTTAGGATGATCTGCCTATTAATGTCAGAGGGGTGTTAAAATTCCCTACTCTTATTGTATTATTGTGAAGTTCTCTCTTTGTGACAATTAGTGTTTGCTTTATATATTTTGGTGCTCTTGTATTGAGTGCATATATCATAACAAGTGTAACACCCTCTTATTGGTCATTTTATCATTATATAATGATCATTTTTGTCTTTTGTCATGGACTTTGATTCAAAGTCTAGTTTTTCTCATATGTGTATTGCTACCCTTCCTTTCTTGTCATTTCTGTTTGTACCTTCTTGTAGGCAACATATTGAAAAATATTTTTAATCCAGTCAGACACTTTATGTCTTTTGATTGAAGCATTTAGTCCATTGACATTTTCTTCTTCTTTAAACAATTTTAAATGTTACATTGCATTTGCAGTTATTACAAAATATTGGTTATATTCCCTGTGCTGTGTAATATATCCTAGTAGCTTGTCTTATACCCAATAGTTTCTACCTCCCGCTACCACACTCTTATATTTCCCCTCCCTCCCACTAATAGAAAATAGTTTGTTCTCTACCTATGTGAGTTTGCTTCTTTTTATGGTATTCCTTAGTTTATTGTATTTTTTTTAGATTCCACGTGTAAATTACCTTATTTAGTATTTGTGTTTCTCTACCTTGCATAGTTCATTTAGCATAATGCTCTCCAAATTCCATCTATGTTGCTGCAAATGGCAAAATTTCACTCTTTTGTATTTGAGTCATGTATACATATATATGTGCAATTGTTAAAAATTGCTGCTATGAATATTGTGGTGCATGTATTTTTTTGAATTAGTGTTTTGTTTACTTTTGTTTTTCTCAGATATATACCCAAGAGTGGGGTTGTTGGGTTATATGGTGTTTCTATTTTTAATGTTTTGAGAAAACTTCATACTGTTTTCCACGATGTCTGCACCAATTTACCTTCCCTCTAACAGTATAATAGGATTCCCTTTCCTCCGCATTCTCACCAACACTTGTTATTTTTGCTCTTTTGCATAACCATTTTGAGAGGTGTGAGGTAATATCTTATTGTGGTTTTGACTTGCATTTAACTGAATTAGAAATGTTGAAATCTTTACTTTGCCTTTTGGTCATCTGCATTTCCTCTTTAGAAAAATGTCTGTTCAGTTCTTCTGCCCAGGTTTATAATTGAGGTTTCTTTTTCTTTCTTCTTTTTTTTTTTTTTGATTTTATGTTGTACGAGCTGTTTATATATGTTAGACATTAACCAGTTATAGGTCGTATTATTTGTTAAGATTTCTCCCTTTTAGTAGGATGTCTTTTCATTTTGTTGCTGGTTTCCTTTGTTGTGCAAAATCTTTTAAGTTTAATTAGGTCCCATTTGTTTATTTTTTCCCCTTCCCTTTGGGAAACAGATCAAAAAATAATCCTTTCACTTTTAAATTACTAACATGTATATACTTATTGTCATTTTTGTTTTACTGTGTTATGGTTGTTGTAGTTTCCTTCTCTGTTCATTTCTTTTTCTTTCTACTCATGTGGTTTGAGGATTTTCTTTAATAGTATGCTTGTGTTCCTTTCTTTTTTCTTTTTTGTATGTTTATTAGAGGACTTTGATTTGTGGTTATCCTGGGATTGATATATGTTGATCCATAACTATATCTACTTCACTAAAGTAGATGTAATATATTTACTTGTCACTTAAGCTCAAGTATATTCTACGGGATCTACACTTTTTTACCCTTCTCCCATTTTATGTTTTGATATCATATTTTACATCTTCATGTCAATCCCTGAATTGTAATTATAGTTTCTTTTACACTTTTTGACCTTTTAGCCTATGTGCTTGCTTATTTAAATGATCTTTTATAATATTGTTTTTTATTGTGGTAAAAGTCACCTAATATAAAAAATACTATTTTTATCATATTCTACTGTACAGCTCAGTGACACTAAGTACAGTTACATTGTTGTGCAAATCTCACCATCATCTATCACCGGAATTTTTCACCTTCCTAAACTGAAACTTTGTCCACATTAAACACTAACTCCCTATTTCCCCTCCCATGCCCCACCCCCAGCTCTGGACATCTACCAATGTACCTTCTGACTTTGTGTATTTGAGTATTCTAGGTACCTCATATAAGGAATCAGACAGTATTTGTCTGCACCTAATGTATATCAGAATGCATTTTTAAGGTTAACTTAATATATGTCCTGCAAACAGAGTGTACATTCTTCATCTTTTTATTTCACTGTACTATACAGTATGCCCTCACTATAGTCATGTACATACGTCAATCACAATCTCCAAATCCATCCCACCCTCTGACCCCTTTGGTGTTCATACTTTTTTTCTCTATGTCTGTGTCTCTATTTCTGTTTTACAAATAGGTTCATCTATGCCACTTTTCCCTAAACTTCACATGCATACATTATTATAAGATATTTGTTTTTCTCTTTCTGATTTACTTCACTCTGTATGACAGTTTCTAGATCCACCATGTCTCTGCAAATGACATAATTTCATTCCTTCTTATGGCTGAGTAATATTCCATTGTATGTATGTTCTCCAATTTCTTTATCCATTCCTCTGTCGATGGACAATTAGATTGCTTCCATGTCCTGGCTATTGTATATACTGCTGCAATGAACCATGGGTGTATGTATATTTTCAAAATATGGTTTTGTACAGGTGTATGCCCAGGAGTGGGATTGCTGGATCATATGATAGCTCTATTTTCAGTTGTTTAAGGAAACTCCATACTCTTCTCCATAGTGACTGTACCAATTTACATTCCCACCAAAACTGTAAGAGGGTCCCCTTTTCTTCACATCTTCTCCAGCACTTATTGTTTGTAGTTATTTTGAAAATGGCCATTCTCATCAGTGGGAGGTGATATCTCATTGTGATTTTGATTTGCATTTCTCTAATAATTAGTGATGTTGAGAATATTTTCATGTGCCTCTTGTCCATCTGTATGTTTTCTTTGCAAAAAAATCTATTTAGATTTTCCACCCTAGTTTAGATTGAGTTTGCTTATTTGTTTGTTTGCTTTTGATATTGAGCTGCATGAGCTCTTTGTATATTTTGGAGATTAATCCTTTGTCTTTTGCTTTGCAAATATTTTCTCCTATTCTGAAGGTTGTCTTTTTGTCTTGTTTGTGATTTCCTTTGCTGTACAAAAGATTTTAAGTTTCATTAGGTCCATTTGTTTATTTTTGTTTTTATTTCCATACTCTAGGAGGTGGGTGAAAAAAATTCTTACTGTGATTTACTTCAGAATGTTCTGCCTATTTTCCTCTAAGAGTTTTATAGTGTCTGGCCTTACATTTATGTCTTTAATCCATTTTGAATTTATTTTCCTATATGGTGTTAGGAAGTGATCTAACCTTATTCTTTTACATGTAGCTGTCCAGTTTTCTCAGCACCACTTATTAAAGAGACCATCTTTTCTCCATTGTATATTATTACCTTCTTTGTAATATATTAGGTGATCATCGGTGTGTAGGTTTATCTCTGGGCTTTCTATGCTGTCCATAGATGTATATTTCTGTTTTTGTGCCAGTACCATACTGTCTTGAATACTGTAAATTTGTAGTATAGTCTGAAGTCAGGAAACCTGATTCCTCCAGCTCTGTTTTTCTTTCTGAAGATTGCTTTGGTTATTAGATGTCTTTTGTGTTTCCATACAAATTGCAAACTTTTTAAAAAATAATTTTGTGGAAAATGACATTGGTAATTTGATAGTGACTGCCTTGAATCTGTAGTTTGCTTTGGATAGTATAGTTATTTTTATAATACTGTGTCTTCTGATCCAAAAAAAATGGTATGTTTCTCCATCTGTTTGTGTCATCTTTGATTTTTTTCATTAGTATTTTATAGTTTTTGGAGCACAGAACTTTTGTCTCCATAGGAAGTTTTATTTCTAGTTATTTTATTCTTTTTGTTGCAGTGATAAATGAGAGAGTTTCTTTAATTTCTATTTTTGATTTTTTGTTGCTAGAATATAGGAATACAAGTGATTTCTCTGCACTAATTCTGTATCATGCAAATTTATCAAATTCATTGATTAGCACCAGTAGTTTTCTGGTGGCCTCTTTAGGATTCTCTATGTATAGTATCATGTCCTGTGTAAACAGTCACAGTTTTGCTTCTTCTTTCCAATTTGGATTACTTTTATTTCTTTTTCGTCTCTAATTGCTATGGCTAGGACTTCCAATACTATGTTAAATAATAATGGTGAGAGTGGACATCCTTGTCTTTTTCCTGACCTTAGAAGAAATGTTTTCAGTTTTACACCATTGAGAATGATGTTTGCTGTCAGTTTGTCATATATGACCTTTATTACGTTGAGGTAGGTTCCCTCTATACCCAGTTTCTGGAGAGTTTTTATCATAAAATGGTGTTGAATTTTGTCAAAATGTTTTTCTGCACTTACTGAGATGATCATATAATTTTTATTATTCAGTTTGTACATGTGCTCTATCACATCAGTTGATTTATGTATGTTAAAGAATCCTTACATCCTTGGGATAAATCCCACTTTATCATGGTGTATGACCCTTTTAATATATTGAATTCTTTTTGCTAGGGTTTTGTTGAGGATTTTTGTGTCTATGTGCATCAATGATATTCATAGGCAATATTCTTATCTTTGTGATATCTTTGTTTGTTTGTTTTTTTAATCTGGGTGATGGTGGCCTCATAGAATGAGTTGGGAAGTGTTCCCTCCTCTACAATTTTTTGGAAGAGTTTGATAGAATTCTCCTATGTTGCCATCTTGTCCTGGATGTTGTTTGTTGGAAGATTCTTTTTAATTAATTAATTAATTTATTTTTATTTATTTAGTTTTGGCTGCATTGTGTCTTTGTTGCTGCACGTGGACCTTCTCTAGTTGTGGCCAGCAGGAGCTACTCTTTCCTGCAGTGCATGGGCTTCTCATTGTGGTGGCTTCTCTTGTCATGGAACACAGGCTCTAGGTGTGTGGGCTTCAGTCATGGAGGCACTGAGCTCAGTAGTTGTGACTCACAGGCTCTAGGGTACAGGATCTTTATTTTTTGTCACATGGGCTTAGTTGGTCTGCAGCATGTGGGATATTCACAGGCCAAGGATTGAACCTTCATTGGCAGGAGGGTTCTTAACCACTGGGCCACCAGAGAAGTTTCTGCTGTAAGATATTTTTGTGTTACTGCAATATAGTTTATCATGTTTTTGGTAGGATATTTGCTTTAAAATATTGTGTTTGTTTCTGCTGTACAGCAAAGTGATTAGGCCACACTTATGCATATATCCCCTCTTCCTTGGATTTTCTTTCCATTTAGGTCAGCACAGAGCATTGAGTAGAGTTCCCTGTGCTATACATTCTGTTCTCATTAGTTGTCTATACATGCTGGAAGACTTTTAATCACAGTTTCAATATAATTGCTTGTGACTGGTCTGACTTTATTTTACATTTTTTCTAGTTCGGTCTTGAATGGTTGTACCTTTGTATGAATTTATCCACTATTTCCAGGTTATCCATCTTATTGGCATATAGTTGCTTGTAGTAGTCTCTTATGGTACTTTGTATTTCTGTGGTGTCAGTTGTAATTTCTCCTTTTCCATTTCTAATTTTATTGACTTGAGTCCTCTCCTTGTTTTTCCTTGATGAGTCTGGCTAAAGGTTTATCAATTTTTTTTATCCTCTCAAAGAAAGAGTTTTTAGTTTCATTGATCTTTGATATTTATTTGTTTGTATTTCATTTCTTTCTTCTCTGATTTTTATGATTTTTTTCCTTCTACTAACTTTGGGCTTTGTTTGTTTTTCTCTAGTTGCTATAGGTGTAAGATTAGGTCATTTATTTGAGATTTTTCTTGTTTTTTGGGTAGGATTCTATTGCTATAAATTTCCCTCTTAGAACTGCTTTTCCTGCATTGCATAGATTTTGGATCATTATGTTTTTCTGTCATTTGTTTCTAGGTATTTTCTGATTTCCTCTTTGATTTCTTCAGTGATCTCTTGGTTGTTTAGTAGCATATTGTTTATCCTCCAGTTCTTTGTGTTTCTTACAGTTTTTTTTTTAACCTGTGTTTGATTTATAATCTCATAACATTATGGTCAGAAAAGATGCTTGATGTGATTTCAATTTTCTTAAGTTTACCGAGTTGTTTGGAAAATTAATAAAGTGGTCTTGTTCAGGATTCAGAGGCAGAAGCAGGACTCTGATCTCTGACCCGGCCTGGACTGTGTGCCTTCTTGCACATGTAACAATTGCTGCTAGCAAGTAAAGCAGCACTTATAATAAGAAATGGAGTTGGTCTTGAAATTTCTTGAACCCTGGGGACCTTGTAAGCCCCCCAGGGTGTAGAAAATCTTGTGACTCACATGGTGAAACCAACAGCATTGTAAAAGTGAGTCTAGAGCTCCATTTTTGCATGCAAACTGGAATTATAAATGGAAATTCCCAGAAATCCAATCTGAAGTCTCACCCATGGGGGGGATGCACCACCTGGGACCCTTCCCAACTGGGGGTCCAGATTGCTGTCCCTTGGGACTTTCCAGCAGCTGTTTGGATCTGGAAGTAGGTGTCAGCCCAATTCTGTAATGTATACCCTGTTATATTTCTCAAATATTCTTATTCCTTTTCTTCTAATGATTGTATATTAAAATTAATCTAAATCATCTTTCATTAAAGAATTGATTAAAGCTGTTTATTTCTGTATAATGAGTGCATATTTTGCCAGAAAATCCAATTAAACTTAAAACCAAAAGCAGGCTTTTGGCAAAACATTAATTGGAATGGTGAGCAGGATTCACAGAGCAAAATGTCTCTCTTTAAAAAGAAGAAAGTTAAAGTTAATCAGGTTTTCATTCCAGGATGGGAGGTGCTCCCTTACAACTCATTGGCGGAAGAATGGGTATATCAACTAGACTGTGTGAGAACTAGGAATCTAAATTAAAGTGGGCCAGACCTTTAGAAGTCATTGAATACTTGTGGCTTGTGTCAGTTAAGAAAGGAAAAACGTTCTGTGCTGGGTCAGAGCCCCTGATTCCCCTCTTTGACTACCGTAAACTACATGAAACCAAATTAAAAGTGATAAAAAAAGAAACCAAACTGGAGAAAAAGTATACGGTTTGCAAGGGTGTTTGTCCATGTTACAATGTCAAAATTACATGTTAGCTGACTAAGTCTCCACTTTCCAGTTGGTAACAAGAAAAGCTGCTATAAAGGTTACATTAGCTAAATACTGAAATAAACCTAGGAGGTCTCTGTCTGCCTGGGTATATGTGTATGTCTCAGTATGTGTCTTTGTCTTTGGATACTACTGCTAAGGTGAAGTGATAAATGAGCTCTTTTTAATTGGCTTAAAGAAAAGTAAACACTTAACAAATCAAACAATTCTAAATACAAGAGAAATTAAGCTAACTAAATTTCAGGTTCACGTGAACTGGGAAATACTTAGTATTAAATTAATATTTGTTTATCTAATTAATATATAGACTCAGTATTAATATTTGTTTATCTAATTAATATAGACATGTCTTTAGGAGTCATCAACGTTAAGTATAATCCTTTTATTGTGCCTAGGTTTAGTATAAGCTAAATAGGATCTTAATATATCTGCTGCAAATTTGTCAGCAAGGAAAGTAACTCAATCTGAAGAAATTTTAAGAAAAGAAAATGCAAATGAGATAAGAGCCTTGGGTGATTGATGTTTACCAATCTACACAGTGCTGATATAAAGGGTAGTTCGTGGCTATATAAAGAAAGAAGGACTTATGTTTTTAGTTTTAAAAAAAGGTAAAAAAATGGAATTATATTTTACTGAGAGAAAAGGAAGTAGGTCTGATTTACAGGTGGCTGTTTCTGAGTGGGAAAATAAAATGATGGATACAGAATATGATAAAAAACTAAATAGTTGTAGAAAGTGGACACTGAGAAAAGAGTTTTGTGCATGGTATTAGTTTTCTTGAGATGTTGAACTGCCTATGATAATGATTTTATGTTTCTTTACCTCTTAAATGATCTGTTCTATCACAAAAGAAGATTTCTGCCTTTGAAATCTTGTATTGTCACTTTGGTAAAGTAAATAAGTATTATTTCACAATGATCTATGAAGATTATTGCACATGTAGATAAAGCTCACTCTGCTTCTACAAAAAATTAATGTCTCATTCTAAGACTTTTGCTGTCCTGTTGTCCTTGTAACAGGACAATGGTATACTCCTAAGTCTGAAAAATTAAAACCAGTCACCAATAGCTGTAAATCAAACAGTCAGGGCTATGGGAAATCCAAGACAGCCACTTGGCATTTCCCAGCTCCCTGCCAAACCTCATTCTTTATTTGACAGGATTAGCCTTCCCTGGCCACAGGGTTAATGCCCTCACAATCAGTTTAAAAAAAAGAATATTTCACTAAATATTAAATTCTAGTTTTCTTAATTGAGGTGTGTGTTTACCAGGATTCATTTCCCTGGTAGTTCCTTGTTGTTATGTTTTATTACTAAAAAGTTTAATTGAATTATTCTAAAGCTTATCTCAGTAGTTTATCTTTGGATGGAGATCAGATGCCCCGGTGACCTAAAACAAGGGGACATAGAATTACACTTGTCAATCAACGAACTGTATATGAATTGGAGCTCATGGCAGAAGCAGCAGGGCAAAAGAGTGTCTTTTGGTTTTTGGAGTAGAAAGTTTGCAGAGGTTTGGAAAAATCAAACTACCTTTGATAATCATTTGTTGGCTTGTTATTGGGCGTTAATTGATACTGAACAAATAACTGTGGGTCATACTCTCATATTAAGTCCTCAAGTGCCAATTATGCAATGGATTTTTAGCTCACCAAAGACCCATAGAATGGGGCACAGCAGGAGTCTAGTATAATTAAATGGAAATGGTATATACAAGACGAGACCAAACTGGGTCCACGGGGTGACGCTGTTTTACATGAAAAGGTTTTGAAATTCCAATGGAAAACCTGAAGCCGGAAGTCATGATTAAACCCAAGATAACCTAGTGGCCTGTAAAATGGGGAAAGCCCTTGAGTCTTTAACCAAGACAGAAGAGAAACATGCCTGGTTTACAGATGGCTCGGCAATATATATTGGATCTGTTTGTTACTGGAAAGCAGTAGCCTACAATCCATTCACAACAAAACTGTTAACTACTACTAGAGAGGGAAAAGGCAGTCAATTTACTGAACTGTATGCAGTATATCAATTTTGAAACAAGAAAATTTAACAGAATGTTATATTTATAGAAATAATTCATTCAAAGGAGTTGTGGGGAAAATAGCTATGGGTAGATATTTGGGAAACTGTGCAGAAAACTAATGTCTCAGTTTTTCATGTAGACACCCATAATACACCCAATTTGATGGAACGATGGTATAATTCAATTACAGATGAACAAACTCAGAATCAGACAGTGGAATTCGATCCAGATTCCAGGGATCTCAAAGCATTGGCACTTTGGGTGCACCAGAAATGTGGTCATCTGGGAGAAAAATCTACATACATGTGGGCTCAGGATTAAAGTATTTCTTAACCCAGGATTTTGCAATGTCCAATTTTTCACCATGTTAAACATAGGAGCTTTCCACAATTAAAGGACAGCTGACCCACTGCAAACTGCCTGGGCATATATATGCCCATATATGGCACATTGATTATGTTGGTCTATTAATTCGAGATAAAGGAAGTCAATACGTGTGTATTGCTGTGGACACCTATTCTGGATAGTTAGTAGCAATCCCATTTGGAAAAGTCAACCAGACTAATACTATTAAAACATTAGAGGTAATTAATTTATATTATGGTGTTCCACTTCAAATTCAAAGTGACAGTGGGTCACATTTCAAAGGTAAGTTAATACAAGAATTTGCCCAGGAGTACAATATATAATGGATTTTTCATACCCCTTACTACCCTCAAACACCCGGTTTGATTGAAAGAATGAATGGTTTGCTTAAACAGCAATTAATTTAACTTGGAGAGAACTCTTATAAAAAATGGAAAACTAACTTGAATACTGCCTTCAACATTTCAAATACTAGACCTACCGGACAATCAGAAACTTCCCTGATGAGAATGACTATATCAAACTTACAAACTCATAAAATAGAGACTTATCCAGAAACAACTGAATATTGGGTAATTTCGCCTGGAGGATTAGCACATTTTCAAGCCTCTTCTGAGGCTGCAGGATTTAATTTATATTCTATACCTGAACAAAGACTTACTAAAAGGTGAATTTGTGCTGTATCAACTGGTATCAACATAATGATGTCTCCTGTACATTTTGGACTAATTAAAGAACAGTGGAGTCTGGTCCTTAAAGGTATTTGTGTCCACAGGGGAGTTACTGAACCTGATTTTCAAGGAGAAATTTAGGTGCTTTTACAAAATGAAGGAAATAATGATCTGTTTATTAATAAACATGATCAGATTGCCCAACTACTGATTCTTCCATGTGTGATTGGTAAAGTCCAGAAAGGACAACCTCCCACCCTATTAACTGTTAAGGTTGATGGAGATTTTGGATCCATGGATGAAGCACATTCATTTGGAGCTAAAGTCTGGGTGAAACAACCCAACCGTCCCCCTATATCTGCTGATGTAACTGCACAAGGAAAAGATAACACTGTGTTGGTGATGATCCCTAGACAAGAAAAATGGAAATATGTGCCATTAACCCATTGTTATTCTTGTGAATAGATTGTTTTTGGAGTCTTGACTGTGATGTGGATCATCACCTATGTCTTAACCCTAGGATCTATGCTGCAGTCAAACAAAGAACATAACCCCCATGCCTCAACTCCAGGATATCTGCTACGGTTGAAAAAAAGGAACATGAAAGAAAACATTGAGGAATCTTCCACTGGAAAAACGTGAGCCAGACCCGAACCAAAGATAGCTTCACCTGCCCTGCAAAGGAGGCCTGTCCTCTAATTATGACTTTCTGTGTTCAAAACCTGTCTGTCTGCTCCAGAGTAAACACTGATAACCCATGGGCTAGAGGTTTTATTCCATCTCCTAATTCCTCCTCTCTTGTAGTCAAATTAAGCCCAAGATATGTTAATGTCTACTAATGAATATACATGGAGAAAATTATTTAATGTATGGATACCTAAAATCCATCTGATACTTGTTCCAGACAGCATTACTAAATGCACAGACACCTGGTGCTCATGGACTTTATATCATTATAAGGTTGTTAACACAAGTTCTACGTGTCAATTTCATGTGTTGCCTATCATTTTTGGAAATGAATATTCCTTGCCTCATTTTGCTGGAAATTACTTAGATTTTAATAATCATCCCCATTTATTAACAGACTGTGAAAAGACTATTGAAGCATTGCTTTGTGGCCTGACTTCCCACATCTGGGAACCCTGTTTCTTAGAGAATTCCATTAACTAGTGTGAATGGACTATATTTCCTCAATCCTATAGTATGTTTTTTAAAGTTGCTCCCCAGTTTATATGTATTTTGACACATGACATTAAGACTACTTCTACTTATCAGCTAGGAAACCCTTTTTCAGGATGTCTAGCACATGTAAATCACTTATATTGGAAAGGGACAGCTTACTTCTTTTCCCCCATACACAAACAATTGTTGTGGACTCAAATGCTAATTCTTACTTGATCTATTCCCAATATTAGTATCTCCCTTGAATCTCTGAAATGAATATTACAAAAATCAAATTTATTACAAAAATTTGTAGATACACATAGTCATACTTTGTTAGAACACTGTACTGCTACTACTATCTCACCCAACAAATTAATGGATGTGGGAGTTAACGTACAGAAGCATCCATGGGATATGGGACTTTTTTCTTACTCAGTCGCCTCAAGCTAAACAATTGCTCTCTGCCTTGTTTAATCCATTTTTTGTACTATTCATTGTACTCATTTAACTGACTTTGGAATTGTTACTTATCTTGAAAAACTGCTTGTGTTATATTGTCTTATTCTTATGCTCTTCAGCCTAAACAATCCTAGAGGCTGAATATTGGGAAAACTAGTAAAATAGTATCGTTCAGGCTTCAGAGGCAGAAGCAGGCCTCTGCCAGACCTGTGACCTTGCCAGGACTGTGTGCCTGCTTGAACACCCAAGAATTGCTGCTAGCGAGTCAAGCAGCGCTTACAAGAAACGGCGTGCATCTTGGAATTTCTTGAGCCCTGGTGACCTGGCCAGTCTTCCGGGGCCTGGAAAATCTTGTGACTCACATGGTGAAATCAACAGCATTGTCACAATTGAACTAGAGCTGCATTTTTGCGTACAAACTGGAGATATCAGTTTGCAGCCTGGAATTATAAACGGAAGCCCCCAGAACTCCAATCTGAAGTCTCATCCATGGGGTGGACACACCACCCAGGACCTTTCCCAACTGGCACTCCGGATTCCTGTTACTCGGGACTTCCCAGCACTGTTTGCATCTAGATGTATGTGTCTGCCTGATTTGGTGATGCATGCCCTGTTATGTTTTCTAATATTCTTATTCCTTTCCTTCTAATGATTGTATATTAAAATTAAACTAAATCACCTTCCATTAAAGTGTTGATTAAAGCTGTTTATATGTATGAAACGATTGTTTATTTTGCCAAGAAATCCAACAAACCTTAAACCTGAAATCAGGCTTTTGGCATAGCACAAGTTTTGATTTATGACCCAACATAGGACCTCTCCTGGAGAATGTTCCAAGTGTACTTGAGAAGAAAGTGTACTCTGCCACTTTTGTGTGGAAGGTCCTATAAATATCAATTAAGTCTATGTTGGTCTAATGTGGCATTTAAAGTTTGTGTTTTCTTATTAATTTTCCGTCTGGATGATCTGTTCCTTGGTATAAGGGGGTTTTAAAGTCCCCTACTATGGTGTGTTACTGTCGATTTCCCCTTTTATGGCTGTTAGTATTTGCCTTATGTATTGAGGTGCTCCTATGTTGGGTGCATAAATATTTACAATTGTTATATCTTCTTCTCGGATCAATCACTTGATCATTGTGTAGTGTTCTTCTTTGTCTCTTGAAATAGTCTTTATTTTAATGTCTACTTTGTCTGACATGAGAATTGCTACTCCAGCTTTCTTTTGATTTCCATTTCCATGGAATATCTTTTTCCATCCCCTCACTTTCAGTCTGTTTGTGTCCCTAGGTCTGAAGAGGGTCTCTTGTAGACAGCATATGTACAGGTCTTGTGTCTGTATCCATTCAGTCAGTCTATGTCTTTTGGTTGGAGCATTTAATTCATTTACATTTAAGATAATTGTTGATATATATATTCCTTTTACCATTTTCTTAGTTGTTTTGGGTTTGTCTCTGTAGGTCTTTTTCCTCCCTTGTGCTTCCCACCTAGAGAAGTTTCTTTAGTTCAGCATGGCCAGAGGAGGCCCTCTTGTGTGTGCCGGGCAGGCTGCCGGGACCCATGCCATCCATAGAGGCCTTGCTATGTGGCACTAGTGTTCCCTGGGACCCGCATGGCCAGAGGAGGCCCTGGCAGGGGCAGGGCTTAGGCCCAAGGCCCTAGCAGGCTCACCAGGGCTTGACAGGTAGGTGCTGAGGCGTGTTCCCTCTCCACTTCCTAAGGAGGCCAGGCAGAAGTCAGGGAAGGGCACCACAATAGCGTCCCCACCCTTTGTGTTCCACTCAATAATGATGCCCCATGTCCCTGGTAGCCCTGGCCTTCCCCACCAATGTTTCTGGTGTGGAACCCCTCCCCCTGCCACCCCAGGCTGTCTCCTCACCACCAACAGTCATCCCCAACTGGGTTCACCCTCAAAACCTCACTTTCCAGCACCCAGCCTTCCTCCCCACCTCCTCCCTGGGGTGTGCAGGACTGCAGCATGGACTATGGGCACAGGTTCCACTCCTTCCCACCCCCCACAGACTGGTTGCCATGCTCCCCTCCAATCCCCTGATCCCCCAAAAGTTCTCCTGTGTCCCCGCCAATACCCCCACCATGGGTGGGATCCCCCAAGTGTGGGAACCTCTCCTCTCCCACAGCTGCACCCAAGGGTGACGGTTCAATCCTGCCTCCACCCCTCTCCCTCTCTCCTTCCTTACCATGCCCCACTCGGTTGAGTGAGGACTCCCTCCATCCCTGTAGTTGTTCATGGACCCCCACCAGTGCCCAGCAGGTGCTCCATGGGAACTCTTCCAATGTCCCCCTTCTGTACCTATGAGGAGACCCAAACTCCACATCCTCCTATTCTGCCACCTTGATTCTGCCTATTTAATAACCTTTGGGCTTCCCTGGTGGCACAGTGATTAAAAATCCACCTGCCAATGGATGGATTGGGTTCATCCATTGGGGTCAACCCACTGGGGACATGGGTTCAAGACCTGGACCAGGAAGATACCACATGCCACAGATCAACTAAGCCCGTGCACCACTACTACTGAGCCTGCAACATAGAGCCCATAAGCCACAACTACTGAGCCCATGTGCAACAACTACTGAAGCCTGCATGCCTAGAACCCATGCTCGGCAACAAGAGAAGCCACTGCAATGAGAAGTCTGCACATCACAATGAAGAGTAACCCCTGCTTGCCACAGCTAGAGAAAGCCTGTGCGCAGCAAAAAAGACCCAACTTAGCCAAAAATTTTAAAAATAAATAAATAAAATTTATTTTAAAAAATAAAATTAAAAAAAATGACCTTTACTCCTCACTATATATAGCCTTTCCTAGTGAGATTTTCACTTTCTTATAAATTCTTACTTCTTTTCCATTTAGAGAAGACCCTTCAACATTTCTTTAAAAGTAGGTTTAGTATTGATGAATTCTTTTACTTTTTTCTTCTCTGAGAAGATTTATATCTCCTACTATCCCAAATGATAATCTAGGTGGACAGAGTGTCCTCAGTTTCAGGTTTTTCCTTTCATCACCTTGAATATGTCATGCCACTCTCTTCTGGTTTGTAATGTCTCTGCTCAGAAATCAACTGACAACTTTATAGGCATTACCTTGTTTATGACTTACTGTTTTTCTCTGGCTGCCTTTAGAATTTTCTGTTTTCAACTTTTGCCAGTTTAATCAGGATATGTCTTGTCGTGGGTTTGTTTGTATTTATCTTCTTTGGCACCCTTTGTGCTTCCCATATTTGGATATCTCTTCCCTTCTCCAGGTTTGGAAAGTTTTCAGTGGTAAGTTTTTCAAATACACAGTCAATGTCCTTCTCTCTCTCCTCTCATTGTGGAACCCCTTTAATGGAACCTTGGAATGCCTTTATCCAAGAGATCTCCTAAATTGCTTTTACTTTTAAAAAATCATTTTTCTTTCTGTTGTTCTGATTAGGTGATTTCTATTATTCTACCTTCCAGGTCACTTATGCATTCTTCTGTATCATTTATTCTGTTATTCATGCCTTCTACTTTTTTTTTTGATTTCAGATATTAAATTATTTATTCCTAATAGGGTAGTTTTTATATTTTCTACTGTTAAAGTGCTCAGTGGTTATATTAATTATTTTCCACAATCAGTTATCATATTTTTAAACATCTTTATTGGAGTATAATTGCTTTAAAATGGTGTGTTAATTTCTACAGTATTACAACGTGAATCAGATTTACGTACACATATATCCCCTTATCCTCTCCCTCTTGCATCTCCCTCCCACCCTCCTATACCACTCTTCTAGGTAGTCACAAAGCACCGAGCTGATCTCCCTGTCCTATGCCGATGCTTCCCACTAGCTATCTCTTTTAAGTTTGCTAGTGTATAATGTCCATGCCACTCTCTCACTTCGTCCCAGCTTACCCTTCCCCCTCCCCGTGTCCTCAAGTCCATTCTCTATGTCTGTCTCTTTATTCCTGTCCTGCCCCTAGCTTCTTCAGAACATATTTTCTTTTTAGATTCCATACATGTATTTTAGCGTATGGCATTTGTTTTTCCCTTTCTGACTTACTTCACTCTGTATAACAGACTCTAGGTCCATCCACCTCACTACAAATAACTCAATTTTGTTTCTTTTCATGGCTGAGTAATATTCCATTGTATATATGTGCCTCATCTTTATCCGTTCATCTGTAGATGGATAATTAGGTTGATTCCACAACCTTGCTATTGTAAATAGTGCTGTAATGAACATTGTGGTACTTGGCTCTTTTTGAATTATACTTTTTTCAGGGTATATGCCCAGTACTAGGACTGCTGGTGATATAGTAGTTCTATTTTTAGCTTATAAGGAAGCTCCACAGTGTTTTCCATAGTGACTGTATCAATTTATATTCCCAACAACAGTGTAAGAGTGTTCCCTTTTCTCCACATCCTCTGCAGCATTTATTGATTGTAGATTTTTTGATGATGGCCATTCTGACTGGTGGGAGGTGATACCTCATTGTAGTTTTGATTTGCATTTCTCTAATGATTAGTGATGCTGAGCATTCTTTCATGTGTTTGTTGGCGATCTGTATATCTTCTTTGGAGAAATGTCTATTTAGATCTTCTGCTGATTTTTGTTTTGGATTGTTTGTTTTTATTGATATTGAGCTGCATAAGCTGCTTGTATATTAATCCTTTCTCAGTTGCTTCATTTGAAAATATTTTCTCCTATTCAGAGGGTTGTCTTTTTTCTTCTTTATGGTTTCTTTTGCTGTGCAAAACTTTTAAGTTTCAGTAGGTCCCATGTGTTTAGTTTTGTTTTTATTTCCATTTCTTTAGGAGGTGGATCAAAAAGGGACTTGCTCTGAGCAGGTTCTACCTATATTTCCCTCTAAGAGTTTTAGCATATCTGGCCTTTCATTTAGGTCTTTAATCCATTTACAGTTTATGTTTGTGTGTGGTGTTAGGAGGTGTTCTAATTTCATTATTTTACATGTAGGCATCCAGTTTTCCCAGCCCCACTTATTGAAGAGTCTCTCTTTTCCACATTATGAATTCTAGAATCTTTTATCAAAGATAAGGTGACCATATTTGCATGGGTTTATCTCTGGACTTTCTTTCCTGTTCCATTTATCTATATTTCTGTTTTTGTGCCATTACCACACTGTCCTGATTACTGTAGCTTTGTACTATAATCTGAACTCAGGGAGCCTGAATCCTCCAGCTCCGTTTTTCTTTCTCAAGATTGCTTTGGCTATTTGGGGTCTTTTGTGTTTCCATACAAATTGTGAAATTTTTGTTCTAGTTCTGTAAAAAATGCCATTGGTAGTTTGGTAGGGTTGCATTGAATCTGTAGATTGCTCTGGTTAGTAGAGTCATTTTCACAATGTTGATTCTTCCAATCCAAGAACATGGTATATCTCTCCATCTGTTTGTAACATTTTTAATATGTTTCATCAGACTCTTATAGTTTTCTGCATACAGGTCTATTGTCTCCTTTGGTAGGTTTATTCCTAGGTATTTTATTCTTTTTGTTGCAGTGGTAAATAGGAGTGTTTCCTTAATTTCTCCGTCAGATTTTTCATCATAATATATAAGAATGCAAGAGATTTCTGTGCATTAATTTTGTATCCTGCAACTGTATGAAATTCATTGATTGGCTCTAGTATTTTTCTGGGGGCATCTTTAGGATCCTCTGGGTATAGTATAATCTCATCTGCAAACAGTGACAATTTTAATTCTTCTGTTCAGATTTGAATTCATTTTATTTCTGTTTCTTCTCTGACTGCTGTGGCTAAAACTTCCAAAACTCTGTTGAATAATAGTGGTGAGACTGGGCAACCTTGTCTTGTTCGTGATCTTTGAGGAAGTTATTTCTGTTTTTCACCATTGAGAACGATGTTCTCTGTGGTTTTGTCATATATTTCCTTTATAATATTGAATTAAGTTCTCTATGCCTACTTACTGGAGAGTTTTTATCATAAATGGGTGTTGAATTTTGTTGAAAGCTTTTTCTGCATGTATTGAGACTATCATATGGTTTTATCCTTCAATTTGTTATTATGGTGTATTACATTGATCACTTATCATTTTTTAACCAATGTTTTTAATTCTTCATATGGTAAATTGTTTATTTCTATTTCATTATTAAGTTTTTCAGTGTTTTTAACCTTGCTGTTTCTATTGTTGGTAGTTCTTTACCTTTTCTTTTTACTTAACATTCTCTACCTCTACTCCTTTACTTTCAACCATTACCTATTGTCATCTTGAATGCGTGTTGGAGCTGTCTCTTTGTGCACATGCCTCTGGTGAGAGGGCTGGACTTGATGTGGATGCCAATCATGACTTTTCTCAGTGTGTACTAAAAGCTGTAATCTTGGTAGAAGGTGAAATGAGATCAAAGAGTGAGAGCTTGCACTTAATGTGAGGTGAGATTTCTCTCTGCTTAGTGACTTTCATCAATCTATTCCTCCATTGTTGGAGAGAAACCCTGAGTGTTGGTATTGAGCTTGCTCTATTCCCTTTAAGTGTATGTTTTTCCCTTTCACTATACTAGGAACATTGTCCCAGGGAATGGGAGTGCTGATGCAGGGGGCGCCCCTGCATCAGCAAATTTTAACAAATTATAACATTTGTTCTCTCTACAGTCAACTCCGTCTCTCTTCTTGAATCTCTAATTTTCTTTCCAAATATTATTTTATTACAGTTTATTTCTATCTATCTGCATGAGTAATAATATTTTGCCTTGTTCTTTCTTTTGTTATCTCTGTTTTTCTCATTTTCTTTCTTCCCTCTTTCTCTTTTATTACCTCTACATTTTTTTTCTTAAATTTGGCCCACTTCCCCAATATGTTGCTTTAAAAAAATTTTTTTCCCCAATTTTGTTTCTTGAGTTTTACACTTGCCAGATTTTTCTGGATCTTTTAATAATGAGAGTTAGGAGCTCTGTCTCTTACTTACTATGATATTGCAAATGCTTATCAGGCTAAACATGGATTAGTTTGGTACACAATAAGCAAGTGATGTATTATGTTTTGCATTTTGTTTCTGCTTTCCTAGTTCATCTCTTCTTATCTGTTTGCTATCTCTATTTTAGCTATCTCTGTGGTTTGTCACTTCTTTTTTTTCAGATTAGTATGTTTGCCCAAGGTTGTACTGAGGTAGGTGTCTTGTACTTTATTTCCAGTTTGTATTTCCATTTTCTGTCTCTGACTTATTTTTCCCTCTGTCTCTGGATTCCATTCTCTCTTGTTCTCTAGTTTCTCCTGTCTAATGTTTCTTTCCCATATTTGCCCTGTTCAAATTATTCTAAGATTAAAAACCCTTGCAGTATCATTTTGGCATTTTCCACCATTCTGTCATTGAAACTCATTTATTTCAGCCTTCTTGTTCTTTTTCCTTTGGTCTTGGTTACCTGCCTCTTTTTGTACTGATGTTTATTCATCTTTTTATTCTCTTACATTTTTAAAATTACTCCCTTCTGATCGTCTCACTGCTGCTGCTTTCTTCATCATGCTGGAGGTTAGATCCTCTTGCTGATGGGTTTTCTTCATGTACTTATATGTACTGTTAAAAGGAGAAGAGATTAAAGTATAACAGCAAGGGTCAGAAGCAGCACTGCATGCTTTTCTTGCTCCTATCTTTCAGCTTCCTACTTTTTATCCAGACTTACAAAATCCTTCAGTAGACAAAATTAGAAACTGGATTTTCAGGGACATAATGTGAAAAATGGCAGAAGAAAACCCATCATCTATATCTGCTGCTACCTCTGAGGAACAAGAACAGTTAATAAACATAAACTTGATAATTCACTCTGCAGCTGCTGAGCACCACACAGATGCCTACACTAAAGCCCTCATGACACTGTCAGTTTCATCAGTATCAAGGACAGCACTGGCTCTGTCAAGAAGTTAGTAATCAGAAACTTTAAATGTAATTTAATGATCATTATTTAAATATTTAGGTTTTGGATCCTCATACCCTATTGCTGCTTTTTAATTGTAAATTCAAAGATATGCAAGTTAATGTTTTTTGAGCTTGGTTAATTTCTTTTTTGTTGTTGTTGTTGTTGCTATTGTTGTTTTTCTCATCTTTATTGGGGTATAATTGCTTTACAATGGTGTGTTAGTTTCTGCTTTATAACAAAGTGACTCAGTTATACATATACATATGTTCCTATATCTCTTCCCTCTTGCATCTCCCTCCCTCCCACCCTCCCTATCCCACCTCTCCAGGTGGTCACAAAGCACTGAATTTCTTGAAGAACCTGAAATATCTTTATTTTGGTTCTGGAGACCCGGACCCATCCATGATATAACCATCAAAGTTACTTTATGCTTCAACTCTTTGCTTTCTTCCAAAAAATTAAGGTATCCCTAGATTTTGAAATGCACTTTTAGAATGTTGCTCTTACATTGTCTTCCCTCTTATTAATGAGTGGATCTGTAATATTAATGAAAAGTGGTTTTCAACTGGTAGTCAAAAGGCAACAATTTTAATTTTTGATAACTTATGGAACATACGGAAAAACCATGCACTTGGAGAGATACAAGTAACCAAGATAAATATCCATTACTAACAATAAATGCACTTCAAAATTTCCAAGGTTATATTAATATGATTTATAAAATTATAAAAAAGACTACTGAGTCAATTTTTCCATATAAAATTTGTAAGAACTATCTTATACAAAATACATAGGTATTTTAGCTTGTAAACACCAACATCCTTGGTATCTTATCAAATATCTAGTTGTTGATTTATATAGTTTAATGGGCATATCCAAACCTTGCATGATATCTTATCTTTGCCATGAGAAAATTTAACTTTTCCAATTTTATTTTATATTTATTAAAATCTTTTGTATTCAGTTCTTTTCTCATTGAAAATTACAATTTCTCATTGTAGAAAACTGTCAGGTATTACAAAAATTTCTGAATAACACCCCAGATCTTCCTAAAACTTTTCAAAATAAAAGTTCTTTACATTGTACACCTGGAGTTTTGTTTTTTCCCTTCTGTTCTTTATCAAAAACCTAGTGCATGCTGAATATATTGTGCTGAAGCTTGACTTTAGATCATCAAAATGTAAGAAAGCAATCTAACTTTAGGTTAGATTAATATGTTAGTTATGCTAGTTAATATGTTTAATAACAGGAATTTCTAGAATTTATGTAATATACATTATTGTATACAATGAAAATTTGAATTTTCCAGATTTTTTGGTAAACTAATATTTATGGGGTAAATATCAGGAAACAGAATGCCTTGGTTTCTTTTATTAGATTACAAAGAAGGGAGAATGTTTGCCACCTTGGTAAATAGAAGTTTCTAGGGTGTGAGGGAGTATATATCTTTACAACATACAGGAAAAGAAAAATGAAATCCTAATTTGAACTTGTTATTCTTGACCTAAGAAATTTACCTAGAAAGAAGTATCAAAATAGCAAATTTTCTTAAAGAAGCATATTTCTGACTTCTTGCTTTGCTTTCTGGAGTGGCTTAGTTTATATAAATAAATATATGTAATATATAATTTATCATATACATTATACATTATTATTATGTGTAAGCATAATGGTTGTAGGAGTTCTTTATTCTGGATACTGGATGCTTGTCAGTAACATGATTAGCAAATAATTTCTGCTATCCTGAGGGTTTTTTGCTTTCTTGATCATATTTTGATGCACAAAATTTTTAATTTTAATTTAATGAAACCCAAATTGATTTTTTATCACTTGTGCTTTGGTGTCAATGTACAAATGTTCTGCCAGATCCAAGGTCATGAAGAATTACCCCTATGACTTCTTTTGAGTTTTATAAATTTTGTCCTTATATTTAGGCCTTTGATCCATTTTAAGTTATTTTTGGAATATGATATGTGGTGATGGTTCATCTTCATTCTTTGATATGTGGGTATCTAATTGTTAGCACATTTGTTAAGAGACTATTCTTTCTCCACTGAGTGGTCTTGACATCGTGTTTATAATCAGTTAATCATAGATGTATATGGTGATGTTACATTAAAAACTTTTTTAACATTTTCTCCCAGAACATTTGCTTTCTGCCTCTATGGATTTATCTAATCTGGATATTTCATATAAATGGAATCATATGATATGTGACCTTTTGTGTCTGGCTTTTTTCACTTAGCATAGTTTCAAGATTTTTCATATAGCACTTTCAGTACTTCATTATTTTAGGTAGATAATGTTCTATTTTTTGATACACCACGTTTGCTAACACATTTAATTGATGGGCATTTGGGTTGGCTGATGTGAATAATGCTGCTATGAATATTTATGTAGTGTTTAATTGAACACCTGCTTTTAATGATTTTAAATGATGAGAGGACATTTTGAGTCATGTGGTATCTATATTTAGCTTTTTGAAGAACTGATTTATTATTTTCCACAGAGGCTATTCATATTACTTTCCTGTACATTCCATACAAGGCACACGTGAGGGTCCAATATTTCCGTATCCTGGCCAACACTTGGTATTTTCCTTTTTTTGTTTATTGACATCCTAGCAGATATGAAGTGGTTCTCATTGTGATTTTGATTTGCATTTACTGAATTACTAATGATGTGAAGCATCTTTTCATGAGCTTGTTTGCTTTTTGTGTATTTCCTCTGAAAATATTTATTCAGATCCTTTGTTTACCATCGTGTTAAACTGTATGAGTTCTTTATATATTCCAAACATGAGACTTTTAGGATATATGATTTGCAAAAAATTTCTCTCATTCAATGGGTTCCACTTTCACTTTTCATGAAAATGGTTTTTAAGTTGAAATTTGTCATATAAAATTAGCTGTATGAAAGTGAACAATTTAGTGGCATTAGTACATATACAGTGTTGTGCATTCACTGTCTTTATCAAGCTCCAATTTTTATCACACAAACGGAAATTCTTTACCCATTAAATAGTTCTCATTTACTGCTGCATGACCCTCAGCCAGCACTGCTTTGCTTTTCATCTTGAAGGATTTGCTCTTTCGGGATATTTAATGTAAATGGACTTATATGTTGCTTCGTGTCATGTTTTTCTTTCATTAGCATAGTGTTTTTAAGATTCATCTGTGTAGATTTATTTAATGTACCTCATGCTTTCTTATGGCTGAATAAGATTTCAGTACATGGATATACCATAATTTGTTTTCCATCTATCCCTTGATAGACATATCTTTTTTCCATCTTTTGATTCTTGTGAACTGCTGATAACATGACTGAATATGTACTTGTTTGAGTCCCTGTTTTCAGTTCTTTTGAGTGTATTCTCAGAAGGGAATTGAGGGATCATACATTAATTTCATGTTTAACTTATTCAGGAACTGCCATACTCTTTTTCTCAGTGACTGCACCATTTTACATTGCCATAGTCAGTGAATAAGGTTCCAGTTTCTCCACACTCACAAACACTTATTATTTTTAGGGTTTTTTTTATTATTATGGTGATGTGAAGTGGTGCAGCATGGAGTTTTTGATTTGCATTTTTTAAATAATTAATGACGTTTAGTATATGTACATGTGCCTCTTTGGACGTTTGTATATTTTTTTGAGAAATGTCTATTAAAATCATTGTCTTTTTGTTTAACAACTGATTATCAATTTATTTGAAATGTTGATTTAGACATCTGTAATGATAACTTCAACCTCAGCTCCATACTGACGGAAGTAATTTGCTTAACAATCTCAGAAAGACTGTGCAGGTTAAGAGTCTCTTGTGGATCCTCATCTGGAAAAAAAACCAAGTCTTAGAAGCTTCATCACAAGTTTTCCCTGTAGCTTTTCTCAGGAGTTTTGGTAGGCATCTGAACTGGTCCTTTCACTTTGAGCTTCTTTTCCTTTGCACCTCTGATTAGGTAAGCACACACCTTCTCCAAAGCTTTCACACTGCAGCTGGTGAGGATGATTTGAATCCAGTGAATCACTGCCTCTGGCTCTACCGCTGGGAGTCTTTCCAGTATCTTTGAAAGCCATGACTGTGGTAGACAATTCCCTGATTGACTTGTTCCTCAGAGAAACAGAACCTCAGTGATTCAGGAGCATGAACTTCCTAACACACTGCAAGGCAAGTCTGTTCAATATCCCCTTGATATCTCAACAAACAGTGTGGTTTGTTTGTGTGCAATGCACAAGTGACCAGTGAAGAAATGAATGAAGATGACCCAGGTCTTTTCTGAACAACAGTGTCTTTTCAGCTTTCTAGAACAGACCTTTTATTAAGTAAGTTCTAAAATATATTACATTGGATAAAAACAGTCCCTGCAGAATGGAGGGGTTCTTCCACCTGTACAGAAGCCACCACCACAAGCATCACTCCAAACAGTCTCACATGGCCTCCCACCTGGCTCTACACAAGCTTCTTGTACTAGCTACCATGCCCAACTGGTAAGGCGAAAGTTCAAATAGTTTGAGTTTCCAAAAATGTTAAACATCAGGCAGTTACTGATTTGAAACTGTCCCCTGGCAGAAATTAAATCCCTTTCATTTTTATACTTTGATAGGTAGGAGTTAGGGAGGATACCTGTTGTCTCAAAGTTGCCAGGAGGAATTTTTTCACTTTTTATTATTATCTTCCTTCCACCTTTTTTTTTTTTTTAAAGCAGCCACCTCCTCCCCACCATAAATAACCAGTTCCCTCTACTTGCATAGTAGTCTTTTCCTTGTATTTTTTAGTGACAGGTAAATCCCCAGAACCTTAAATTCAATCACTCCATTGTTCTGTGAACTTAACCTTAAAAAGCCAAAGTGAAATCAGGAACCTACTCTGGTTCTGGGATTGGAAAAGTTCAACTCAATAAGGAACTGCAATAAGGAAAAGTTCAACTCAATAAGGAACCGTACATATTTTTAAGGAACATAGTTTTTCAAATGACACTCTCAGTGAAGACTATTATTTGTCCTTCTCAGGGTTTTGTGTGCATGTATGTGCAAGTATATATGTGTATGTGTTCTTGTGTTTTTCACTTTCATCCACCTCAGATACATTGCCTAACCCAGAGACTTAGCACTGGTCACTTCCTCTCATCCTCACACTGAAATAAAGTCATAAAGAGTCCACCTTTCCCATAGTCTTTGAGTTTGTATACTCCTCCACCCCATCCCTGAAGCCTAGTTCAGATCTCCGAGATAATTCACCACCACCTGTGCAATTACTTCTTGAATGAATGTAGCTGTGTGCCAACAACACTGAAATTTACTTTATATAATTTTCACATTATTAAACAGTCATTATTTCACCCACCTGCCCAAACATATAAAAATGCAGTAATTGTTAGTTCATAAACTGTAAAAATAAAAACAAACAGGTACCAGGCTGGATTTCACCTAAAGGTTGTAATTTGTTAATCTCTGATTTAGCCCATAAGCTTCTTGATGACAGAGGCCTATATTTTAATCTTTGCACCGCCAGTGATGAGGAAAGTGCTAGTTGCTTGATATAGCAGGTGCTTGATAAATACTTCCAGAAGAGTTGTGACAATTTATCATAGTATCTTTAGAGCCACAGAAGACATATTCATATTTTCCATATTTAAAAACAAATGAAGGAGAGCTGTGAGATTGTATGAGTTATTTTTTTTTCATAATAGGAACTTTACATTTCAAAAAATCTTCAATACCCTTATTTGTAATAGGGAAATTGATAAGGGAAATGCTTGATTTAATACTAGCAGACATAGATTTTAATTTATCCTCAATAATATGTTGAGGGTTTTTTCATATTCCTGACTCTAAGTTGGAACAAACACTCCTGTGTCACGGACTCTGCGTGTACTCTCAGTTAACTTTTACCAAATACAAAGAAACACATGGAGGTATGGCTCTGGCTGGCTATCAGTCATCAAGAGATTCGTATTCACCATGCCACTGATGCACTGGCCACAGATGGTTGTTTTAAACTCCCTGTGCAGTTCTCTCACTGCACTCATGCTGTAGAAGCCTTCTGCCAACAGAATGATCCCGTACAAGAAGAAAAATGATGCAGTTCCATAGATGACACACTGCATCAGTTGTATTCTATGAAAAGAAGAAGATCCCAAGTGGCTAAGTTCATGGCATGGTAAACAGATGTTTTTGGCCTCTGGAGGAAGGCCATTAGGGTGACATCCCTTGCCCTGCTGATGGCTTCAGTGGGTTCATGGGGCATTGCAGGCAGGCATCCCTGCCCAGTCCACTGCAACCTGGGCCTTTCTTCCAAGGTGGGCAGCCTTCCCAGACAAGAGAGAAGTTTCCTTTGGGCAGGGGCCCAGTTGCAATCTTTTAATACTTAATACATTAGATTCATTTTACATATAAGTAAATGCAGACATTGAGGAGGTAAGTCAGTCATCCAAGGATACAGGGTTAGTGGCAGAATCAGCCTTTAACTCTGTTCCGATGGACGACATGTTCCTTCCACCACATCAAAATACCTCCCAACAAGGCCTACTGCTTTATGTTATTCTACTGAAACCCTAAGCAAACACTTAGGGCTTCTTTAAGAAGTAAATTGGGCATGTGCTTTTTGCACTGAGATTCTCACTACACAAATCATTGTACGTAAAGTAGGCTTAAAATGCAGAAAGTTAATTCACAATTAACTTTGTCTTAATTAAAAGACAGAGATCCACGTGACTCTTTACAATCTTTAGCAACCCACTGGAATCACTGGGAGCTTTAGAAAATACTGGTAACTGAGTCCTATTCCCAGAGATTATGATGTAATTGGTGTGGGTGGAAGCATGGACATGGGAATTTTTAGAGCTTTCCAGAAGTTTGAGAGCCATTAATCCAGATCATTAATTAAATCAAAACACCTTTCCCCCATTCAGCCATGGTAAGTATTTCTTGGTCTTCTTTGTACATAGATGTCACTCAATTAATGCCTTGTCCTGCTTAATTGCCCCTAACATTCTGCCCCTTATCACTTTTCTCGCTTCTTTGTATGCCATTTATTGACAGATAAAAAGGAGTAAAATTCGCTCCCTAAGGACTCTTCCAATGTGTTTCCATTATAGTTCCATAAAAATTCATTCATGCTTTTTTCAGTCTGGTGAAGTTTCTTATAACTACAACAACAAAAACAAACAACAACAACAAAAAACAAGCATTGTTAATATTTGCCATTCAAAAAGCAAAAAACTCTGAAGGATAGAGAAAGGGAATAATATTTCAAGGCAATATATACATTGCTGCTGAATTTATACAGTTAAGAGATCTATGCATGGGAGTTAAGATTCCACTCAGAATGACTGCAGAATGGGAAGACAGAATTTGGGGCTAAACCCCAAGAATTTCCCTTTTTCTGCATAGAATGATGCCTGGGGATTTATTCTTCTGCCAAAGAGTTAAAATACTGTTCCTATAGAATTTGACTTGGGCTAAGTCTTCAGTGGGTTTCCAAACATCCCAGGGATGGTCATTTCCTGTGAGAAAACCGGAAGGTATCTGTTATTTGGTGTGATGATCGGCAGTGTCAACCTATCACTTTTCCACCATCCCCTATGTCCATGGTTACTGAGTGCAGGGTGTCCTATATCTGCACCTGGCCATTCCCAGGTGGAACTCTATCTCCAGGCAATAACACCCTGAGTTCCAAACAACTGCCAATATCTTCCATTACTTTTCCTTTCTCTCACAAAGCTTTTCTTTATCTACACACAGTAAACTTTAATTAAAGGCAGTAGTTATCTGCCAAGTGAACACACTGTAGTGCTTTTAGTCCCTAATTTTTTTATTGTACTAAAATATTCATAACATATAATTGACTATCTTAAGCATCTGTAAGTGTACAGTTCAGAGGTATTAAGAACATTCACATTGTTGTTCAGTCATCACCACCATCCACTTCCAAAACATTTTTCATCTCACAAAACTGAAACTCTATACTCGCTAAACAATTTACTCCCCATTTTCTCACCCTATGCCTCCTGGCAATCACCATTCTATTTTCTGTCTTTATGAATTGGGCTATGTTAAGTTCCTCACATAAGTTGTATCATACAGTATTTATCCTTTTATTACAGACTTATTTCGCTTAGCATTAAAGTCCTCAAGATTCATCCACGTTACAGCATGTCCCATATTTTCCTTCCTTTTTAAAACTGAATAATATGCTATTGTATGCACAAAATACATTTTTCTTATTCATTCACCCATTGAAGCATGTGTGGGTTGCTTTCTTGTTTTAACTATTGTGAATAAGTCTGCTATGAACATGGATATGCAAAAATCTCTTTGAGACCTTGCTTTAGAGTGTATACTCAGAAGTAGAATTGGTAAGTCATATGGTAATTCTACTTTTAATTTTTAAAGGAAGCAACATACTAATTTCCACAGCAGCTATATTCGGTTCCTAGACTATGGTGATGATTCCAAGACTACATGCACTTTTCAAAACTAATCCAAATGTACTTTATTGTGTATAAATTATAGTTTAATCTGACATTTTAAAAAGCAAAAGCAAAAAATCCTCACCAACATTTATTTACTGGTTTTATTTTTCAAATTAGCAATCCTAATTAATGTGAGGAGATATCTCACTATAGTTGTGATTTGCAGTTCCCTAATGATTATCGATGTTGAGCCTCTTTTCATGTGCTTACTGGCCAATTTCTCTTCTTTAGAGAAATGTCTATTCAAATACTTTGTGCATTTTTGATTTAGATTTTTTTCATTGTTGTTGAACTATACATATTGTTGTCTATATATTCTGGATGTTAATCTGTCATCAGATATATAATTCGAAAATATTTTCTCCTATACGTTTTCCTTTTACTCTTTTGATATTATCGTTTGATGCACAATATTTTTAAATTTTCATAAAGTTCAGTTTGTCTATTTTCCCTTTGGTTGCTTATGTCTTTGGTGCTATATACAAGAAATTATTGCCAAATAAATGTGAAAATTTTATGTCTTTTTCTAAACGTTTTGTTGCTTTATCTCTCACATTTAGGTCATAGATCTATTTTCAGTTAAATTTTGCATATGATGTTAGGTAAGGATCCAAATTCACTTTTTTCAGGTGATTGTCCAGTTGCCCCTACAGAATTTACTGAAAAATATTGTCTTTTCCCCACTGAATGAATGGTGTTGGCACCCTTATTGAAAATCATTTGACCATATATGAAAGAGTTAATTTCTGGGCTCTCTATTCTATTTCATGTGTCTATATGCCTGTCTTTATGCCCATATCACACTGTTTGGGTTGCTGTATTTTTGGAGTAATTTTGAAATCAGGAAGTATGAGTCCTTTGGTTTTTCTCCTATTTTTTTCAGGATTGTTTTGGCTATTTGGGGGTTCTTTGAGATTCCAAATAAATTTTAGAATGAGTTTTCCTGTTTCTGCAAAACAATATATATGTCTTTCAGTTTTTCACATTGATTACATTAAATCTCTAGATCACTTTGGGTAAATAGTTTAACAATAATAAAACGTCCACTCCATGAACACGGAGGTCTTTCAACTTATTTAGTTATTATTTAATTTCTTTCAGAAATGTTTTGCAGTTTTCATTGCACAAGTCTTTAATATCCTTGGTTAATTCTTAAGTATTTTATTTTTTTGGATACTACTGTAATTAGAATTTTCTTAATTTCCTTTTCAGATTGAATATTGATACTGTATAGAAATGCAACTGATTTTTATGATTTTATGTGGTGACTTGGTATCCTGCCTCTTCACTAATTTGTTTAAATTCTAACAGTTTTGCTTGTGTGTGTGTGTGTGATCTTTAGGGTTATTTATATATAAGATCATATTATCTGTGAACAGAGATAATTTTACTTCTTACTTTCTTATTTAGAGGCTTCTTATTTTTTATTCTTGCCTAGTTGCTCTGTTTAGAATTTCCACTACTATTAATATGTTGAATATAAGTGGTAAAAGCAGGTATCCTCATCTTAGAGGAAGAGCTTTATTTTCACCATTTAGTGTGATGTCTGATGTGGGTTTTTTATTAACACTTTTATTATGATCAGTAGTTTCCTTCTAATCCTACTTTGTTGAGTTTTTTTTTTTTTTTTGCAGTACGCGGGCCTCTCACTGTTGTGGCCTCTCCCGCTGCAGAGCACAGGCTCCGGACGCGCAGGCCCAGCGGCCATGGCTCACGGACCCAGCCGCTCCACGTCATGTGGGATCTTCCCGGACCGAGGCACGAACCCGCGTCCCCTGCATCGGCAGGCAGACTCTCAACCACTGCGCCACCTGGGAAGCCCATTTGTTGAGTTTTTGATCATCAAAGCATGTTGAATTTTGTCAAATGCTTTTTTTGCATCATTTAAGATGATTGTTTCCCCCCTTTATTATGTCAATGTGGTGAATTACATTGATTGATTTTTTTGTTTTTTGTTTTTTTTATTTTTTTTATTTTTTATTTTTGCGTTACACGGGCCCCTCACCGCTGCGGCCTCTCCCGCTGCAGAGCACAGGCTCCGGACGCGCAGGCCCAGCGGCCATGGCCCACGGGCCCAGCCGCTCCGCGGCATGTGGGATCCTCCCGGACCGGGGCACGAACCTGTGTCCCCTGCAACGTCAGGCGGACCCCCAACCACTGAGCCATCAGGGAAGCCCCTAATTGATTTTTTTATGTTGAATCATGCTTGCCTTCCACAAAAAAATCCCACTTGGTCAATATACTGCTGAATTCATTTTGTTGAAAATGCTGACATCAGTCTTCATGAAGGATATTGGTCTGTAGTTTTCCTATAGTGTTTTTATCTGGCTTTGGTGTCAGAGTAATGCTGGTCTCACCTGATGAGTTAGGGAGTGTTCTCTCTTGGTCAATTTTTCTTATGTTTGAGAAGGATGGGTGTTAGTCTTTTTAGTGTTTGGTGGGATTCACTGGTGAAGAAGTCAGGCCCAGGGCTTTTCTTTTTTAGAAGATTTTTTGTTACAGATTCAATCTCCTTATTAAGTATATTCATATATTCTTTTTCTTTGTGGTTTAGCCCTGGTAAATTTTGTGTTTCTAGGAATTTGTCCATTTGACACAAGTTATCCAATTTGCTGGCATACAACTGCTCATAGTATTCTCTTATAATCATTTTTTATTTCCATAGATTTGGTAGTATTGTCTCCACTTTAAATTTTGACTTCTAATTTTGGATCTTCTGTCCTTTTTCTTAGTTCATTTATCTAAAGGTTTGTCAATTATGCTAATGTATTCAAAGAACCAACTTTTGATATCATTGATTTTTCTATTCTCTATTTATGTCTTCACTAACCTTATTAATTTCTTCCTTCTGCAGCTTTGAGTTTAGTTCATTCTTTTTTTCTAGTTCCTTAAGTTGTAAAGTTAGGTTGTTGATTTGAGACCTTTACTTGTCTGCAGCTATAAATTTCCTCCTTACCACTGCTTTCACTGCATCCCATAAATTTTAGTGTGTTGTGTTTTCATTTTTGTCTAATTTTTCCTGTGATTCCTTCTTTGATCCATTGGTTGTTAAAGAGTATGTTATTTGGTTTCCACAATTTCTGAATTTTCCAGAGTTTCTGCTGAAAGATCAGCTGTTAACCTTATGGGGATTCTCTTGTGTGTTATTTGTTGTTTTTCCCTTGCTGCTTTTAATATGTTTTCTTTGTATTTAATTTTTGATATTTGATTAATATGTGTCTTGGTGGGTTTCTCCTTGGATTTATCCTGTATGGGACTCTCTGTGCTTCCTGGAGTTGATTAACTATTTCCTTTCCCATATTAGGGAAATTTTCAACTATAATTTCTTCAAATATTTTCTCAGTCCCTTTCTTTTTCTCTTCTTCTTCTGGAACCCCTATAATTCGAATGTTGGTGCGTTTAATGTTGTCCCAGAGGTCTCTGAGACTGTCCTCAACTCTTTTCATTCTTTTTTCTTTATTCTGCTCTGCAGTAGTTATTTCCACTATTTTATCTTCCAGCTCACTTATCTGTTTTTCTGCCTCAGTTATTCTGTTATTGATTCCTTTTGGAGTATTTTTAATTTCGATTATTGTCTTGTTCATTACTGTTTGTTTGCTCTTTAGGTCTTTTAGGTCCTTGCTAAATGTTTCTTGTATTTATTCTGTTTCTGAGATTTTGGATCATCTTTACTATCATAACTCTGAATTCTTTTTCAGGAAGTTTGCCTATTTCCTCTTCATTTATTTGGTCATGTAGGTTTATATCTTGCTCTTTGCCTGCAAGATATTTCTCATTCTGCCTAGTTTACAGTACTTGAGATATCTTTTCCCTAGACTGCTGGGTAGTTCTTCTTCCTTCTGTTGTCTGCCCCTGGTGTGAGGTTGGTCCAGTGGGTTGTGCAGGCTTCCTGATGGGGAGGACTGTTGCCTAAATTCTGGTGGGTGGAGCTGAGTGTTTTCCGTCTGATGAGCAGGGCCATGTCAGGTGGTGTGGTCATGGATTCAGATAGAGGCCTCCATGAGAGCTCTCAGCAATTAATCTTCCCTGGGGCCAGGAATTCTTTAGTGGTCCAGTGTCCTGGACTCGGTTCTCCCACCCCAAAGCCTCAGGCCCAACTTTTGGTCAAGGGACCAAGACTCCATAGTCTCTCCTCCTGGCAATAAAGGGGATTATAAAACAACAACAACAAAAAGACTAACAAAACCAGAAAAATGGTAAAAATAAAATCAAACTGCAACAGAAACAAGGAAACACACACACAAAAGAAACAAAAACAGAACCTAATAAATCGAAAAGCAAGAGAACAACCAGAAAAAAGAACCCAAGAATGAAATCAAACAATTAAAAGGAAAACTTATAAAAACACAAAACCAAAACAGGTTGCCAACTGAAGAATGAAGCAAAGAAACAAAACAAACCAACAAAAATTATTTAAAAAAGAAGGGAAAACCAGAAAGGGGAACAAAGACAGAACAACAGAATAGCAACATAGAAATATAAAAAAGATAAAATAGAAAATATATTAAGAAAAAGAAAGACAAACAAAACCCCAGAGAAATTGTAGAAACGAAATCAAACAAAAACAAGGAAACACACACATAAACGAAACAAAAACAGAGCCAAATAAAACAAACAGCAAGAGAACAACAAGACAAACAGAAGAACTCAAAAACGAAGTCAAACAATTAGGATTAAAACTAACAAAAACACATAAGCTAAAAACAAAACCAAAGCAGTGTGCCAGCTGAAGAATAAAGCAAGGAAACAGAACAAACTGATAAGAATGATTTTAAAAATACTAATAAAATAAAATAAAATTGGAAAAAGCACAGGACAACAGAAAAGCAAAGTAGAAATGGAAATATATAAAAAAGGAAAAGTATGTTAAAGAAAAAGAATGGAAAAAAAGAGAAAAGAACACAACAGAAAAGCAAAGAAAAAATAGAAGTATATAAAAATATAAAAAGTATAAAACACGAGATCCCAAAAGACTAAATAAAAAAAAAAATACTAAAAGAACAACTAGCAAACAAACAAAAGAAAAAACAAAACATAGCCAGAACCAACAACCAAATGAATCAAAACATAATAAAATTAATAGTAATAATTATGTTTCCCTGGGGTCTCTGCTGTAAATGTCCTTGGACACACCATGAGCCACAGCCCATCTCTGCCTCCTGAAGAGGCTCTCCTGCCTCTGGACTGGCTTCTGGACCTGCTGTGGGCCCTGTGGGGACCACTCAGCATCTGATCTGGCCCAGTTCCTGTGTGTGCCGCCCCCAAAGTCCACAGATGCCAGGGCTAGGCCATTTTAATTTGTGGAAACACTCATTGTCTACTCAGATATTCCATAGACGCAGGGTCTACCTATAGCTGATCATGGGAATTTAATGTGCAGCTTGTACAGCTGATGGAAAGATATTAGATATTCTTCCTTAGTCACCCCATCCCTGGGGTTCAGCTTTGGTTTTTATCCCCACCTCTGCGTGTGGTCCACCCAAGGAGTCTGGTTCTGAGGCTGACTTGGAGCGCTTTGTTCTGCCCCAGTGAGGACAGGGCTTAGAGGCAGTATGACTGCTTGGGTCATGGGAGCCCCAGTGGTGTCAAATGTGCAGGGAAGCCAGTGGCCACGGGCATAAGAGTTATGGCCCTAGTGAGGGTCTTTTCTGGCACCTGGAGTAAGGCAGGTGATGGCCAGCCCTGGCCGCATTTTTTCTGGCAGCTGGCAGCAGTCACATGAGGGCCAGCCCCAAGAGGGCTTTTTTTTTTATTGCCCTGCAGCCATCACATGAGGACCAGCCCTGAGTGGGCTTCTTTTATTGTCGTTCCCAGCATGTGGGGAAAGAGATTACAATAGTGGCTGCTTCCCCTGACTATGACTCAGTGGTAGTGCCCTGCTTCCATAGCAGTCTGGTCTTCCTCTGTAGGCATTCCCTGCTGTGGATTTCCTCCCTCCTGTCCCATCAGTCTGTCTCCCCACAGCCAACAGCAGTTCTCACTCTGGGCCTATACTCCAATCCCCACACACAAGCTCCCAGCCCCCTTGTACACCTACGAACACATGTCCCAGTCTGGGGCCTGCAGGGCCACAGTACAGACTGTCTTTGTATTTCTCACTGTGTCCTGTCTGTTGCTGATCAGCCACTTCACCCTCTTCTGACAGCCTCAAATGCTTCTGTTCTGTCTCAATCGATTTCCCCATCAGAGAGGTGGTTTCCTCACTGGAGAGGCAGTTTCCCCAAATTTGGGAATCTCTCCTCTGCTTCAGCTCCCCCAACCCAGGATGCAGATGACATCCTGCTTCCTTTCCTCCTCCTTCTCCCTTATTTTTTCTGTCCTACCCAGCTTTACAGGGACCTTTATAGTCCTTTCCAGTGTCCAAGGTCTTCTGCTAGTTTTCAGCCAGTGTTCTGTGAGAATTGTTGCAACTATAGATGTATTCCTGATGCATCCATGGAGAGAGATGAACTCCACATCCACCTACTCCTCTGCCATCTTGGATCCCCGTGGGTTTTTTTGGCTTTTTTTTTTTTGATTGTTGTAGGATATCTGTGCTGAGGAACAGCTCAAGGTGTAAAGTTAAGATCTTCTCATGTCTTTTCTGATCCTGTGCCTTTCCCTGGGCTTGTGCAGTCACTTTCTAATTTCCTGCATATATATGGTTGGTTTTGAATGTCTTAGACTTCAGTGCTGGGCCCCAAAAAGGGAAAAGAGAAAAATTAAGCAAGGGGATGGGTAAGCACTGACCTTTTAAATTCCCTGTAAGTCATTTAAGCCAGAGTGAGAGGGAATTAGAACAATGGGAGAAAGTGCAACAGCAATGGCTGCCTGACTCTAATCCACAATTAGAACACAAATCCTTGATACTTGTAGGACAAGGTTGTTTTTGCCCATTCTGGTTGCCAAAGCTGTGTGCAAGGTGCTCCAGGAACCCATGCAGAGCTGCCTATGATAAGAATGGCAAAGGGGCAGTTGCCGCTGTGATAAGAGAGGAAATTGAATGAAGAGTGGAAATTGAATAAAATTGAAATTGTAAGTTTTTCTCTGGAAGTTGTACTCCTTAAATAGGATCCAGAGTTCCAAAATAGCTACATCAGACGGATTCAGCTAACACAAATGTTGTCTAGATGCGGAGACAGATTCCTGGTGTTTCCTACTCCCACTATCTTCCTAGAGTCCTTACTACACTATAGTTTCTTTTAAAAAAAAATTATGAGGTTGTAATTTAAATACACTTTTAAAAGGAAGCAGGTACTTACACCTCGCTCAGCAGGGCGTGGTCACTGGTGTTGGTGGAGAAGTGTTGCTCAAGGACCACCACGGTGCCCTCAAGAGCCACATACCCACAGGCACAGAACAAGGCGACCCCAGAGAAGCAAAGGAAGGTGGCCACCAGGGAGGCGTAGGGGACTCCTCCCAGACACTTGATGCAGCATTCAAAGCAGCCTGGACTCAGAGGGGAGAAAACGCATCTGTTAAGGGCAAAACACCTTCTAACTTTGTGAAGGCCACACATTAACAGAGAAGGCTTGACTCGTCCATCTTCCCATGCATGCTCTATGGATAATAGCTCAATGTCCCAAGGACCAGAGGGGGAGCTGTCGTCATCTCACATTCTGTGGGTGAGGACTCGGGGGCTCCAAGAGGAAATATGTAGCTTAATTTGCTCGGGGTGAGTGGCAGAGCAGCCAACTGACAAATAGTTATGGAGTAAGGCACAATTCTACAAGTTCTTGTTTGACCCGGGGTCGGGTGAGGGGCCCCCTGCTCAAGTAGCAGCGAGCAGCAGTCATCCCACTCGCAATGTCAAAAGAACTGCAGTGAGGCTGTGGTTCTATGAAGAAAAGCGACCGTCAAGTTTCGCCCAACCTCAGCCTTCTGGGGTTTCGGGTACCTATTTTTCTCTTTCTGCAGCAGCCAATGGCTTTCCCCGAGCCTTTAACCTCCCAGAAGAGTCAAATACAGTAATGACACTATTGCTGGGGTCAGAAAAATGTCAAGGGAATCATTTTGGAAAGGTAGTCTTCATGTTGGTCCCTAGAAGCACCAAGTCACCCAGATCCACTCAAGTGGGTCCACTCAAGTTTCATGTCAATATCAGAAATTAGCTCAACTTTTAAATAAAAATGTTCCCCTGGGCCAGGAAGCACAATCAATTTAATCACAGTCCACCCCCACCTCGCCTCCTCAGAAGGAGAGCCTGCTCGACCTGCACCAGCTGGCCACCGACAAGAGCGACCCCCACCTGTGTCACTTCCTGGAAGTGTAGTAGTTTTTTCCAAGCACGATCCGGCTACCAAAAAAACTGGACGTTTGGAAAAATTGTGTCCTGGAATTTAAATTAGAGTGGAACGTGCCACAACAAACACCCAAGGGACTGTGGCACATTACTTCTTCCCCCTTCCCCTCCAAACACTCGACAGATCGCCATCCCTGCAAAACCGCTGAGATGAGCGTGTTGCCGAAGGTAAGTGGGGTGACTCTGAGGAAGAAGGCTGGAGGAGGGAACCCCAGCACCAAGAGACCTGGACACCGGGTGGCTTAACAACGCTGTTCCAGCCACAGGGTCCATCACTCTTTCGGTGCAGTGGGCTTGCCTAGCTATAGGAAAGCACTCCTGGATGTGGAGATAGTGGTGCCGTTCAGAGTGGATGAAGCGCTACATGTGCAAGCTGGACCCCTTTGCTGGCAAATACTCCCCAGCTGCCTCAACCCCACCGCAGTCAAGCTTTGGGACCCAAGCCTACTGAGGCTTCAAGGATGTGACTCCAGGCCAGGTCATTGAAGCCTTAGGGGAATATAAGAGGTATTCCTTTATTTTATTTTTAATTGAATTTTTATTTTATTATGGAACATAATTTACAGTGTTGTGTTCCTTTGGCTGTACAGACACTTGATTCTGTTATACATGTACATATATCTATTCTCTTTTGGATTCTGTTCCCATGTAGGTTAATCCAGAGTGTTGGGAACAGTTGCCTGAGTTCAGCTTTGGTCCTGGATGGTAACCTGTTTTATATACATTAGTATGCATATGTTAATCCTAACCTCCTAGTTTATGCCTCCCCCGCAACCTTTTCCCTTTGGTACCCATACTTTTGTCTCTACGTCTGTGACTCGGTTTCTGTGTTGTAAAGTATAGTTTATTTGTGTCAAGTTTTAAACCCCACCCATGAGTGATATCCTATGTTATGTGTCTTTCTCTGTCTAACTTACTATCCTGAATGTGATCAAATCCAGGTCCTTCCATGTTGCTGTAGTGGGCAGTTTTCATTCTTTTTTATGGCTGTGTAATACTCCATTGTATAGATGTACCACATCTTCTTCTTACATTCATCTGTTGATGGACAGTTTGGCTGCTGCCATATCTGGGCTATCATACACAGCTCTGCAAGGAACAAAAGGGTGCCTGTGGGATTTTGCAAGGATGGGGTTCTATGCATATATGTCCAGGAGGGCCACTGGCTGATCATAGGGTAGTTCTCAGTGTATTTATTTAGGAAACCTCCATACTGTTTTCCATAATGCCAGTTTATATATTAGTGCACAGTGGGCTTGGCCAGTTGTTGGAAGGCACTCCCCAAGGCCTGAGGGGAATACTGGGGGCATTCCTTTATTTTATTTTAATTGAATTTTTATTTTATATTGGAGCATATTTGATGTATAATGTATTTATTTAGCTGTATAGCGTCTTGATTCAGTTATACTTCTACATTTATCTACTCTGTTTTGGATTCAGTTCTGAAATAGGTTATTAGATAGTGTTGGGAACATTTTCTTATTACAGCGTGTTTCCAAGCATTGTAAATTGTGGAGCAGTGAACGTTGGGGCACATGTATCTTTTTCAATTAGAGTTTCATCTTTTTCATATAGAGGCCTAGGAATTGGATTGCTGGATCATATTTTAACTCTGTTTTTAGATTTTTGAGGAAGCTTTATTGTGTTATTTCTAGTGGTGTTACCAATTACTTTCCTACCAAGGCTGTAGGAGATTTCTCTTTCTTCCACACCCTCTTCAGCATTTGTTATTTGTAGAATTTTTAAAGATGGCCTTTTTTACTCTTGTGAGATTGTACCTCGTTGTAGTTTTGATTTGCTTTTCTCTAATAATTAGCCCTGTTGAGTACATTTTCATTTGCCAATTGGTCATATGTATGTCTTCTTTGGAGAAATGTCTATTTAGGTCTTCTGGCCATTAAAAACTCCCAGTTCTTATTGACATTTTTCTGCAATTCTCAAGAAGCTCAAAAACAGAGAGGGGGCAGTTGTTATCTAGAAATGAAGGCTGAGACAGTGAGGGAGGAAGGCAGATTCACGCTTGGTTTTGGTCTTTCCTTTCACTTGTTCTTTAAGGATAGAGCCCAGTATGGCTGCCACCATAGGTCCTCACCTTGGTCAGCAGCCTGCACTTTGCATTCACGCATTCTTACCAGCCCCCTTCTCCCTGACTGCTTTTTGTTATCATCATAAGCTTCTGTTTATGAGCAGGAAGCTTTACATGTGACTCAGTGTACCACTGACACATCAAGGTCCAGCCTTCCTCAGGTGCTACAGACTGGCCAAAGCAGGAGGCAGTAGGAAAAGCCCAGCCTTGATAGTGAGAAGAGCTGAGTTTAAATCCTGTTCCATCTCCTTCTGGCTCAGCAACGTCCAGGAAATTAGTACATTCTCTGAGCTTCTGTATTCTCAGGTTAAAAAAAGGGGTAATCATTTTTTATAGGGTTGTTGTAAATTTAAATAAAGTAATAGAAGTATCATGTCTCATACTGTGTCTGGGATATAATAGATGCTCATAAACAATAGCTATTATTATTATTAATGATCACATCATAGTGCAGTCCCAATAAATGCAGAGGAACTTCTAGGCCCTGGGATATGTGGTATTCTGAAATGTAACCACGTATGCATTTCTACTTGTATTTGCATTTCTTTCCACTAACTTGTTCCCACAAGAATCGAGTAATGAAGGCAGGTATAACTATTACCATTTTGCAAATGAGAAAAACCTGACTCAGGGAAATCTGTCACTTGCCCAAGGTCACAACAAGTCATAAATTGAGAGTGTTCGCCTTGACTTAGCCCAGGGTTTCTCACCCTTCGTGCTCCTGGCATTTGGGACTGGACCATGCTGTGTTCAAACTCACTGACATTGCCCCACTTTCTTTGCACAACTGAGGCAACGGGCATTGTTGAGATCATTGTCTTCTTCCGTAAAGTTTCTCCAAGTCTCTGTTACCAAATTTAAGTTCGTGTGCCTGATGCGCAGTGAGGCCAAACAAACCAAAAGGTCAGAGTGTGAAGCAGAGAAAGGTTTATTGGCAGGGCCAAGAAGGAGAATGGGTGTCCTGTGTTCAAAACACCTTGAACTCCCTGATGGTTTTCAGGGAAAAGTTTTTAAAGGCAAAATTTGGCATGAGGGCTTCAGGGCATGTGACTTTTTTTTGGTTGGTGGTAAGGTAAGAGGGTGGTGCTCCAGGAGTCTTCCATTCAGCCTGAAGTTACCATCCTCCACCTGGGTGGGGGCCTTGGTTCCTGCAGAAGAACTCAGAGATATTGTTATTTTTATTCCTCGAGCAGGAGGTCAGATCCTGCTTTAATCCCTGCATTACTGTTTCTTGACTTCTCCTCCTTTGTGTCTGCATTCCCTTACTTGGCTGATTAGTAACTGTTTGAATCTACTCTTTCGTACTCCAGGAAGGTCTAGGAGGCTGAAGCCTTTTTCCTACAAACAAGAAACAGGGGACCTAGAAAGGTTTTTGTGCTCAGGAGGACCCCATATTGTTCTTCTTGGTTTCTACTCCATAAGGCATCTTTAATAAATGTGGCTGACGGGGACTTCCCTGGTGGCGCAGCGGTTAAGAACCCACCTGCCAATGCAGGAGACACTGGTTCAAGCCCTGGTCTGGGAAGATCCCACATGCTGTGGAGCAGCTAAGCCCGTGTGCCACAACTACTGAGCCAGTGTGCCACAACTACTGAAGCCCACGTGCCTAGAGCCCATACTCCACAACAAGAGAAGCCACCACAATGAGAAACCCACACACCACACAAAGAGTAACCCCTGCTCTCCACAGCTAGAGAAAGACTGTACGCGGCAACAAAGACCCAACACAGCCAAAAAATAAATAAATAAAAACTTTTAATTAAAATAAAAAATAAATGTGGCTGACAAATGGGCAGGAAATGATATCTGGCAGGTCATCTACACATGAAAGAAGAAAGTGTTATCAAGTCCAAGCTCACTCTGCTCACAGCATGACAGACCAGTAAATCCAGAGAGGAGGTGTTGATGCAAGGAATAGAGACTTTATTCGGAAAGCTGGCATCTGAGAAAATGGCGGACTAATGTCCTAGAGTGCCATCTTAACGGGTCTGGGTGCTTTTCTTTTATAGAACAGAGACGGGGAGGAGGTGAGAAAGTAAAGTGAAAAGGCCATAAGTCTTGCAAAATATCTCCTGGCTTGGCTAGCACTGAGGAGAGAATGTGTTCATTTCTTCTTTTCTGCAGCCATTCACAGGTGGGCAGGGTAAGACTGTCTCCCTGTGAGCTGAACAAAGGTACTTTAGTTTAATATTCAGGCAGAGGGGCAGGGTTCCCCGAGGCAGGCCATTTTGTATGCTTAGAGCTATAGATAGCATCCTTTTAGTGACTATAGTAACAAAAGCAATGAAAAGCAAAGGTAAAAGAAAAAGAAATAGGGCTTCCCTGGTGGCTCAGTGGTTGAGCATCTGCCTGCCGATGCAGGGGACATGGGGTCGTGCCCTGGTCCATGAGGATCGCACATGCCGTGGAGCGGCTGGACCTGTGAGCCATGGCCACTGGGCCTGCGCGTCCAGAGCCCGTGCTCCACAGCGGGAGAGGCCACAACAGTGAGAGGCCCGCGTACCGCAAAAAAAAAAAAAAACAGATCCAACATGGAGTCAGATTCTGTTCTTCCCTGTTACAAAAGTACTTGGACCCAAACCAGGGAGCATTCATTAGAAGATGGCTTTCAGGTCAAAGGGTAAAGAAATGGGAAGGAAGAGAGGGAGCAAAGTGAAGAATATCATTAGAAGACTGCTTTATGTTTCATTTGCTTTAGAAATGTTTTGGTATGACCAAGCCTTCTATTCTGTTTCACATCAAACTGGAAGTAATCAAAACAGAATCTGTTTAACAACATTATAAAAGTCATTTAAAAATTAGAAGGGGACAAATGCTTTAAAATCTGCTTTGGGACAGATTTATAGTAAGAATAAAACGCAGAGTTAGGAGATCTATGGGCTTAACTTTGGTAGTATATGCATGACCTTGGGCCTGTAATTCTAGACCATTGGTTCTAGAACCTTGAAATGCATCAGCATCACCTGGGCAGCTTTTTAAAATGCAGACAGATGAGCTCCAGCCCCAGAATTTCTGATGATGCTGCAGGTCTGAAGTGGGGCCTGAGAACTTGCATTTCTGACAAGCTTGTAGGTGATGCTGATGCTGCTGATCCACAGATCACACGTGGAGAACCACTGCTGTAGACCACAATGGTTCAAGTGGTCTCATTCTCCTAATTGGAGGAATTTTTGAGTCTTCCTGGCTGGGACCACAAATCAGACCTCCACGATTCAACAACTGAAGAATCAGGGATCTTTTTATTGCTGAATCACTGGGTATTTGCACATTTATAAGACTGCTTTATTATTAAAATGTCAAGGGCCATTAAACTTGCAAGAGGACTTTAGGGAAACTTTAGAGTTGTATTAAGCAAGAACAGAGTTGGGAAGAAGGTGGGGGGCCTTAATCAAAGCATAATCATGAATAAGGGGAGCCCAAGTGGCCCTGAAACTCTACAGAAATCTGCTGCCATTCAAGGCATCAGCCCACTGGGAAACACCAGAAAATGTACAAGGAAGAAGTGATTGCTTTCTTCATCTTACTTATCATGCTTCTTCTCTTTGTGGATGTGGTTGGTTTTGATGAGTGTTTCTCAACGTCTGCACTAGTGATGCCAAAAACTCAGCATCTGTGCACCGGTGCCGAATTGAATCTTGGAGACAGAGTTTCGGGTGAAGTAGAAAAGAATAGCTTTATTGGTTTGCCAGGCAAAGGGGGACACAGCAGGCTCGTGCCCTTCAAAGACTGTGTGTCCCAACCCAGGAGGATTTGGTGAGGAGGTTTTGGTTTTCATTTTTTGTTTTTTGCGGTTCGCAGGCCTCTCACTGCTGTGGCCTCTCCTGCTGTGGAGCACAGGCTCCGGACGCGCAGGTTCAGCGGCCATGGCTCACGGGCCCAGCCGCTCCGCGGCATGTGGGATCTTCCAGGACTGGGGGCAAAACCCGTGTCCCCTGCATCGGCAGGCAGACTCTCAACCACTGCGCTACCAGGGAAGCCCGTGGTGAGGAGTTTTATAGCAATGGTTCAAGGGCAGGGTGGCTCATAAGGTTCAAGGTGTGTGCAGGGGCTGCACTCCTTTAATCTGGCCTCAAGTGGGGATGAGGCCTGGATGGGCCTGGGGACCAGGTACAGCCAAGCCTACCCCGCCGCCCATGGTTTTGGCTTTCTTTCCTGGAATACTCACTAAAATGATGATATTTGTGTAGATCTAAAGGCAAACAGAAAAGATAACATGGGAAAAAATGCCCCCGGACAATCATACCACAGTAAGAAGTAAACCTCAACTACACCTTTAAATATAAAAGACATGACATGTTTGAACTTCCTCTTGATTTCATTGACTTATTAATTGACTTCATTTATTCATAAGGCAGTTTTATTACCAATATCTCCCCTTTTAATTTAAGCCACTTTCCTCTCAGCCCATCTTCAGTGGGGCTGAAACACTGCATAGGAGTCGTTTGTGGGCTCCAAGGTCGTTGGGTTGTTAGCCATGTGCTCTCCCTGCTGAAGATGAGAGCTGGGCTGCTCAAGGCCGCCATCCATCTAGGACCCATTGTTACCTGAAAACTGGGTTTGCCTTTTGGTGGGTGTTGGACCAAAAGACACAATCAAGCCAAAGATCAGAAGAAGAAAGGATTTATTATTACTTGCAGCATGTAAGCAGAACACCAGGGATCTTTCCCAAAGCAGTGCCTCCCAAACAGCAAAGCTGGGAAGTTTTAAGCTAAGGGTACATGCATATTCATTCATGAAGGGGTTTGAGCAGAGCAAAATTCAGCATAGAATTGGGGCCAAGGTCGACAGAATCCAAGCTTTAGTTGATTGAAGTCAGGAGGGTCAACATCATCATTCCATCCTCCACCTGGGTGGGGACCTTGGTTCCTGCTGAACTCAGAGACTGGATCAGATTGTGATGTGCATCCCTTGAGGAGGAACTAGGACTCTGTTTTATCACTGAACTATTGTTTCTTGACTGCTTTTCCTTTGTTCCTGTATTCCCTCACTTCCCTTAAGATCATTGATTACTGAGACCTGTTTAAGGGCAAGCACTATGGCCAGGCTTAGATCACAAAATGGCTTAGGCCAAATATGGCTTCTCTTATGTCAAGAAAGCCATGCCTGGTTTTCTTTCTCCAGAGACCCCCTACCCTATCTGCTTACACCACTTCAAGGGCTCGTGACCTGTGCAGTCACACAGGGCCCCGAACTTGGAAGGGCCCCCCACTTGGCTTACTGCCTCGTGGTCACCATCTTGAAATTCTTAATTAGTGAACAAGGGGCCGTGCATTTTCATTTTACACTGAATCCTGCAAATGATGTAGCCAGTCCCGCCTTCATCCTTTGTAGAAACGTGATTCTAACTTAAGCCCCCTGGCGCAGTCTTACTATCTATTAAGGACTCTCTGTAAGCATAAGAACCAATTTTTAGAATAAATAACAGCAACAACAACAAAGATGACAATTTTTAAGAAAGGAAACATCTTCTCTGGCACTTTCCAAAATAAAGATGTCTAATACTGGCCAGCAGATGTCACTCTTGCTGAGTGACAAGAGGGGATTTTTAACAGGCCAGCTGGTCTTGAAAGATTTTTGAGCCTCCAGGGAGTCAAGTCTTCAAAGAAGTTTGATCTAAGGATGCTTATTATAACATAATGTCTTTTTTTTCTGATGAGAATACTACCAAAAACACTGGAAATACACCATCCACCGACTCTAAGAACTGCAAATAATGATTAAAACAAGGTATTAATTCAGTTAAATAAAAAAAATGTAACTAAATGCCACTTCTTCAGCTAGGGGGACGTATTACTTTATTTCTTATTTATTTATTTAGTTTTTCTTTTTGGCTGTGGCACGTGGCATGTGGGATCTTAGTTCCCCGACCAGAGGTCGAGCCCATGCCCCCCGCAGTGGAAGCACGGAGTCCTAACCACTGGACCACCAGGGACACATTATTTTGATACTGGCTTGTCCTTTCAAACTGGTGGTTAACACAGGGGATATGTAATATTATGACTTATGATAAGAAATATAATTTGGTCTCGGTCCCCATTTCTAGTAGAGAGCCACTAAAACCCTTGGAATTTCCTAAGTGAAAAGAGTGATTAAGGTGTCTTTTGTTATGTTGATGAGGTAACTTTTGGAAGCATCTAAGGACCCTGGCGGGTGGAGCGTTGGGGTGAGGGGGCGGCAGGTTACCAGGGGAACCAAGCGGAGGACCAGAGGTTTGGAACTTTCAGTTCCACCCCCCGACCCCGACTTCCAGGGCGGGGCTGGAGGTTGAATCAGTTACCAATGGCCAATGGTTTAATCAATCATGAAGATGTAACAAAGCTTCCATAAAAACCCTAAAGGATGGTGTTCGGAGAGCTTCTGGTTGGTGAACACGGAGAGATTTGGGGAGAGGAGGGTGCTCACAGAGAACATGGAAGCTCCGTGCTCTTTCCCCATACCTGCCCTCTGAGTGTCTTTCACCTGGCTGTTCGCGAGTTACATCCTTTTATAATCAACCAGTGATCTAGTAAGTAAAATGTTTCTCTGAGTTCTGTGAGCCGCTCTAGCAAATTAATCGAACCCAAGGAGGGGGGCTGGGAGCCTCTGGTTTACAGCCAGTCGGTCAGAAGTTGCAAGCCAGGGCTTGCAACTGGCATCTGAAGTGGGAGTAGGGAGGAACTACACAATAGTCTTGTGTGACTGAACCCTTAACCTGTGGGATCTGGGGCTACCTCCGGGTAGATATTGTCAGCATTAAGTTGAATTGTAGGAGGCTCAACTGGTGTCCAAACAATTGCTTGCTGTATGTGTGAGGGAACCCTCTGCCACATTGAAACTGGGTCTCAGAACACCAAAAGAGCTTAGTAAAGACATTTGCCCAGTGTGTTCCCTTAGTTTCTTGAAGGGTTGGATTTGTTGCCCAAAAAAACTGTCAAAGGTTAAAGTCCAGCAGAGAATTGATGCCTTTCATTCCAGGTCTCATAGCAAAAAATGGCAGAATGAATCCAAGGTTTCCCTTGCGTGTGTTTACTAATTTGCAGGAAGGTCCCTGCTGTACATATATACCGTGTTCAAGGTACGTCATCCCTGTGTAAATAGACAGGGGTGGCGTGAGATGATTCAGTTGCTAGAAAAACTATTTGTTGCTAAGACCAAACTCCATTTTTAGGTAATGGGAACAGTCTACTCAATATTAAAATGTCACTAGCACTAAGGTAACTGTTCATCATAGAAAGACATTCAAATAGCCCTCACAGTCTCTCAGATGAGTTATTTTATGTGGCGAAAGATAGGAAAGCATTCTTTCAACTTTCACCAGAATTCATTAGTGTGTGCAACACTACAAGATCAGCAAAATTGCAGTACATAAAGCAAATACACCTGCAAACAATAATGCAAAAGTAACATGGTAATAATGCCTGGGTTTCATTAAAGAAAATGGTCTTGGTTAGTCCATCATGATCCAACAATCCCTAAGCCAGCAGCCTGGGAAGCTAGCCCTCCAAGTTTCTGGGCTTGGACCAATTATCCAAGATGTATGTGCAATGGACATATAATTTATCATATGTTGTTTTGGCAAAGCCAAAATGCTTATGCTTACAAGAAGATGCTCAATACACAACTATATTACATCAGTAAAAGTTGGAAGGCTAATTAAACTACACATAGCCTTACAAAAGCAGACTGTAGGCCTCAGTGTGTACACTCACAGAGTGGACTGGTGGGGCTAAGCATCTTCAAAGATCACCCATTAGTGATCTTCACTTCTACTCTGCATCAGCAGCCCCCTTCCACAGCCCCACTCTGGGTCACGTCTAACTCATCATCGTTCCGCCCAGCCCCTTAAATCTCAATATATCAACCACAGTCTCCTGTCCTTGCATCGTCTCCAGCATACATTCTCTTTGTGCTTACGGATATCCATCTGTCTTCTCCCCATCCAGCAGCCCACTCCTGGCCTGATTTCTCTACCCAGTGCAGAGTACATGGCTGGCCTTGAACATGTTCTCATCAACACAACAAACTTCCTTGTGCCACTGTTCTGCCACCATATGCAATGGGTGAAATTCCAAGCCAGGCTCCACAATCTGCCCTTGCAGTTTACCCCTGCTGAAGGTCATCCCACTACCCCCAGTGGGGCAGCTTGGTTCCCTCACAAAAGGGCCCCAGCTTGTCCCAGAGGACTGGTGGAAACTTTCCTCATGACTGTCTGAGATACTGAACACCCTTCTCAATCCCCCCACTTAACAATCATTAATATTTAATATGTGTTAAATAGATTTAATATTTCCTCTCTAATATTTAATACTCTTCACCATCCAATAAACACTTTTTGGCTAAAGACATCAGTTCCAGGATGGACCTGGTGGCAGGCCAGAGCCAGTCCCCCACACCAAAACCATGCATAGAATGTATAAGGAACTAAGTTATATTGATGCCAAGCAGCAAAAATGTCTTTTAATAGTAGTAGGGTTGCTGCCCTGAGCTCCAGCCTAACATGATCTGAGAAGCAAGGGGTCTAACTTTCTGGGCCCCTCTGCCCTGCTGGTCTCCTGCTGCACAGGGTCTGCTGGGCCCCCCAGCTTCAGATGCACCTCTGTGAGGAAAACACAGAAGCTGCAACTCCTCACCTACTGTGTCTCCTTGATCCTATGAATAAGCCTCAACTGGCTCGTTTGCTGGTTCTATAGAAAACTAAGTCAAGGAGTCTGAGTGATCAATCTCTGTAATTCTGTTACCTGCCCTGGCCCTGCCACCTGGCCTGGATGAGTTTCCAACCTAATTGAGTACAATGAGGTCTGATGGGAGATCTGCTGGGGGCTTCTAGAAAAGCAGGTTCCTGTCTCAAGAAAGCATTTTAATCTGTGTACACTGCAACAAACTGCCCCAGGGGCAATAAGATTGCTTTGGTAGTTTAAATTTAGTTACTCTCCTGACTGTTCAAATCACTCCCACTCCCATAGATGCTGGACACTTTCCAAACAGGTGAGTCTAAATAATCAACTTCCCTTTTTTAGAAAAAATTTTATTTATTTATTCTGGCCATACTGCACAGCTTGCAGGATCTCAGTTCCCCGACCAGGGATTGAACCTGGGCCATGACAGTAGAAGCACTGAATCCTAGCCACTAGGCCACCAGGGAACTCCCTCACCTTCCCTTTTAGCAGAATCCTGATGCAGTCTTGGATGTATGAAAACTCAGATAGGACCCAAGTCAAGGGTCTGCTAAAGCAATTCCTTTTATATTTGCTTTTCACGTTTTGTTATTTCCTAATTTTTCTCCAGCAGATCTGCATTATTCTAATTAGACAAAAAGCTACTGTGTGAGAACTAGGTTCACATCTATCCATTAGTCCTTCCACTCTTGTGAGCCTTAGTTCCTTATTGGTAAAATGAGAGGTTTGGACCCTGTGATAGTTAAATTCATTCCAACCCTGACAAACCAGAATTTGGGGAATCTAAGGAAATGGGAGTCAAGACTGAGGAGGGGGCCACTTAAAATAACAGTAATAATGTGGCCACAGATCTGTATATGTTAACATGGAATGATCTCAATGTAAAGTTTTAAAGGAAGGGTGCAGAATACTGCATAGTATTTGTGTATGTACAAAGAGGCTATCTTGAATGATATGAAAGAAACCAGTTACAGTAATTCCTCTGAGTTGGGGATAGGGACCGGCCTGGGGGTCATTTTCTACTCTTTAGTCCACTTGGAATTTTTACCAGCTGAACTATATTGCCTTCTCAAATCAAGAAAAAAGAAGTAGGAAAGTGCCGTACCAACTTTCTGCCATTTGACTTTTTTTTTAAATTAATTAATTATTTATGTATTTATTTTTGGCTGCATTGGGTCTTTGTTGCTATGCGCAGGCTTTCTCTAGTTGCAGCAAGCGAGGGGCTACTCTTCGTTGCAGTGCGCAGTCTTCTCACTGCGGTGGCTTCTCTTGTTGCAGAGCTCGGGCTCTAGGCGTGCAGGCTTCAGTAGTTGTGACACATGGGCTCAGTAGTTGTGGTTTCCAGGCTCTAGAGCGCAGGCTCAGTAGTTGTAGTGCTCGGGCTTAGTTGCACCGCGGCATGTGGGATCTTCCCCGACCAGGACTTGGGCCATATCCCCAGAACTGGAAGGCAGATTCTTAATCACTGCACCACCAGGGAAGTCCCTGCGGTTTAACTTTATAAACATCTAGAGCACTTAATATATGCTAGCTATTTTCTCCGCATCCTCTCCCTTCAGTGTCACCTCAGCTTCCAAATTGGTTATCTCCAATTTACAGATGATTCTGAGAAGTTATATCACTTCCTAGGGTCATTCAACTTGTGAGCCGCAGAGCTAAGATTTGGGCCTGGATCTGTTTGACTCCAGAAAACATGTTTGTATTTCCCACGTGTTTGTACACAGGGAGATGGAGGCCACGGGTTCTAGATGATTTTTACCCAGAGCAATGAAGAGAGCATGCCTGAGTGAGCTGCGGCTGCAGAATGTGTGTAGCAGAGGACTTGTGGGAATCACAAGCTCGGTGTGCTAGGGAGCCCTCGCTTGCTTCTTATTACTCGGGTGGAGCCCAGGCATTGCTACACCTGCTCTCTGCTTTCCCCTCCACATGCCGGAGGCTGCTTCTGAGAATGCCTGTGTTTCTCGGCCTGCAGGCTATTTTTCTGGTGGCGTGAGGATGTTTGACCCCCGCACGGGCAAGCCAAAGTGTCAGAAAGGGAATGTTCCAGAAGGAGCACTCAGCCAAATGGGCTAGAGGGGCATCGCAGCTCCCTTGCCTCCTGGGTTAGGCGAAGCCGTAGCCTGCCCTATGCTGGCTCCCCGAGGTCCTCGGCAGAATTGAGCCCCAGCTACCCGCTGTGGCTGCTGGTTAACCCCACCCTTTATTGTCTTCCTTCCCTTCCCAGCGGCTCCTCCCTCTACTGCCAAGTTTCCTGAAATCACTTCCCAGAAAAGTGGCTTGTGTTTGCATCCTTGCTTCAGGGACTGCTTCTGGAAACCCCAAACTATGGTGACAGGAAAAGTACCGTAGAGGAATGACTCCGAGAGGAGGGGCCGACATATCATTTTGTATTAGACTGAAAACAAGACGCCACTCATTCTCTTTCGTGTGCACATCAGATTTCTTGTCCACAGACGAGCGTGCTCCTGGACTCCGACTCATGATTTTGCGTGGGTAAGCGCAAGAAGCCCACACTTTGCATCGGAAGGCACAAGGACACGGGGACAGCTCTTGAACCTTTCTCCGGATCACTTATGGCCCGGCCACGGGGTGACCACATGGAGAGCCCTCTCTGTGATGGAGTGTTGGGCTCCAGCGGCTGCCATCCCTGCCGCGGCCAGAGAGAGGAGAGGAGAGGCGAGGCGAGGGGAGGGGAGGGGAGGGGAGGGGAGGGGGGCGAGTCCGCACCACTTTCGCTGGGGCCTTATGCGCAGAGATGGCGCGGGCACGTCGCCTCTCGCCAGCCCTCCTGCCCCGAGGCCAGAGCATCCCGCCTCACCCCACACCCAGCCTCTCCTCGGGCTGCTCCTGGACCCTCACCGCCTGCCTCAGGCTCCGCCAGAAACCTTGCCACCTCTTACGAATTCTGGTAGATTCTTTCTGCTGTTCTTAGCAAAGTATAATCAAACGTGACTGGGAATTGCCTACTTGAGTAACGGAGCAACTCAGAAACAGACAAATGCGCAGCAATCTTGCTCTACTTGCACTCTTCCGGGCGTCATGACCTCCATCTGTGTACGTGTTCAAGGGAAGGAAAGCTACGTGAGGACTTGCACATGTGCAAGGTACCCGAGAGCGTGAGAACTGCTGGCAATTAAGACAGATTGTTTTCAAGTGGATGGCAAAGCTTATGGCGCTATATATTGCTCGTTTTTCATTGGCTCTTACTTGGAATTTGGGTCAAATTGAAGTTTGAAAGTGAGACGACAGATGGATTAAACAACGCTTTCCTTATTCCCACTAACTGTGCTCTCATGCGCTAATACCTCCAGACTACATATGAGTGTTTTTGTATTTTTCAGATATATACTCAGCAGTGAAATTGCAGGGTCATATGGTAGTTCTTTGGTTTGTTTTGGGGGGTTTTGGTAGTTCTATTTTTAGTTTTTTAGTTTTTTTTTAGTTTTTTGACTAAAAATTAGTTCTATTTTTTAGTTTTTAGTTCTATTTTTAGTTTTTTGTTTTCCCACCAAAGAACTTTTGTTCTAGCTGTTTCCTCTTGTTGTTTAGAATATTCCTGTGGTAGCCTGCCTCCAAGATGGCCCCCAATGAAGCTCACCTGCTGGTATTCATGCCTTCGCGTAGTCCTCTTCCATGCTGAGTAGAGCTGACCTGTGTAACCAATAGGATATTGCACCAATGATGGGCTGTGACTTCTGAGGCTAGGTCATAAAGACATTATGACTTCTGTCTTGTCCTCTCTTGGATCCCTGTCTCTGGGGGGGAAACTGGTCACCTAGTCATGCAGATACTCAAGCAGCCCTGTGGTGGGCCCAAATGGTCAGGAGCTAAGGCCTCCTGCCAACAGCCAACCATGTGGGTGAGCCCCCTTGGAAGTGAGTCCTCCTTCTCTAGGCAAGTCTTTGCATGACCGTAGTCCCAGCTAACATCTTGACTGCAACCTTGAGAGACATCCTGAGTTAATTAAGCTGCTTCTGAATTCCAGACCACAGGAACTATGAGATAATAAATGTTAATTTTTGTTTTTAGCTTCTAAGTTTTGGGGTGATTTGTTTCCCAGCAGTAGTTAATACAGTTCCTCCCCTAGATACTGACTTGGTTAATTCCCTCACCTCTTTCAAATCTTCTCTCAAATCTCACTCATCCAATGAGTTCCACCCTGCTCTCTCTATTGAAATCTGTGCCTCAAATCATGATTCCTCCCTATCCTGCTCTAATTTTCTTTTTCTCATAGCACTTATCACCTTCTAAAATGACATCTAATATACATGTCAATTATGTTTATTTTTGTCTATTCTGTCTCTTATAACACAACTTATTTGAACACAAGGCTCTTTATCTGTTCTATTCACTGATGTAACCCAAAAACCTAGAAAAGCGTCTGGCACTTAGTAAGTGCTCAAGAAATGTTTGATAATCACTCTGATCAAAACCCTTCAGTGGCTCTTCAGGGCCTATAAAATAAGGTCAAAGCTATATAATTTACAAGATCCTCCCCAACAAGACTTCTCTTTCTTCAAGCCTCTCTCTTGCTTTTTGCTTCTTTCCAATACATACCCTTCCCTTCATCCAAACTCACCTGCACACTGTCTTGGCCCTTACTTGTATTCGTCACTCACAGTACTCCCAAGACCATCTTGGCATAGGAAAATCTGACCTACCCATTCTGCTCTTGCCTCATCCATAAAGACGGTCTTGGCTCCTTTCAGTAAAAGAGATTTTTTTTTGTCCTTCTGTGAACTTGCTCAGTGCCTGGAGACCCCCTAAGGTTTTACACTTTACTTATATTGACTTTCAAACTAATTATATGTATATGGACTGTGAACATGTTGACAGCAAAGAACCATTCATCATTCTAATTCAATTCAGAAACATTTATTGAACACCTACTAAATGGTAGTCACCTTGATAAGAATTGGGATACAAAAGAAAAGAATGGGGGTACAAAATGGGTAAGGAAATGCTCCAGTCCTCGGTGTTTTGTGCAGAAGAGAGAATGTGGCCATGATGAAAGCAGCAAACAGCAAAGTAAAGTGAACCTGTGAAGGACATGAGAACTGGCAGCTAAAGGGGCAGACAGACAGCCAGAGGCTGGCAGGAAACCATGGAAAGCAGGTGACTAGAGAAAGCAATAATTAACAGTGAGCAAGGCCACAGGGAGGTCAGGGCAGAGGAGGGCTGAAAAGCACCCACTGGGTGGCAGTGAGGAGGTCACCTTTAGTGTGGAAGATTCCATCAAGATGCTCCCTGCTCATATTTCCAGGGCACGCAGGAAGTCTACATTTCCCAGACTTCCTTGCAGTTCAGTTGGGTGGGCCATGTGACTGATTGCTGACCAGTGGGATGAGGGAGGAAGTGATGTATGCCCAGTCATAAAAATTCCTGCACAATCCTTTACTACCTCTCAGCTTGCTGGCTGGAAGAATGAAAAGGATACAGCACAGAACTTCAAGACAGCTCCAAGGTGGGGCCACAGGCTAGAAGGAACCTGGACCTCTGAGTCACCACATAGAGGACAGCTGCCCAAGAGAGCCATTCAGCCTGCATGGGACTATGACAGGGCAAGAAGTAAATGTTTATTATGTCAAGCCCCTGAGAACTGGAGGCTGTTTGTTACTGCAGCCAGTGTTAGTTTTCTTGATATAGTGACATGGTAAAGAAGAATTTTAACAGTGGAGGGAATAGTGACCAGACTGTTGTGGGCTTCGAAATAAAGGGTGGGGGGCAGGGAAGTGGTGATGATCTGGACAATCTCCAGAGGGGAGCTCAGCTATAAAGTGTCATTTGCTGACATTTCCAGCAGCGTAGGGAATTAGTGCTTCAGCTTTGAGGGGTGAAAGTGTAGGTTCTGGCTTGGTGTTGTTTTTTTCATTTTAGTTTTTAAAATTTTTTTAATTTATTCAAGTATAGTTGATTTACAATGTGTTAATTTCTGCCATACAGCAAAGTGATTCAGTTATACACACACATATACATATATGTATATATATATATATTCTTTTTCATATTCTTTTCCATTATGTTATTGGGTATTGAATATAGTTCCCTGTTCTCTACAGTAGTTGCTTGTTGTTTGTCCATTCTATATATAATAGTTTGCATCTGCTAATCCCAAACTCCCAATCCAACTGCCCCCCGACCCCCTCCCCCTTGACAACCAGAAGTCTGTTCTCTACATCTGTGAGTCTGTTTCACAGATAAGTTCACTTGTGTCATATTTTAGATTCCATATATAAGTGAGATCATATGGTATTTGTCTTTCTCTTTCTGACTTCACTTAGTATGATAATCTCTAGGTCCATCCATGTTGCTGCAAATGGCATTATTTCATTCTTTTTCACTTCATGTTTTAAATTTTCATTCTTTTCAAGTATTCCGTTGTATATATGTACCACATCTTCTTTATCCATTCATCTGTAGATGGACATTTAGGTTGTTTCCACATCTTGGCTGTTGTGAATAGTGCTGCCATTAAAATAGGGGTGCATGTATCTTTTTGAATTATAAGTTTGTCTGGATAGATGCCCAGGAGTGGGATTGCAGGAGCATATGGCATCTCTATTTTTAGTTTTTTGAGGAACCTCCATACTGTTCTCCATATTGGCTGTATCAGTTTACATTCCCACCAGCAGTGCAAGAGGGTTCCCTTTTCTCCACACCCTCTCCAGCATTTGTTGTTTGTAGATTTTCTGATGATGCCCATTCTAACTGGTGTGAGGTGACACCTCATTTTAGTTTTGATTTGCATTTCGCTAATAATTAGCAATGTTGAGCAGCTTTTCATGTGCCTGTTGGCCATCTATATGTCTTCTTTAGAGAAATGGCTATTTATGTCTTCTGTCCATTTTTTGATAGGGTTGTTTATGTTGTTGTTGAGTTGTATGAGCTGTCTATATATTTTGGAAATTAAGCCCTTGTCACTTGCATCATTTGCAGATATTTTCTCCTAGTCCGTAGGTTGGCCTTTCGTTTGGTTTATGGTTTCCTTTGCTATACAAAATCTTGTAAGTTTGATTAGGTCTCGTTTGTTTATTTTTTATTTTATTTCTATTGCCTTGGGAGACTGACCTAAGAAAACATTGGTACGATTTGTGTCAGAGAATGTTTTGCCTGTGTTCTCTTCTAGGAGTTTTATGGTGTCATGTCTTATATTTAAGCCTTTATGGCTTGGTGTTCTTAATATATCAATGTAGCAAGAACGTCCTCCTTCTTTTTCACAGATGTAGAGCATTCTATTGTGTGAATGTACAATAGTTTATTAATTAGCTATGTATCATTCATCATTTAAATTGTTTAACATCTTTTGCTGTTTTAAATATGTACCATACATTCTATCAAAATTTTAATATTCTATAATATGTATCTTTACACTTATCAATTTCATAGGCTTCAGATTTTACTATCTGTGCAATGAGAAAATATTGATGGATATGAAGTTAAAGAGAGAAATTATCCCATTTACTATTTCCAATGAGGTCACCTAGATTGAAAGCAAAGAAAGCAAAGAACCTGAAAATAAGCCAGTGAGAAAGATGCAGAATGACCCAAAAAATAACAAAAAAAAAAAGATATAAGTTATTTTTATTAAGAAGTTTAGCTGCATGTCAAAACAGAGAAATAGACTTCTTATTGCAATTCTCAATAATTGTGTTTCTGTCATGAAATAAAGGAGTTTCCCTGAGACTGTCTGAGCTTCTAGAATTTGGAGCACATGCTGCCTTCTACAAATTGCATGGGTGGGCCCTCTCCAGAGAGAGAAGCCAGCTGTGTTCTTTCATCATATGGTTTCCATACTATAGGTGGTCGGTCAGTTTATTAGTTAGCAGACACAGGGTCAATCAACACCTAGAACCTCGTCTTATCAAAACCCCAATTCTGAAAGTTTGAAGACTTACAGTCTGGCTTTTTCCAAGTTCTAAAAGCAATGGAGGGCTGGCAGCAATCCCATGAAAACAATCTACTTAAGTCACCAGAAGAATGTTTAAATGCCTAAATTCTTGCCAGTGTCTATTCAATTCATGCAGGGCATGCTTAACATTTAATTGAAACCTTGAAGAGAATTGCATGGAGAAGGCTTTGCTGGGATTAGGAGTTGGTGTCCGGCAATAGGGAAGTAGTTCTTCATTTCTTTTACCACTGCACTGTTTTATTTTAGAAAAAAAATTTTTTTAACCCATTGACACATCTGTTGGCCATGTGAAGGTCAAGTCCAGATCAGTATGAATTAGAATAATTTTTCCTCTATCTCAGGAAATTAGGGCCTGGCCTGGTTCAGGTGATGCCATCCTTGGAACATGTAACCAGTTTCCCCTTTTCTAATCAGGTGTGTATGTGGGGACATGGGCTGATTGAGTTCAGCTCAGTCACTTGTCACTCTTGTCAGCCCTGGAAACACAAAGTGTTGATTCCTTACTCTCTACACCCTGACCTGACCCTGAATCCAAGTGGGACCCCAGTTTAGGATCCCATGGATGACTGACTCATTTATTCAGCTGGCCTCCTGAGGCAAGAAAAGAAATTGATGGCCGCTTTCCTTTCAAAACCTTCACAGCAAGGCAGAGTGAATATTTTTGTTGATGATAATCTATATTAAATCACATTCTATAGAGCTCCTACTTACTAAGCTCTTATTCTAGAAACTGAGAACTTGGGAAGAGAAGAGTGAAATATGCTTGTGTTGTAAGCAAACCAGATCCTATAAATCTTTCTGTCCCACCCCAGGCTCTGAAGGAGGAAAGAGGCCTTCCTGGGTCAAAGGGACCACTAATACGCCTTGTCACAACTGTAGATCAAAAAATAGCTTTACATTCTGGTCCCAAAATATGGTCACTACCCTTCTACCCCCTCTACACCCAGGTAGATAGCAAATAAGCAAAAACTCAACCTACTACTTCAGAAAAGTTACTAGTCTGTTTTCAGTGGTATTTATCCATTACAGCTTCATCTGAGGACAGAAATAGTGGCTCTTACTGCTACTGTAAGAGAATTTGAAATGCTTATTAAATATTGCTGAAATAACATTAGACCATGTGATAGTTGAGTCACAGCAGTTAAACCAGTTCAATTTCCCGCCATCTCTGTATCAGCTCCTGTTCTGTAAGGGCAGCCAGCAAACTGTGATGCAGAGGTTCTTTGTTCTCTATTTTCCTCTATGATCAGGAACACTTTTAACCATGTGATGGCCTGATATTTTAGGTTATTCTCCTCTGTTTCTTTTTCTTCTTTCTTTTTAAAAATTAATTAATTAAGTTATTTATTTATTTGGCTGCACTTGGTCTTAGTAGCAGCATGCGGGATCTTCGTTGCAGCATGCGGACTCAGTTGAGACATGCGGGATCCAGTTCCCCAACCAGGGACTGAACCCGGGCCCCCTGCATTGTCAGCGCAGAGTCTTAGCCACTGGACCACCAAGGAAGTCCCTCTTTTTCTACTTTCTTGATGGCTCTACCCTTACTCTTCTCTGCACAGGCATCCTTGATTCCCCCAGGGAAGTGATGATACAGGCAAAAGCAACTAAACACAAGTGGCCAAAATTTTGACTTTCAAAAACGCAAACCTGGGGGCTTCCCTGGTGGTGCAGTGATTGAGAGTCCGCCTGCCAATGCAGGGGACACGGGTTCGTGCCCTAGTCCTGGAAGATCCCGCATGCTGCAGAGTGGCTGGGCCAGCGAGCCGTGGCCGCTGAGCCTGTGCATCCGGAGCTTGTGCTCCGCAACGGGAGAGGCCACAACAGTGAGTGGCCCATGTACAGCAAAAAAAAAAAAAAAAAAAGTGCAGACCTGGGTATGATACAAAGATCTGGAAAAAGGCACAGCAAAGCTGGGTGCACTTGCCCTGTGATCAAACATAGAGAAGATTATCTGGGATGCGGGGGAGGAAGAGAGTCAGAAGTTAATTGAGAATCATTTAGATGCCAGTGGGTCCCTGAGGAAGCCTGTGTTCTTCACCAGCCAAGTCAAGGAAGAGAGGAGGAAATCATTGAAGACAGCCCTAGTTTGGGCATCTTAAGGTGAAAAGGAGGTGTGCTCTGTCCGTGGTTAAAGCCTAGGTGGGCAGGAAGAGCCCAGGGCTCCCTGTATCCAGCGTGCTGTGGGAGCAGAAGAGATGTCAATTTATTGTGTCTACAGGAAGTGTAAGGCAGCCTCCAAGAGTTTCTCAGAGCCCTGACTTGACCAAGAATGGCAGAATGTTCACCAGTGCCAGGGCGGGTTGTGCTCATGGTACTACCATCCAGTGGACTTCAACAGGCCTTGAAGTTGGAAACAAGGGCAAGCAGGATGGGGACAGGAATGCCCAAGGACCAAAGACCAGAGGAGAATAAGGCCGGCTCAGTGGGTGCCAGGAAGAAGGGCCACAGTGGGAAAATGATCCCTATGTAGAGGTAACACAAGATGGCAGAGTGAGTTTCTATCCGCTAGTAAGAAGGACCCAAGGAGGTTAAATTCCATTACTTGAAGTTTTATTGGTGCTAAGAGTCATACCAGAAATCTAGAAGTACTTAAGTTCCTGGAGAAGACAGATTGGAGCAGATGGGCGACAAAGAGAACTGTCTTCTTTCTAGCCATGCCATAAGCTCTGTTCTGAGGATGAATGACTGATGGCAAGCAACAGCAGAAGGAGAGGAAAGATGCAGAGAACACTTAGAAAGAAGAAAGAGAAGCTAAGAATGAAGCACTTTATGTGTCCCAGACACAGGAGCAAAAAGGGGTGGGAGGAGAAGAAAGAAGTGTGAAAACAGTGAGGAGGAAGCAGGGGGGCAAGGGCATGTGGACCTGTGGGACCTGATTACTTTGAACTCACCCTTAATGCCAGCTCTGAAGAGCTGGGTCGTTTAGATGTTTACACAGAGTGGAGACACATTTTATACCAGGAAAAAGGGAGAGTTCTCAGTGACTAGAATGTCCATATAATTCATCTTCTAAGCTAGGACTCTTTTGAGTGTGAAAGGGAGTGCCAGGCGGGTGAGACGCTGGGACGTATGGCTACTCCCTCCAGGCCTGTGAGAGACAAGGAGGGACTGGCCATCTAAGGGAAATGGCTACATATGGGTTCAATTTCAAATTTATTAATTGGCACTTGAGGTTAGATTTGCCCCAGAAATCCACTAATAGCTAGTCAGCTTTCAGTAAAGACTCTCTACCGAAACAAGCAATATACCTTACTCTTGTCATTCTTATCTAAACTGGAAGTTAAGGGAATTCCCTGGCAGTCCAGAGGTTAGGACTCTGTGCTTCCACTGCCGAGAGCACGGGTCCTCACGGTGCGGCCACAAAAAAATTAAGTAAATAAATAAATAGGAAATTGATTTACCATCACTTCCTGAGTTAAGGAAAGTAATTCTCAAAAGCATCCCTTGGGGGAAAAAGGGAGTCATCTTATATTTGAGTTTCTATGAAGTCTTTCATATCACAAGATCATCCCTAAATTATTTTAACAACAAAATATTTTTAGTGGAAGGCATAATAGTCTGAAATGACCTCAGTCGTTACTGATTTGGGATACCTGTAGAAGTCGCTTTACTCATATCAACTCATCATTTCTCTGAAAACACCTATGAGTAGGTATTGATACTATATCACCCATTTTGCAGAGGAGAAAACTGAGGCACAGGAAGGCTCAGTGCCCTGTCCTGGGTCATAGACAGTGGAGTGGGAGAACCAGAGTAGTGCCACAGCAGGCTGGCTCTGAAGCCCCTGAACCATGCTTCCTCTTGCAATCACTGTCAGTGCGTGTTATTGTGAACAAGCCTTTCTAGAAGCTCTTCAAACGCAATGGAATACACCATTAAGTCTGAAGATCACAAATGTCTACCCAGTGAATGAAGAAAACGTGACTGAGAATAAAATGTTCAGTGGCCCCAAGATACAAGTGGCTGTATCTCAGATCAACTTAGAAGGATGATGGAAACCTGGAAGATTCCTTTAGGTGATTCCAAAAGTGCTGAAGGCACTGATGAAGACATCAGTATTGGAAGGTGCATGTGGAGAATCTGAATGAAATATCTTTCATAAAATGTGAACAGGGAAAAATTCTAAAAGTAATTGCTTTATATTACATGTGTATTTAAATATTTAAATATATTTAATGTTACTAAATAGGTGGTTCTCAACTGGGGGCAGTGTTGCCCCCTAGAGGACATTTGACAATAATCGGAGACATATTTTGTCATCAGAACATGGTAGGGACAGGGAGGTGCTACTAGAATCTAGTGGGTGAAGGCCAAGGATGCTGCTCAGTGAGCTTCTGCTGTGATTCTCTGTCCCTAAACACCATAACACTAAGCCTGGAAAATGAACACTTCACAGGGCGGTGATGTCACTTGTGATTGGATATAACCCACAGTTGATGTAGGAAAATGTTTCTCAAACACGTCCTTGACACTAGTTGTATGAAACATTCGTAAAGAATGGCATGCGTGGTCTTATGATTTGGGAAAATACTGTATACCAAATTCTCCCATGTAGCTTGGCAATGGACACTTTGTGTAAGTCTCGGAGAAGTTCTGGAAAATACTGGAGTTTTGTTTAATCCAAAATTTTCCAAATTTATTTGATCACGGAGCCTTTAAAAATATCCCTAATGGGTAGAGGGCAGCGATGCTTCTCGTGTTGTCATGCTTGACTGTTTACATGCTGAAATGTGTTTTATGAAGAATTAATTTCATTTTATTACTTTCTATATAACTTTAGAGCAGTATACTAGTTTTCTTTGGGGGTGGGGTTGAGGGAGGTATATGAAGGTTATATTGCCTGTGAATTTCATGTGAGGATAGGAAAGTGGGCGCTGTAAACAATCTGTCAGAAGAAGATATGGCTCCAGGCAGGTGGAGAAACACTGCTGAGCAGCGAGCTTCGGCACAAAGGGGAGCGATGGTGCAGGCTACACCCTCCATCACAGATGAGCTCAAAGAAGAGGAGAGAATATGAGCTGTGGAGTCCTGCTGAGGTTGCAGCATCACAGAGCAGAGCTGGAAGCCACCCAATTCCTCGAGCCCCACCTCCCACTTTACAGACAAGGAAACTGAGATCCGCCAGCTAACATGTCTTGACCAAGGGCCCTCTCAGTCACCATAAAATGAAGGGTCTTCTTGTGCGCTCCTTGAGTGGATGAACAGAAATTTCCTGAAGTAAGTATTGTCTCATCGTATTGTTTCCACAGAATTTACTATGTCGGTTCATGTTCACAAATCCCTGAAGAGCCATAGAATGATAATATGTTAACTACGTTTCCCTGGGACTCCTCCGATCCCTTGAACTACATTTACCCAACCCCCAGAGCACAGACTTGAAATCGTCCCCCTGGAGACTGCACGATAGTTTGGAAAGCGAATTGGCCAAGAAGCCAGGAAATATCAAACCCCCCAAAATCAGCCTGATTCTTAAGGATAACACCTTTTATATTTCTTTAAACATAAAAGGTATTACATACCGCACTTGCCAGACTTTGTTGAAATGAAATGCGACTCTTTCAAACAATCATATCAACCCTAAAAGGATCAAAGCTTGCCACAACTGAGCATTTTCAAAAGTGAGAAGTCAAGGAGCTCAGAGGCCTGGCTTTTGCCATGGCTGGTTCAGGATGCTTGAGTTTGTCACCTCAATTTTCTGTCTTCCCCATTTGTATAATAGGGATGGAAATGTATTTTCAGTTTTTCTTGGGGTTTTTTTGAAGGTAAAGTGATACAAAGTATTGGAAAGCTCTTTTAAGATTTATAAAGCTTCACAAATATAAGGGACTGTGGTTATGACACATGCACGTAGCTTTTTCCACCCTGAAATGAATGTATTTCAGGTGACTTCTGTGTTGGGTCCCAGACTAATTCAGATTCCTAAGTTTGTTCACTGCCAGTGGTTTCAGAGTGGCTTACTGATTTATCCAAAGCAGTCTGGCTTCCTCCCTG